>NC_064626.1:969854792-970454792 GCF_023864275.1 Schistocerca cancellata
ACCTGCAGGACGGGCTCGAGAACAATGTTTGTTCCTTGCAAGAAATTATCATTGGGCGAACCGCCCTGCTCTCCTTTTCCCTCCTACACTTTTACCCCTACAGCATTCGATACCAGCTGTAATACGCACTATGCACAAATCTTGCACTTGGGCACCTGAGCCTTAAACAAGTGCTGTCAATTGATCAACTACAGAATTACCTGGATGATGTAGATTTTAGGGATATGAAACTGAACCATCACATACGTTCAGTCGTAGACAAAGCAGGTGGCAAATTCCCTTTCTTGATAGAATCATGGGTAAATGTAATACCTGCACTTCTGATAGCATACGAGACACTCATGGGACCCATCCAGATTACTGTTGAAGTGTGTAGGACCCATACCAAACCGGAGTACCAGGGGATACAAGGAAGGGCATCACGAATGGTCTTAGGTTTATTTACTCCTTGAGAAAGTGTCACGTAGATGCTGAAAGAAATGATGTGGCGACTCTTGAAGAGAGACGTAAACTATGTCCTAGGAGCCTGCTTAAAACGTTTCCAAAACCAGCTGCCATTGCTGAAACTAGTAATATACTACAGCCTCCCACATATATTTCACAAACGAATGACGAAGGAAGAATTAGGTACAGCGTGTGCAGATTGGTGCAAGAAATCACTGTTCCTACGCTCCATTCATGAATGGAACGGATAAAAGCCCTAATAACTCGTACAATGGGAGATACCTTCTGCCGTGCACGTCACAGTGGTTTGCAGAGTATGATGTAGATAAAGGTGCTGAAATGTTATCTCCAACGTTTTAAGGAGACGTTTTGACACTGCACAAAATTTTGGAACGGATAGTACGCCAGTGGCTTTTGCATAATGACGGAGACGTATGACACAGTCACATTACACAGATGTGTGCTTGGGTATTTATGCGATCAAGTCTTTTGTTTAAACTGCTCAAAACCAACCAAGAACCATCTTGGACAGAAAGTAAGACATACTGACATTCTATATAAGATATAAGAATTTAGTACTACTATAACTAAAGACATTGCACAGTGTGGTTCAGATCAAATTTAATCTTCTCAAATTATCAGCCAAGCAACATCATCGACATAAAGTAAAGGTTTGATTAGATTCCTGCATGTCACATTAGGTGAGATGCGTGATTCCTACTGGGACTAATGTTTTATTTTTAAATTACGGAACATAGTCCTGCTCTAACGAAGAATTTTGTAGCGGATCAATTACGTATCTGCAAAAGAGTTTGTTAAAATATCTTAGCGAAGTTTTGTTAAAACAGCATCACATTCAAAAACCATTGCCCTGATTTACTTTTGTTTCCAAGCTCAGATCTGACTACATTGGCGCCACACACAAACAAGTATACACAACAACATAAATTATTGTTGTTACCTCACATACAAAGAAATCATCCATGTTATTTTTTAAATTTTCTACGTTACACCATTTTGATTTTGTGTCTGGACGATAGAGGAAAAATTAACTCTGAAGTAAGAGTATAAATGTGCACGAAGAAAGTGCAGGCGTTGTGATGTAACGTTTCCTGCGTTTTCGCCTGGGTCACACGGATCATGTATCCACAACAATACATTACAGACGATGGCTTCTGACTGCCCCGTCTGAGGAGAGCGGCGCTCATCTGTAAACACAGAGTACAACGAGAGTCAATTTGCGCTGTGTACTATCCTGGGTCGCCTCGGGGGGACCAAAGACAAACAACACTGCCTGACTGGCTAATGACCGGCAGAGAGGCCGAAAGCAGGCCCCTGGCGTTGGCCTCGCGCTGCTCGCCTCGGTGGTGCTGGGCACTCCCCAGCAGAGTGTAACACACCCTCGGCGTGCCTGGCTATCCTCTCTGGTCGAATAACCGTGATGTCACGTTTTCACTCACTCCACATTTACTAATAGCAGCATGAATTGTTAGATTGTGCAAGTTTTAATGGACAAAAAATATCTAAAACGGTGTTGTTATTAAGCACATACCGTTGTTTACATGACCTGTGGGATAATCTAGCTGTTAATAATATAAGATACATCACATAATTTTGGAAGACAATTGTGGAGAGCTATACACGAATTAACTCACAAAACGAGATGGCGTAGTGGCTATCACACTGAACTTGCATTCGAGAGGACGACGGTTTAAATCCCCGTTCGGCCATCTAGATTTAGGTTTCCCATTACTTCCCTAAATCGCACAACGCCAGTTCGGGATGATTCACTTGAAAAGGGCACGGATGATTTACTTCCCATGTCTACCGTAGTCGGAGCTGGTTCTCCAATGATTGTCTGTCAATGGGACGTTAAACTCTAATCTTCATTCATTCCTCTTCATAGCCGGCCGGAGTGCCCGAGCGGTTCTAGGCGCTTCAATCTGGAACCGCTCGACCGCTACGGTAGCAGGTTCGCATCCTGCCTCGTGCATGGATATGTTTGATTTCCTTAGCTTAGTTAGGTTTAATTAGGTCTAAGTTCTAGGGGACTGATGACCGCAGATGATAATTCCCATAGTGCTCAGAGCCGTTTGAACCATTTCAACCTCTAGAGCCGGCCGGAGTGGCCGTGCGGTTCTAGGCGCTACAGTCTAGAACCGAGCGACCGCTACGGTCGCAGGTTCGAATCCTGCCTCGGGCGTTCATGTGTGTGATGTCCTTAGCTTAGTTAGGTTTAATTAGGTCTAAGTTCTAGGGGACTGATGAGCTCAGACGATAAGTCCCATAGCGCTCAGTGCCGTTTGAACCATTTGAACCTCTTGATACTCAACACCTTTGCTATGAGGTGTTAGGCTGCACAATTCCTCCGACGGCATCGACAAATACAGTCACATTGCAGGGCCATCACGAAACCACACATACACACACACACACACACACACACACACACACACATGGACGCACACAGGTACACTCAGTTACACTTGACTGGGTGTTGTGTGCTGTCCTTAGGTTAGTTAGGTTTAAGTGGTTCTAAGTTCTAGGGGACTGATGACCATAGATGTTAAGTCCCATAGTGCTCAGAGCCATTTGAACCATAGTTACACTGCGTACTCGAAAGTTTAGCTGAAAGAAATTATGCTGGCTGCAAGTAAATTATATGATGGCTGTTCAAACTGTTCTATGTGTTGTTTGTGCTTATGGTAGTCTATTGTACCGTTTCTGGTAAAACAAAGAACTTTACAAACAACAAAACCAGTTCTCCACCGAAACTATAAAACATTTGGTCATACTGTCAAGAGTAAGTCAGTGATAAAAGATCACAAAGTAGACTCTAAGACAGAACAAAGAAGAAATGAAAAACGACGCTGCACGAAGAAATTATCCGAACTGGACGGAAATCGGTGATGTCCTGTACGTGTACCTACAGACAAAAGACTGCAATTTCAAAAGAATTGGATAATTTTATTAAAGAGAAAGTGATTCACAAATTGAGCAACTCAATAACGTGTTGACTGACCTCTGCAAGCAGTTATTCTATTTAGCATTGATTGACAGAATTGTCAATCCACCTGAGGAATTTCGTGCCAAATTCTGTTTCATTGGCACTTTAGATCGTCAGAATCCACTGCCGCTTGGAGGGCTGCCATGTAAGCAGGAGATCCCGGGTTCGAGTCCAGATCGGCGCACCTAGACTCCAGCGAAAACGTATCTCAGTACATAATTTAAATACATTACGTTGCTTACAGAACGGTCTTGTTAATTTCTTCTGTAGGACTAACAGTTTGTGCGTAGTGAGCCATAAAATGTGAAAACCCGGTGCGGTTTTCGAAGGCATTGCGGTTTGCATAAAACCTGTACGCAGGGACCGCTGAATCACCCCGCACATCTTGGCAGTATCGAAAACAGACGGTACAAATTGTAGCCGTAACTTCTGATGCCTTAATCAGTGGCATCTTAGTCGGAATGTGTAAAGAAGAAACCGTGTTCTGTACTACCAGAGAGATTTTACGTGGAACGTCCAAAGAATATGAAGACTTGCGCTGCAGTTTGTCAGGTGTCTGCGTGACAGAAATTATATTGAGTACAGTACTTTTGTTTCTCTCATTGGAAAGCAAATAAAAAATTCATAACTTTCTTCATATTTGGAAATGAAAATTAACTGCAAGTCGGGTTTCGAAGGTTAGGATTCTTTCTAAGAGCGCTGCGGTCTGTTAACGAGGCGAATCTGGGCCGGTAATGGCGGGATTGAGCGGAGGGTCCGCCGGCCGTTGTTACCGGCCTGTTTGCGTAACCGTAACGAGGAGCGGTCCGCTAACTCGCTCCCAGCCCGCAAGGAAACGGATTTCTCCAGCCGGGAATTAAAGTTCCACTGGCGACAGACGCGAGGCCGAGGCAGAGGGCGAAAAAGCGACGACACAAGAACTTGCCGCCGAGTTGTGCGCTCCGAGACCTAACAAAACATTCGCAACTGGACGGTGTCCAGCCCGGAAACCGAGCGGCGACATAGTGGATGTAGTGGCCGCTGCGCTGCCTCAATCCAGAGACAATGGCCAGATAACGTGTGTCTGGGCGCGCGGCGCCACTGCTGAGACCGCTAAGCACTTGCTGTGGCGTCGGGGGACACCTCTCCACGAGCAGCAAATGAACCCACGTGTGCTACTCTTCAGCCCCTTTGTCATCCGTGCAAGTGAAAAATATGACGGACGAAGTAATGAACATTTTTAATATCAGTGAACACAGAAACATCCTAAAAGATTTGTAGCATAAACAGAAGATATAAATACTGACAGATTTTATTTATGAAACAAGTGAAGTAATGTCTACGTATAAAAGGTAATGTCCTGACTGAGTGAGTGAGTGACTGACTAATCATCGCCCAGCCTAAACCGCTGATAGAAACTTGAAATTTGGAGAAGGTATGGATCTTGTACTGTAGGTGTGCTTTAAGAAAGGATTTTTCGAAATTCTAAACCTTAGGGGGTGAAATAGGGAAGGGGTCATTGTTAAGGCATTTTTGAAGTTAAACCTACAAAAATTGGTATTTGGTTTCCCAGTCAGAAATAAAGAAATACACGTATCAGAACGATTGAAAATTAAGTCTATGGGGTGAAATAGTGGATGGGAGCGTTTTTTGAAAATGTATCACTATTAAAAGCTACTAAAGTATTTTTAAAGCTACATCTGCAAACACTTGCAGTTAATTCTCGGTCACAAATTGAAAAAAGTACGTCTCTATGTGTTGTTGGGAACTGAATCCGCTAGGGGGTGAAATAGGGGATGAGATGTCTTATGAAAATATTATATTATGAACGTCTTTTTAAAGCTAAATTGACGAAAATTTATATTTGGCTTCTCAGTTACAAATAAAAGAGTACGTATTCCACTGTTCGTGGAAATTTAATCCCTATGGGGGTAAAACAGGGGATAAAAGTTTTCTGAAATAGTTAATGTGCAAGCAGTTTTGAAGCTAAATGTATGAAAATTTGTATTCGGCTTCTCTGTTAGAAATAAAACATACGCGTGGCACTGTTTTTCGGAAATTCAACCCCTAAGGGGGTTTACATACAGGTGTCAAAATTTTAAACAGAAAACCGAATAAAATGTCCAATAGTACACAATAGCTGTATTTATTGTGTACACTATTTTATTGTTACAGAAGTAAGTAACACGACGTTAAAAAGTTATTTTTACCTTAGTAACATTATTATATTTCTATATTTCTTGTCCTCGTGAGTTCGATTTCTTTAACAACTCTCTGGACGCCTTACAGCTTGTGTCGTCAGCCGTAACATTTGCTATTATGTTAGTGAAACACACATAAGCATGTCGCCTTCCAGTTAGTTTGGCATTCAGCATAATCTTTTCCCTTTCGTTGAGTGGAAACTTCAAAATGTGTTAAGATAATTTTATTCACTGTATTTGTATTTGTATACATTAATTTATTTTACCCCCCCCCCCCCCCATGAACCATGGACCTTGCCGTTGGTGGGGAGGCTTGCGTGCCTCAGCGATACAGATGGCCGTACCGTAGGTGCAACCACAACGGAGGGGTATCTGTTGAGAGGCCAGACAAACATGTGGTTCCTGAAGAGGGGCAGCAGCCTTTTCAGTAGTTGCAGGGGCAACAGTCTGGATGATTGACTGATCTGGCCTTGTAACATTAACCAAAACGGCCTTGCTGTGCTGGTACTGCGAACGGCTGAAAGCAAGGGGAAACTACAGCCGTAATTTTTCCCGAGGACATGCAGCTCTACTGTATGATTAAATGATGATGGCGTCCTCTTGGGTAAAATATTCCGGAGGTAAAATAGTCCCCCATTCGGATCTCCGGGCGGGGACTACTCAGGAGGACGTCATTATCAGGAGAAAGAAAACTGGCGTTCTACAGACCGGAGCGTGGAATGTCAGATCCCTTAATCGGGCAGGTAGGTTAGAAAATTTAAAAAGGGAAATGGATAGGTTAAAGTTAGATATAGTGGGAATTAGTGAAGTTCGGTGGCAGGAGGAACAAGACTTTTGGTCAGGTGATTACAGGGTTATAAATACAAAATCAAATAGGGGTAATGCAGGAGTAGGTTTAATAATGAATAAAAAAAATAGGAGTGCGGGTTAGCTACTACAAACAGCATAGTGAACGCATTATTGAGGCCAAGATAGACACAAAGCCCATGCCTACTACAGTAGTAGAAGTTTATATGCCAACTACCTCTGCAGATGATGAAGAAATAGATGAAATGTATGACGAGATAAAAGAAATTATTCAGGTAGAGAAGGGAGACGAAAATTTAATAGTCATAGGTGACTGGAATTCGTCAGTAGGAAAAGGGAGAGAAGGAAACATAGTAGGTGAATATGGATTGGGGGGAAGGAATGAAAGAGGAAGCCGCCTTGTAGAATTTTGCACAGAGCATAACTTAATCATAGCCAACACTTGGTTTAAGAATCATAAGAGAAGGTTGTATACCTGGAAGAATCCTGGAGATACTAAAAGGTATCAGATAGATTATATAATGGTAAGACAGAGATTTAGGAACCAGGTTTTAAATTGTAAGACATTTCCTGGGGCAGATGTGGATTCTGACCACAATCTATTGGTTATGAACTGCAGATTGAAACTGAAGAAACTGCAAAAAGGTGGGAATTTAGGGAGATGGGACCTGGATAAACTGAAAGAACCAGAGGTTGTAGAGAGTTTCAGGGAGAGCATAAGGGAACAATTGACAGGAATGGGGGAAAGAAATACAGTAGAAGAAGAATGGGTAGCTCTGAGGGATGAAGTAGTGAAGGCAGCAGAGGATCAAGTAGGTAAAAAGACGAGGGCTAATAGATATCCTTGGGTAACAGAAGAAATATTGAATTTAATTGATGAAAGGAGAAAATATAAAACTGCAGTAAATGAAGCAGGCAAAAAGGAATACAAACGTCTCAAAAATGATATCGACAGGAAGTGCAAAATGGCTAAGCAGGGATGGCTAGAGGACAAATGTAAGGATGTAGAGGCTTGTCTCACTAGGGGTAAGATAGATACTGCCTACAGGAAAATTAAGGAGACCTTTGGAGAGAAGAGAACCACTTGTATGAATATCAAGAGCTCAGATGGAAACCCAGTTCTAAGCAAAGAAGGGAAGGCAGAAAGGTGGAAGGAGTATATAGAGGGTTTATACAAGGGCGATGTACTTGAGGACAATATTATGGAAATGGAAGAGGATGTAGATGAAGACGAAATGGGAGATAAGATACTGCGTGAAGAGTTTGAGAGAGCACTGAAAGACCTGAGTCGAAACAAGGCCCCGGGAGTAGACAACATTCCATTTGAACTACTGATGGCCTCGGGAGAGCCAGTCATGACAAAACTCTACCATCTGGTAAGCAAGATGTATGAGACAGGCGAAATACCCTCAGACTTCAAGAAGAATATAATAATTCCAATCCCAAAGAAAGCAGGTGTTGACAGATGTGAAAATTACCGAACTATCAGTTTAATAAGTCACAGCTGCAAAATACTAACGCGAATTCTTTACAGACGAATGGAAAAACTGGTAGAAGCCGACCTCGGGGAAGATCAGTTTGGATTCCGTAGAAATGTTGGAACACGTGAGGCAATACTGACCTTACGACGTATCTTAGCAGAAAGATTAAGAAAAGGCAAACATACGTTTCTAGCATTTGTAGACTTAGAGAAAGCTTTTGACAATGTTAACTGGAATACTCTCTTTCAAATTCTGAAGGTGGCAGGGGTAAAATACAGGGAGCGAAAGGCTATTTACAGTTTGTACAGAAACCAGATGGCAGTTATTAGAGTCGAGGGGCATGAAAGGATTCCATATTTTGAGAGGTGGTACTGTAAACCAAAACAAGAAAAAAATATCCAGTGTATATGTCCTATAAAGTATATACCTTAAAACTATAAGCGCTTTTTCATCTTGGCTATTGTGAAACATCTCTTCTGCTGTAATCTCATTGCTATTGCGAACGACGTTCATAATGCAGTAAACGTGTGAGCAAACAAACACAAACACATTGTTCTGTCACTGTGTAACAGCAGAAACTCTAATGCAATCAGCTTGTTATTACATAGATCTGCACTTCTCAGGCATCGCTGAATGAGGAGGACATTCATGCGAGGAGTGTCCAATAATTAAGGCAGCAAATTTTTTCCCTCTGCAAATTTCGGTTTAAAAAATTAGAAATTTATTACCGGATATCATGGAATATTCCCCCCTAAGACTCTGCAGCTTCATGAAGTTCCAGTAGTTGGTGGAGCTATACGTAGCCTTCAAAATGACTTCTCTAAGCGGAGGTGCGTTCCAAGCAGAGAGCTGTCATTGAATTTCTTTCGGCAGAAAATCAAGGCATCACAGATGGTCTTAGGCGGAGTCCAGGCAGTAAACAAAAGCATCTGTAATCATCAGAACAAGGTCGCGCTAACCTGTTCGATCTCCCTCATGCTGGCCGGCCGCACACAGCTGTGACTCCTCCAATGCTGGAACATGTAGACACTCTCATTGGAGGTGATCGACGATTCACATGTATCACCACGCTGCTCCGTTGGACATCACTGTCTGTAGGGCTGACACAGTCATCCATCAGTTCTTCCTTATCCGCCTTAGAGCCTGGATCTCGCACCTCGCGACTTCCATCTCTATGAGCCAGTGCAGAAAGTAATACTTCGATGATATTACTGATGCAGCAAGACGTTGACTATGACGTTGACCACTACAGTGATACCACGTGGGTATACAGTATCACCCAGTATGGTGTCATACAGCGATAGCATGGAACGGAGATCATGCTGAAAAACAGAATTTTGTAAGTAAAATATCGAATAATATTGTGTACTGGAATCCTGAATAAAACCAACCTGCTTTCAGAAAAAAAAGAGCTCCGCTACTTATTGGACGTCCATGGTAGTAAGCCATGCTTCTGTCTGACGTCTTAGGGAATCCCGCACCCCCTAAAAAATCTCCATGTTGGTCACAGATGAGCAGACATGCATTGATAACGCGTTTCTGTGTGTCTGTACATCTTTCATGGGTCTCCCATGTATCAAAGAAATATTCCCACAACCAGTAATCCAAGGGATAAAGATTGGGAAAAGGCTATTTACAATTTACAGGGTGTTTCAAAAATGACCGGTATATTTGAAACGGCAATAAAAACTAAACGAGCAGCGATAGAAATACACCGTTTGTTGCAATATGCTTGGGACAACAGTACATTTTCAGGCGGACAAACTTTCGAAATTACAGTAGTTACAATTGTCAACAACAGATGGCGCTGCGGTCTGGGAAACTCTATAATACGATATTTTTCACATATCCACCATGCGTAGCAATAATATGGCGTAGTCTCTGAATGAAATTACCCGAAACCTTTGGCAACGTGTCTGGCGGAATGGCTTCACATGCAGATGAGATGTACTGCTTCAGCTGTTCAATTGTTTCTGGATTCTGGCGGTACACCTGGTCTTTCAAGTGTCCGCACAGAAAGAAGTCACAGGGGTTCATGTCTGGCGAATAGGGAGACCAATCCACGCCGCCTCCTGTATGTTTCGGATAGCCCAAAGCAATCACACGATCATCGAAATATTCATTCAGGAAATTAAAGACGTCGGCCGTGCGATGTGGCCGGGCACCATCTTGCATAAACCACGAGGTGTTCGCAGTGTCGTCTAAGGCAGTTTGTACCGCCTCAAATTCACGAAGAATGTCCAGATAGCGAGATGCAGTAATCGTTTCGGATCTGAAAAATGGGCCAATGATTCCTTTGGAAGAAATGGCGGCCCAGACCAGTACTTTTTGAGGATGCAGGGACGATGGGACTGCAACATGGGGCTTTTCGGTTCCCCATATGCGCCAGTTCTGTTCATTGACGAAGCCGTCCAGGTAAAAATAAGCTTCGTCAGTAAACCAAATGCTGCCCACATGCATATTGCCGTCATCAATCCTGTGCACTATATCGTCAGAGAATGTCTCTCGTGCAGCAATGGTAGCGGCGCTGAGGGGTTGCCGCGTTTGAATTTTGTATGGATAGAGGTGTAAACTCTGGCGCATGAGACGATACGTGGACGTTGGCGTCATTTGGACCGCAGCTGCAACTCGGCGAACGGAAACCCGAGGCCGCTGTTGGATCACCTGCTGCACTAGCTGCGCGTTGCCCTCTGTGGTTGCCGTACGCGGTCGCCCTACCTTTCCAGCACGTTCATCCGTCACGTTCCCAGTCCGTTGAAATTTTTCAAACAGATCCTTTATTGTATCGCTTTTCGGTCCTTTGGTTACATTAAACCTCCGTTGAAAACTTCGTCTTGTTGCAACAACACTGTGTTCTAGGCGGTGGAATTCCAACACCAGAAAAATCCTCTGTTCTAAGGAATAAACCATGTTGTCTACAGCACACTTGCACGTTGTGAACAGCACACGCTTACAGCAGAAAGACGACGTACAGAATGGCGCACCCACAGACTGCGTTGTCTTCTATATCTTTCACATTACTTGCAGCGCCATCCGTAGTTGAAAATTGTAACTACTGTAATTTCGAAAGTTTGTCCGCCTGAAAATGTACTGTTGTCCCAAGCATATTGCAACAAACGGTGTATTTCTATCGCTGCTCGTTTAGTTTTTATTGCCGTTTCAAATATACCGGTCATTTTTGAAACACCCTGTATACAGAAACCAGATGGCAGTTATAGGAGTCGAGGGACACGAAAGGGAAGCAGTGGTTGGGAAGGGAGTAAGACAGGGTTGTAGCCTCTCCCCGATGTTATTCAATCTGTATATTGAGCAAGCAGTAAAGCAAACAAAAGGAAAATTCGGAGTAGGTATTAAAATCCATGGAGAAGAAATAAAAACTTTGAGGTTCGCCGATGACATTGTAATTCTGTCAGAGACAGCAAAGGACTTGGAAGAGCAGTTGAATGGAATGGACAGTGTCTTGAAAGGAGGATATAAGATGAACATCAACAAAAGCAAAACGAGGATAATGGAATGTAGTCGAATTAAGTCGGGTGATGCCGAGGGAATTAGATTAGGAAATGAGACACTTAAAGTAGTAAAGGAGTTTTGCTATTTGGGGAGAAAAATAACTGATGATGGTCGAAGTAGAGAGGATATAAAATATAGACTGGCAACGGCAAGGGAAGAGTTTCTGAAGAAGAGAAATTTGTTAACATCGGGTATAGATTAAAGTGTCAGGAAATCATTTCTGAAAGTATTTGTATGGAGTGTAGCCATGTATGGAAGTGAAACATGGACGATAAATAGTTTGGACAAGAAGAGAATAGAAGCTTTCGAAATGTGGTGCTACAGACGAATTCTGAAGATTAGATGGGTAGATCACACAAATAATGAGGAGGTATTGAATGGGATTGAAGATTAGATGGGTAGATCACAAAACTAATGAGGAAGTATTGAATAGGATTGGGGAGAAGAGAAATTTGTGGCACAACTTGACCAGAAGAAGGGATCGGTTGGTAGGACATGTTCTGAGGCATCAAGGGATCACCAATTTAGTATTGTAGGGCAGCGTGGAGGGTAAAAATCGTAGGGGGAGACCAAGAGATGAATACACTAAGCAGATTCAGAAGGATGTAGGTTGCAGTAGGTACTGGGAGATGAAGAAACTTCCACAGGATAGAGTAGCATGGAGAGCTGCATCAAACCAGTCTCAGGACTGATGACCACAACAACAACAACAAGATTGGGAAACCAGTGGGCCATCGTACTGAAGCTCCCAGACTAACCCACTGCCCGTTAAATGTCTGTGGCAGATTTTCTCGGACATTTCGGAGAAAATGGGTTTGTGCTCCCTCTCGCTTAAGCCCTAGCTGCAGCCGCTGTTGGAATGGTACCACCTCTACCAGGATATGTATGTCGTTTGATTATAAGTGACTATACCTTGCCCCAGTCGAACTATTTGATAGTACATAATGTCTTATTAGTCTATAGCCTCAGCGTACTATAATTCAAAATCGGCGTTCATGCCGTACATCTTCAACAGCTTGTTGATTTGCATGAGCCCACACATTTTCGTTATGAAAACTGACTGTCCCGTCTTTTGTGAAACCAGGCTGTTATTGTGACCGAAGGGCTTCAACACGCTGTACATGATCTGGGTATATCAACTATTCGTGCAACATGACCAGAACTAGAGGATGACTAATCACGATAGATGCTGAAGTTCTATATATCCACACTATTTCCATGATCTTTCTCCACTCATTACAATACTCGCTCCTCCACTACAGGATTCCGAATGGTGTGAGGTCTGTCTTAATTGGCCTTTGTTGAATTTATAAAACCAGAGTGTGCTAGCCGCTGGAAAGGGCGGTTCTACATTTGTGCAATGGTGTCCAGCATTGTGTACACTTATCAGCGTACAGGGCACGGCCTCAACAGTTGCTTCTATTTAGCTGACCGTAAAGAAGACAACGTCAGCCATTCCCAGTGTGGGATAGTAAGCCCCAACCATGCCTGTAGGTGCAAAGATATAACTTCAGTGTACAACATTTAAAAAAATGTATCAATATATAAACTCATTCCGTTAGGCCTAATGTGCGTGCTGCACTTACCCAAACCTGTGAATACAGTTTACAGTAACAAATCGAACAGGTATTTGCTGCATGGTGCATCGGTTGTGAGGTAACGGCTGCGCCATCTGCACACTCCTGTGGATGTCAGAATGACCTACGCTGGGTGACCTTATCATTAAAAAGGTCGCTACCCGTAGTATCACGTAAATACAGCTGTCCCACAATGGATAACTTAGTGTGTCGAATTAATTAAACAATGGTGGACATAACATACATGAAACATAGTGCAGTAACTCACAAAGATGATAAGGAAAGGGTATCCTCAAACTACTGAATTAAACGACGATCACTCTGAAATCCTGTTTATTACAATACCCTACAGACTTTAAGTTAAACACAAAGCACTCAAATAACTAAGTACACTTACGTTCATGGAGCATCAACACAGATTACACTTGACTTAGACTGTCAATATCTTGGCAATGATCGTATAATAGAACATATTAGAAGCAGCACTCATGTTTGGAAGCAACTAAGCTCGCAGAAGACAAGTAGGAAGAGAATAAAAAAAAAAGAATCAAGCTTGCATCTGCTGCTATGATTGAGTACAAATTGAGCATGTGATCGCTAATCAGCGTACTTCAAATAAAAATGTAAGAGTCCTGACGTTGATCGACGATCTTCGCATACATTGTACAGCTCGGTTTGCGAATGCTGCTGTTGCTCACCACACTTAGAGTTGCTGGTAACCATAAGTGGCCGGTGAGGTAGCTGCAAAACTCTCATCTTGCACCTGAGGTTGCTCTCCCTCAGAGGCTGGAATAGACATCTCTGTCTCTACTGAAATGTACCTTGTCGTGTCGAGTGGAAGGAGTGTTATACAGAATGCTTCCAGCAAGAAGTGAACTTTTACTCTTTTTTTGTGTTATGGCCAATGACAGTAGTTCTTCCGAGGGCAAACCAATCATATAAATTCTAATAGGGCGGCAGTCTTCCTTCGATACTCAATTAGTATGGAATTTCCGTAGTTAGATATAACACTCAGTGATGTTAAAGTTATCAGTACTTGTATTTTCATTTTCGTAGTTGGATATGGCATTCAGTGATGTTAGCTTTATCAATATTTGTACTTTCATTCCTCGATGAAATTATGTTTACATTAAGTGGCACCCAACTTTTTCTTTTCACTATCTTTTTTTATTCCGATAAATTCTATAACTTAAACACGCCAGAACATTGTGTACAACAATAGCACATCATAAACTCCGCCCAGTGGGCATGGATTTACATTGGTGATTCTCTATCTTATGCTCTCGTAATTATCTAACACTACAGTGCACTTTCTGGATAGGATGGTGGATCTTTTGCTATATCTCACACTTCGACTCTCACAACCATCATCACGAAACTTTCTTCCAGACCGAGCGGTACAAAAAGGATCATGCATAACCCACTGCCTCTGAACCTATCTTGCTACTCTCCCAAGCAAACCACACATACTTAAATTACATGAAATACACCACACTGGCAACATGGAATACAACACAAGGAATAGTCACAACGTTATAATCACATCACTTTCACCTTTCCCACTTCAATTAGTATTTATCCCAGTTTCACACGACACTCCCCCACTTCATAACTTTTCTTTCCTACTATGAACTCTGGACGATATATGCACGTCTTCCTGTGCAATGCAAGCCAAGTGGCGTTGCTGGATAGATGGCTGACTCACCTTGCTTCACTCTCAGAGTATTATAGTTTGAATCAAGCGTCACACGGAAACATAACACGCAAAGTAATGTTAAGAACATATTCGTCACACACGCGAGTCCTCAACTGATACCATGGACGAGTACTTCTCTTTATCCTTTGTCTCATACACAGTTTGAGCCTCACACAGTATTCACCACGTGGAAGTACACGTATCTAATTTCAAGTCCTGCACACGCCATTTCTTAAATATTTCCAACTTATAGTACACACGCCAGTAATTCAGCTTAACTTAAGCACTCGGAAGTATTTCAACTTATTGCTACACGTGGTTTCATTGTGACCGTAGGTCACTTCCGAAGATTACTACGATCCCCTTAACATTACCTGCCTGACATTTAATTCTCCCCACAAAAGATCCTGAAATAGAGAAATTATTATTCCAAACTACTCTTAAGTATTTCACATGCATACCATGTCTCCACTCTTTTGTCTTTACGGAGCACACCTAAGACAGGTCTTACCAACACAAGATCCAGCGGCAGAGTGTTGAAACATGGCCGATCTCGCACCTCCGCCAAGGTGGGGGAGCACCATGCTACCGTATTGGTCAGCCACATTTCAGGCTCTCAAAGCTCTGGTAAATTTCATCTCTTTGGTTCCACCAAAGGTGACCAAAGGACCATCTGAAAGATGATCATTTATTGAACATTCACTATCTGCAGGTAGCAGACGATCACACATTCATTCATTTAGCAGATCTCACCAAACTGGATATAGGGATTTATTTTGTGGGAGTGCACATGTGATCAATTAAATAAATAAGTTGTCTTTCTTTCCTAAACTGGTATCCGGCTTCGGTGTATTAAGTGAAATTGAGTTATTATTACAAAAAATATGTTGTTCTGACAAGAATAACGAAGAATGTTGTACCTCTTTTCAATGTGGGGTGGTACTGCACCCTTTCAGTCTTATCCACCATTCCTGCTCGGAAGAGCATATTTTCTCCCATGAATATGCTATTTACTGCAGTTCATGGGTTAGGAACCTCTGATTATGGGCAAAGGAAAACCCAACAATTTTTATCAACTGCGAAAAATCTTGCATACGTCTTACTTTGGATGGGAATGTCTGAAGAACACACCTTCCGTTCGTATGTCTGCGATAGTTCCATGGCCCAGGTTACTTATCTGGAGACGTTGAATGACTAGCTCTTCCGAAGTTGCAGAATTTGAGTGTCAGCATTACGGTACTTACGAACACGATGGAACTCCTGCACACTACGTAATAACCGCTCGTGAATGCCCGAAAGAACTGTTCCATGACCTGTATAAATGAGATGGATCGGAGATTCACCAGCCCCTTATCCTTGGTTGCTTCGACGTCTGGACCTTACAGCACCAGACATTGCCCAGTGGTGGATCATTAAATCACACTTCAGAAGTGGTATGCAGACAACGATGCTTTGCGGCCAAGTGTGTTTGAAGCCTTCCAGTTGGTGATACTTCAGCTGTTAAGGCCGATGTGTAGGTGGAGATAGAAACTTATCAACCTCGTAGAGCTAATGGTGGCGCACACAGAGACGTTTTGGACAAACAAGTGCAAATGCTTTAAATTTACAGTAAAACAGTTGAACGTGGTTATGGCGTTTTGGCCACCATGTAAATTATAGGTGGGCAGATTTTGTTGAAGTAGCGTTAAATAATAATAAAGAGCTTGAAAAAAGCAGGGCATTGAAAGACTAGAAGCGTAGAGGTACGTCAATGTACACAGCACTGAGACACTGGAGAAATGATTATTTCAATATGATTTATTACAGACTATTACCTGATTAGTTTTTACAGCTGCGTCATTATATCCGAAAATAAAGAAAAATGTGGATATATGATTATGACGCAAGATAATCTAAACATGAGGTGCATGAAAATAAATAGGGGACATTTAATAGGAAAGAGATACTGACAGTGATCGCTCTACTCGACATTTTAATAGCTTAGTAAAATGGATGGTTTAGAGGACGTTATATTCAACTTACAGATGTATAAGTTTTATTTTGATGATGTCTAATAATCCGTACTGTGTCATCGCACAGATATAAAGAGGAACACAGTCCCTCAGGGGTACCGATACTTATAACTAGCATGTGTGATGTTTCTGTCAGAAAGGACACTTTCCTTTCCGAGAACTTTATTAAAAATTACCGCACTGAGCCAAGTCGCTTTCAGCGCAAGCAAGCAAGTTATTCAAAAGTTGCGCACAGGACGATCTACCGATGTTAGTGCATCGGTAGGTGACAGGGGATACGTGAATGTACGTTGAAAGACGGAAGCACTAAAAGAGATATACACCATAGCTTTATGCTGTGAACAGCTAACGACAAAAATATAATCATATTTAAAAACGTTAACAAGCTAGAAATCCTGAACTTAGAGAAAGATTCAGTAATCGTAATAAGATCCGTAGTGGCATATAAATCCACAGTAAATACAATTTAGTATCAATAATTGTGGCATTGTGTTGTGAAACCGATAACTCCCGAGAGTTCATCAAGTTCAGTTCGAAGCTATAATGATGTCAAACTTAAGGCAGTGAAAATGTAACCTCAAGCTGTATTGGTCAAAGGTAGCAGTGCAGTTGTATTGGGATATGCACAAGTAGTGGAAATATTAGTTAAGTTGTTGAAACTTGCTTAGCTTGGTGTGTAATATACATGCAAGTAAAGCCAGGTGAAGAAATATGTATGTTTATTCCTTGTACTTTGTGATTGTTCATCACTACTGTATTGCCTTCCGGACTAGAAGCAATTGATGGTGTGATGTATAAAAATGTGTTGCGTATTCAGTATGGTAAATACCAGATTATACAACCGAAGTCTTTATCATACACAGTTCGAAAGTCGCAGTAAGCCACAGAAACATGAGCAGACACCGCACAATTTGTGACAAGTAACAGTGCAGTGCTGAAGCTACAGCGGAAAGTGTGACAGGTTTATGAAAAGATATACGCTCTCTCATTGTTATATACATGGGATGAAGGTCGAGAAGTATATACGTGCCACTAAGGGACAATATATTAAGGAACTTTAGTAGTAGTGTGTAATATTGATATACAATAGTAACGTTAAATATGATATTCAATAAACAGGGAGAGAAATAGCACCAGTAGTGTAGGGTGGAGAGGGGAACAAACTGGTTAAGGACAGCAATCACAGGGTTAGGGGCGACCTGGAGTAAATAGACGTAGCAAATACACACGCACGAACGTGTGTTTTGTGGAGGTCCTGCAGCATCACGACCAGCCCTGGATAACACCGCTCTGAGCAATGTGGACACTGAGTTGAGCAGACTGCTGCCGACTGAAATAAAATCTTGTATGAGCCCAGTGTCTGTTGCTGTACTTGGAAATAAACTGGACAAGGGCTAAACCTGAACAGGAGAGAGAAAGATTAGCTGTCTGAGCTTATTGCGGAAAATTCACGGGTCCCTCACCATCACACAAAACAACATCCTTGTGGTTATAGTTTGTAATCAGTATTCAAGCACCCATTTGTGAAAGAAGTCAGAATGACAGAAGAGTTCCACAAAATGGTTAAGAATGCACAAAAAAATGAGATCACTTTTAATTGTAACTGTATACAGATCCCCACTGGGCAATTATGAGCTCTTTGCTACGAATCTGAATTCCTTAGTATGCTGTCTGTCAGGCAGCAGCAAGCAGTTAATAATCTGTGGAGGCTACAACGTAAATAATGTAGACTGTTTAAAGGATTCTGAGAGGGAAAATGATATGGGAACCTTATTTGGTTTGTAAAATCTGATCTCGTAATTGACTTTTAGTTAATTTTAAAAATAGTATCTCACCTTACTAACAATATTATTCTCAGAAAGTCACAGATTTGGTTCCAGCAGAGTTGATCTGTTGAGAATGCCATTTTCATGTTCACTCAGCAAATTTTGCAAGCACCAAATAAAATAGCGCTGGTGGCTATTTTCTGTGACCTATATTGTGTGACTCACAGTATTTTCCTAGGCAAAAAATTGAAGTTTTATGGAGCTTGATATAGCCAACCAATGGATAATGTCATATCTAACCAAAAGCATGCAGAAAATTGTAATTAGTAAGTCAACTACCGCGACCCAGCGACTTAATTCTGACTAGGAAGAAATCAGGTATGGGTTTTCCAAAGGCTCAATCATATGTCCACTATTGTTCATCATATATGTAAACGATCTTCCATCTAACAACAAGCAGAATTAGTTCTTTCTGCAGATAACAGTAACATTGTAATCAGTTCAAACATACATACAGAAACAGACGGAATGGTAACTTCATAAAAGTGTCGTTGACTGGATTTTTTCTGCTAAGAAGACACAATATATTCGTTCTACACATCGTCTGGTGATACACCAATGATAAGGGTAATACAGGGTGAGCGAATAATAAGCAGGGGGGAAATTGTAAAATTATTCCGTTTCACTGTGATGAGAACTTAATCTGAAAGAAGCACATTTTGGAACTCCTAAAAACAAATTAGTTCAGCCACATTTTCACTTAGAATCATTGCAAGTCTCATGGAGAGAGTAATCAGTAAGTTGACAGATGTTGCATATTTTCATGTAATAATGTCATAGGGAATAATTTTCTGGGGTAACCCTTTTTTTAAGAAAGAAAGTCCTCACTGGTCAAAAACGTGCTCTGAAAATAATATAGGGCATTCATCCACGATCATCTTGGAGACATCTGTTTAAGTAATTACGTGGGCTTTCCCGGCGTAATAAGTCTTGAAAGTCTCTTCGGGTTTGCTGCCGGATCCTAAAATCAACTCGACTCGATATTTCGGCGATCCAACTGTTCGCCATCTTCAGGAAAATGCTGCTTACGCTGATGAGTCCCGCTGAGAACTGACGCCAGGTGGCAAATCGACGTCCTATATAGGCTACCGTTTAGTACACGGCGCATGCGCCGCCCGTCACTGTTCCTGCCTTCCAAAACAGGGAGGTGGCGCCGCCCTTAGTGAAACACTGCTGGCAACGATATATCGCAATCAAGGCCGCACCGCCTCTTTATACACACTGTTCCAAAAACCGGAAATGTTGGCAACCACTGTTTAAGTAGTTAGGCAGTCTGACTATGGCTTCATAGTATATTTATTCCTTCATGAAGTTTGATGTAAACAATCCAATGCAATTCGAAATGAACAATAATGTACATAATTGAAATACCAAAAGGGAAAATGACATTCATTATTCCACATTAAGGTTGTCTTTAGCACAAAAAGGGGTACACAATGTTGCAACTAAAGGTTTTGATCACTCTCCCAGTGACATAAAATGTCTGACAGATAGGTAAGTAAAATTAGAAAACGAAGTAAAAAGCATTATAAATGTTCAGCAAGTAACCACATTTGCAAATTAATTTGCAACTGGAACGTAAAATGACTCATGCCTCATCATTATGATTCATCGTGCAAAATAATCCATGGAAGATGAAGCTAACTAACTATCTAACTTACTACAACATGGCTTCAATTATTTGTGCCTGACACTGGCGTGACACCGAAACTACTCTAGCAAATTTAAAGCTTCTACAGCCACAAGCTGAGTATAAAGACCTCCTTTCGACAAATAATACAGGTCGCAGACTCATGTTACAGGAATTAAAGTGACTGATATTTACTTTAACCAGTGCGTGACGTATTACGCTTTCTCAGCATTAGCTTTTCCCAAAATCAGATAACCTACTAAATAGTCATAAGAGCTTTACTGTGTGACAAATCAAAAATATCTAAGTTTCCCTACTGACAGTGATGCAGTGTAAAAACTATTAGCCGGCCGCGGTGGCCGAGCTGTTCTAGGCGCTTCGGTCCAGAACCGCGCGACTGCTACGGACGCAGGTTCGAATCATGCCTCGGGCGTGGATGTGTGTGATGTCCTTAGGTTAGTTAGGTTTTAGTAGTTCTAGGTTCTAGGGGACTGATAACCTCAGATGTTAAGTCCAATAGTGATCAGAGCCATTTGAACCACTTTTAAAAACTATTTACATAAAATTAGAAAAGTCGTTAAATTTCCTTTTACGAGATGCGTATCAAATACGTAAGAAAAAATGTTTGTTTTACTCACAGGTGAAATTTCGTAGCTCCAGAAAGATAAGTATTCTTGCAAGTACTAAATTACAATTAAGGAAACTTGAAAAAATTGTTACATCGTTGTTACAGAGTCACAAACTGCTTACAGTATATATTAGTGGATAGCGCCGACGGCTTCTTGAGGCTATTCGCAGACAACGCTGTTCTGTACAGTGAGGTTCCAACGCCAGAAGTCTACGACAAAATGTAAGATGGCCTGCCGAGGGTCAACCACTGGTGCAAGGATGATGGTTTAAGGTCCGAAAGGTCACAGATCGTAATAACTGATGGAAAGTCATCGAGTAAAAGCAGAACCGATATTGAGTTTCCCAAGGAACTACTGTAGGTCCTCTTGTTGTTCCTCATGAATATGACCGATTTAAGTGACAACCTGAGCACCCGTCTAACCATAATTGCAGGTGATGCTGCCGATTAACCACTACTAATGTCACTAGGAGGCCTAAACAAATAGCTAATGGTTTAGAGAAGTTATATGTACAACGGAAAAACTTGCAATTGACCCTAAAGACGAAAAAGTGTAAGGTGCTTCACATGACTACTAAAATCATTCCTTTACATTTAGGTTACACAATAATTTACATAACTTTAAAGGCTGCTCATTCATCTAAATACTTATGGATTACAATTACGAATTACTAAGTGGCAAGCATCCCAATGAAAATGTTGAGGGCAGGGTGAACCAAAAACTGCACTTTACTGCTAGATCAGAATATGCAACAAATCAACCAAAGAGGTTGCTTACAGTACGTTTGTCCGTCTCCTTCTGGACATGACATTGACACAGGACATCGGAAGTCTCAAAGAAAGGCAGCCCGTTTTGTAATATCCCAAAATAGGGGAGACGCTATCATAGATATACTACACTAGTTCTGGCGACATCGTTATAACAAATGCGTGTTCGCTTTTTTCACGAAATTTTAATTATGAACTTCTCTTTCCACTGTAATTTCTTGACTTCCACTTACAGGAAGGAATGACGATTGTAATAAAACACGAAAAATCAGAGACCGCATGGAAGGAGGACTGTTGACAAACAGTCTGGTAGTGGTTCCATAAATTCCCTGCCAAGCCCTTGGTTGTGAACTATGAATAGTCATGAAGATGTAGACACATAACAGGTAAAGCGATTCACTATTGCGATATTACGCTATTGCGTACAAATCATTGGAACCAGTGACCTCCCTATAAGCAGCAATCATTCGGAGAGAACTAACGATGGCGACCACATGAAATAATCACTAGGCAAACAGACACCTCACTCAAGTTCATTAGGACGACCTTAAGAACACATAACGCATCCATGAAAGAAATGGTTTCCCGAATACTTGTTTGATCAATTTTTGAGTATTCCTAACCCGACTTCATTAACAGAAGAGATGGAGAATTCCAACAAAGAATGCATGTCTCGTCACGAGATCGTTTATTTAGAATGAGAGCGTTACGGAGATTCTCAACAAACTCTAGCGGCATACATTAGAAGATAGGCGTTATGCAAGACAGAGTGGATTACTGTTAGAATTATGAAAGCATAAGTTCAAAGAAGTGTAGGGAACGTATTACTTCCTTACAGACGTCTCTTGAAATGATCGCGACGAGAAAGCCAGAGAAATTAGAGCTCATGTGAAGGTTTATCCGCACTCTCTCCTTCAGGCGTTGTTCGCCAATGGGCCAGAAACGGAAGCAAATATATTTTCCCCAAAATCACCTTCTGTCAGACATCGTAACGCAGCTTGTGTGCATAGATGTAGATGCAGACGGAGATGTTTAAATTTGCATTATTAAAATAAAGCAGCGCTGAGATAAACGTCTAAATAAGGTATTAACTGTGTTTTCCATATAGTTCCTCGTTATATGAAATTGAGATCCTCAATGATGGATAACAGAACAACATTCTCAATGAATTACTGGTGCTCGTAGTACAAAAATACTGTAATAATTTCCATGGATTGTGAGTGCTGAAAAAGAAGTGAAGTCATAACGTCGCGACAGCGCAAAACATGTGTTGCGAAATTGAAAGAGAAATTCGTGTTAGTCACACGCTTCTCTAATTGCTCGTACTCCCGTTCAGGGTGTCTGTTCTTTCATATAATGCCCTATACTCATCTCCGCCGAGCTCCAATGAAGCATTGGGCAGTAAGGGGAGCTATAATTACATTCGTTGAATGCTGGAAAAATAATTCATTAAATTTTAAGAACCGGTTAATTACTACCCATTTGCATGAACGAAATAGTTGGCCTTATTAATGAAAACGAGACGTTTAAGAAGCATCTCTTCGTTGCTCCTCTTTCAATGGAGAAGTTCTACTGGATTTATAAACAAGCTGTAGAAATGGCCTCGCATATCTTCCTTCAGCGCAAAGCTTATTAAATGGGAAGGAAAATTCTTTTTTAAATCTCGTTAAATGATGGCGCACAAAAATTCAACATTTCCCCGGCAAAAGGATCAAAAGTTATGCATCTCTATCAAACAGCATAACCTCAAAACGATGAAAAGGTGTGAAACCTCAAAAGAAAAACGAGCGACAGGTATCTCTGGCATTCTGAAAATTGGACGGTCTCGTCTGTTGGCGTCACTGCTTAATGCAACGGTTGTATTGTAGATAGACAACCTCATAAGTGGGTCTGTGGTTTATTTGGGTTCTATCTCTGCCCACTGACAGACGCAGCTGCTTCTGAGTGGTACATGTAATACTATCAAGTATTAAATTATTATAAGGTGTTTCTGAAAAGTTCAGTGAATGGTCTCAGAAAGCAAAGGAGTTATAAACAAAATACCTTTATTGGTCTTCAGAGTCATCACCACTAGCTACAACACGCTTCTTACGTCCGTTATAAATCTAACGGAAACTTTCAGGAAACACTTCTTGTGGAATTGCTCGAAGCACCGTGTTGAATATATGCAACATTACAGGTTGACACAACACGATCCGGAGACAGAGCACAATATGGAGACAAAGCAAAAGACAATGGTTTGGTGGCCATTGTATTGACCGCAACCTCAACAAATGTTGGCAGACACAATCCACGAGTAACACTATGTTGATCGCCTTTCTCGATGTCACGAATTTCTAGCCGAGGTTGGTGGGAAAGAAGATGAATACCGTGCTATTGATTCTGGCTTGGTTTCCGGATCGTATTGGTAGCATCAGGTCCCATCTCCTGTAACGATGCAGATATCCAACAACACGTCATCACAGTGTTTTGAACGATTCCACAATAAGAGTTTGCTGACGTTTCCAACAGCCTTACAACCGGTCAGAAGTTCGTTGTAGATAATGGTGACGGCAAGTAAAAATGTTTTGTTGGTAACTCTTGTTTCCCTTATTTTCTGAGACCATTAACCAAACTTTTCAGACGCATCTTGTATGTACTTCCCATAGTCGAGTTTCTGCTTCGATTTAAAGTTACATCTGAAAATACCTACTCTATCTGTTAAGGACTTAGTTACCTTTATTTGGTACACTCCTCACATCCACCATACACGACAGAACACATCTTTTCACAATTTCTTATTATCTTTCATAGGCCAACTGTGCTTATCTTTTTCGATGAACCAGATCTGTTTTGTCAAAGTCTCATCATTACACGTACACGTTGTCTCTGTGCTTGCGTCTCACACTTGCAAAAACACAATCATGCAAACACACACAAAGGTATACAAACACGACATAAAAAGAAAGTCGGAAAGCATACAGTGAAATAAAGTGACAGAAAACACATTGCGGACACGACAGAAACAGCTGGTGACAATACTTGAAATAACACTCTAGAATACACTGTACATATAAATAGGATCTTTGAAGTGTGTGTTTTCCTGGTGCCTGATAGCTACAGGTAAGATAAATACGGAACACCGCAGTTTATTACTGATGTCTTTCTGGATAGGAACAGAAATACACCCGATGGAATACTGCAGGCTTACCACAAAATGGACTTATTTACAACTGAAATTTGCTGGCAGACTGTAACTACATGCCAGTGTGAGATCCGAACGTGATCCCCCCATCATTCACGGAGAACAGTCTCATCAACTGAATGTGATGAATGATCACATGCTGGATTTTTTTCTTTTCATGGTGCGAAAAGTGGTTTCTACTCTTACGTTAGGTGTTGTTGATATTGGTATCTGTGGTAAAGACAGTATATTTAATTCTAAAGCAATTGTCATTCCAGTGATAAGAAAAGGCTTCAATACGAGTGAGAACAACTTGAAAGTCGATGACAGAATATGCAACCCGAGGAATTGTAGATGTACTGATATTAATTCAACGTCGTCCGCTAGCAGATGGTGTAGTGGCGTAGCTAACAAAATGCCATCTGTGTCTGCCTTTGAAAAGGAATTCCCATGGTCATAAGGCTCACGCTGGTGTAGACACGTAGACAAGCATCCACCATTCCATGAAGATGCTCTCGTGCATCCTACATTCAACTTGGCGAGTTTGAGAGGGGTCAAATCTTGCCTTTTGATTCGTGGGATGGTTGTTTCAGAGAACACTCACATAATCCGGACGCACCACGTCAGTCGTGCGGCGATTATGGCAACAGATTCTCACCCTCGTATACGGGTTTTTGGTCGTCCACACAGCACAGACACTAGCCAAGAACGCAGTGACAGATCGTACACCTTCTGCAGCTCAGATAAGAGCAAATATGACCCCACAAATGTCAACACGAACCGCTGCGAACGGGTTACTATCTGTGTGACTGCAGGCACGAATACTTTAGCCTGCATCCCTCTCACGCCACAGCATCAACGTGCACGTCTCGACTGGCTCGACTGGTGCCGTCAGAGAATCACCTGAAGGATGGAATGGTGCGATGATTGCAGATTTTGCCTGTATGCAACTGAGGGTCATTTGCGCGTACGACCTGCACCTGGTAAGCGCTGTTTCGGACACTGCATTCATCCGACGCACACTGGTTCCATCCCTCAGCTTATGTTCGACGTGCGTTAAACTACAACTCTCGGTCACATTTCGTACCTGTGTAGTGAACGTTGACCACTGCTCGATTCATGCAGAACGTTGTTCAACCAGTTCTTCTACCGTTATTGCTTCAGGAAAGTGACATACTGTTCCAACAGAATAATGACCTCCGTGAAACTCAACGTGCTCTGCAAGTCGTGAACAAGCTAACATAGACTGCATTATCGCCTGACTTGTCTCCTACCGTGCTCATGTTGGGAATTACGGAACGCAAGTGACCGGTGCGACTCGTCCAGCTACAACTTTTACAGAGCTACGTGAACAGATAGAGTACGTGTGGAATAACAAATCTTATGGTAGTATTCGTCACCTTTGTGATCGATTGCACTCCAGAGGCAGTGTTTCCATTGTTCCCCGTGGAGGCTACTACGCGTACTCACATGTTTGTTTCACTATGTGTCCATACTTGGTACCTTAGCATCGTTTGAGCTATTGATCTGTGAATGTAATCATTCCATGTACTCAATATGTATTGTTTTGACAGTAAATTTTTTGAGTAAATGGGAATATTTCCAATGGGTGTTCTAATTTTCTTCCAGCCATGTACGCAAAATTATCGTATTGTCACGGCTCCCTGGTCAGGCATTAGATAGATCAATCCTTGGTCTTATGAAGATGAAATTATCATTGGGATTAAAGAATGTTAGAGGAAGCGTCTTGCTTGATGTAGCTTTCCAAGGCGTGACGAGTGAGCTGAGCCTATTAACGAATCAGTAGTTTGTCACAAGCAGTTAGACTGGGCAGACATGGAAGGCTTCAGTTGCGAATCAGCGAGGCTTGTGAACTTCAACTAAAGCCCACTGTATCATCTGTAAATCTGCACAGCAGTAAAGAAACTGGCCAGAGGATACAGCTGTAATATTCGTCAACTAATAGTTATGAACAAGTATCCACTAGTTGTTGTGAACAAATTAAAGTTACATGCACTGAGAGAAAAGAAATCGCAATACCAAGTACGAGTTGTGCGACATAAACAAAAGTCGGTAGGCCTGTTTCCATATCTCGAAGAAGATGTCTATTCATATTTCTCACCATATTGAAGATGCAGATGCTATAAATACACGCTATAGCTATCGTCAGAGCTAGTATTGGGACTGGAGTTGGTGAGCTGATGTTAGTCAAGAAAGCCTTAACACCTCACTTAGTTCGAACGAGGTCGAGTAATAGGGCAACCAGAATCTCAGAGTTCTTTCTGCAATGATGCTGAAAGACTTGGAAGGAGTGTAGCTACTGTACGTGACTGCTGGTGGAAGTGATCAAGAGAACGTACGGCCGCCAGTAGACTGAGCTCTACATAGCCACGTGGCACTACCGAGAGGAAAGACCATTGCCATTGGCCTACGGCTTTGGCGGTTCGTGCTGCATCTGCAGCACCAATTTGAGCAGCAGTTGGCACCACAGTGGCACAACGAACTGATACAAATCGGTTAGTTCAAGGACAGCTAGGAGCTAGACGCCCCATGGCGTGCATTCTACTGACCACAAACTATCGCTGTTTGCGACTCCAGTGGTGTCAAGCGAGAGCTCTGGAATGGAGGCTGGAGGTCTGTTGTTGTTTCTGATGAAAACCGATTCTGTCTGGCTGTCTCTGGTGGCCTGTGGTTTTTAGAAGGAGGGCAATCGAGGGCCTGCAACCAACCTGTGTGCGTGCTGTACACTGGAACTTCCCTGGAGTTATGGTTTGGGATGCGATTCCATTTGTGTATAGGAGCACTATCGTGGTTATACCATTCACCCCGACAGCAAATTTGTATGTCAGTGTTGTGATTTTCATCCACGAATAGCATTCCAGGGGGTGATTTTCAACAGGAAAATCTCGCCGACCGACCACTGTTGTAATTCAGCATGTTCAATATAATGTCGCAATGTAGCCTTGGCCTGCTCGATCGCCAGATCTTTCTCCAGCCGAACACCTGTGGGATTTCATCGGACGACAACTCTAGCGTCATCCACCATCAGCATTAACAGTCCTGTATTGGCAGACCAAGTGCTGCAGGCATGGAACTCCATCATACAAACTGACATCCGGAACCTGAACAACACCATGCGAGTACGTTCGCATGCTTGCATTCAACACTTGTGCGGTTACATAGGTTGTTAATGTTCCAGTATTTCGTATTTTGAAAGTCTTATCTCGCGCTTACATTAACCTGTGATCCTCCAAGGTTAATCACTTACATATGTCACCTAGACAACTATAATCCCAAAATTTCATTCATTGATGTTTGGAATTTTCCCGTCAGTATAGCAGCAAGATGTGTGAAGGCACCAGAGCACAACAATCCATAGAAAACTTTCAACAGGGTCCTACGTTTGGTTCGTAAGTGAAGCGACGTTGCATCACAAAAGAAATTACTAACTACAGTTTTAGGATTCCGTGTGATTGGCAAAGTACAATTTCAGTTCACCCTCACCCAACGGTCGATTTAAGTTCAGAAAATAAAATTTTTCTCTCAGATGTGATATATGTAAAAAAATAAAGCTGTTTTTGTTTCCTTTGGTGTGTTGTTAAAAATAGCAGTTCTTTCTTTGTTCTCATGGCAAAGAAAAAACTTTTGGAAAGATTAAATTAACTTTCACAACATTTCTCCATTCTGTTTACCCTCTCCTTTGGGTAAGAGAACGCTGATACAAATATCTTACAGTGTCTTGTAAGTTAAGAAGAGTAAGCTAAAAACAATGTCGACAGAAGCTGACTTAACATTGCATCTCTTCTAATGATTCTCTGGCACTGTATCGGTCTTAGAGATTCCAAAGTATTGGAATACTTCGTAAATTGTACTACAAAAACCAAAATTACTTAAAACAGCTGAACAATTTATACTTATCACTTCCGTGCGAATATGAAACTGCATAGTGAGTGGAAAAGTATTGGAAAATACCAGTTTATGATGTAACACAGTCCATGCTTTTTCCAAAAAAATGCACAATATCATAATAGAATTAGTCTGTTCAGAATTAGAAATTTCATTTAGAACATGTGAGTGTTGATACTTCGCCAAAATCAGTCCGAGGTAAACGCCTAGTGCTTTTGCAGAATCGCTGGATCGAAGAGAAGATGGGACGATCAAGTCTGAAGTCCGTAATAGGTTGAAGAATCCGATGCGTCAACAACAAGAAGAAGATGATATCATAACCGTTTTGTATTGTTCATCCGACGCAAGACATTAAAAATTTAGTCTGAAGTTAATTATTGTTGCATTTCCCTTTGTATGTTTTCCTTTTTATTGCATTCCACTTGTATGTTTTTCTTTCAATAATGTGCATAAAATCAAATTATGTGATGCAAAAGATATGATAAGATTGTCAAATTATTGAAATTCCATTTTCATGTCATATTTGTTTAAATTCATTTCACTCAACGGAAACATCTGTTTCTTACAGTAAAAAATCGTATGACCGATAGTAAGTTATGTACGCTACTAATATTCTCTGATAAATGTTTTGTTTCGAATAGCTGATAAAATTAACATTAACATAATAAGCAATTGTTAAGTCTTCCTTCTCGTCTGGCAGATATCGTAAGGAATTGCTATAGTCATACAAATTCGTGGTGACCCAGAAGTAAGTGTTGTAGTATATTTTCTTAGTGGGTTTAAATAAACATTTATTCTGTCTTTACGGACAACATTCGGTAGTTCCCGACATCACTGAATGTGAATGTTGTAATTACATCGATGGCATTCGTGCTATATACACACGGTGAGGCTGGATTTAGAAAACCTAACTGCTGCACTGGATGTAGCAGGTAGCAGTGGGTGACAAGTATTATATCCACTGCTCCTTCTTATACACTTGGTTCTGTTGTTATGAGTATTGAGTTAACTCATACAATTTCACCACATGATGTTATTCAATGGAAACACGTTAAATGGATTTAAATTTTTTCAGAATACTATCAATCATATTAAGTCAAAAGTTTCTGTATGTGACTGATTGTGGATGTTAGTAACATGTTACTTTCAGACATTCGGAGTTTCGACAGTATTTATACAAATTAGAATCGTCTTCCTCATTCGCTGAGTTCTGATCACACGTTACATGTTGTTGTTCAGCTATCTGTTGTATAAAATTGAACACATTATTTATTTTCGAAATTGACAAGCCATCCGTTTGCAAAACATAACGTTATAATTCTTTTCCATCTACATTGGCATAGATACTCCGCAATCCACAGTACTTGCCATTTCCTTCCCTGTTCCACTCGCAAATAGAGCGAGTGAAGAACGACTGACAGAATTCCTCCACATGAGCCCTAATTTCACGAATCTTACCTTCGTGGTCTTTACGCGCAGTGTATGTTTGCGGCAGTAGAATAGTTCGGCAGTCAGCTTCAAATGCCGGTTCTGTAAATTTTCTCTAAAAGAAAGTCACCTTCCCTAAAGGGATTCCCATCTGAGTTGCCGAAGCATCTCCGTGACACTTACGTGTTGTTCAGACTTACCGATAACAGAACTAGCGGCTCGTCTCTGAATTGTTTCTATGTCTTCTTTCAAACCGACCTGACACGGATCCCGAACACTCGAGCAGTACTCGAAAACTGGTCGCACCAGCGTCCAACACGCAGTCTCCTTTACAGGTGAACCATTCTTTCCTAAAATTCTCCCAATAAATCCAAGTCGACCATTCGCGTTCCCTACCAGTTCTCACATGCTCGTTCCACTTCATATCGCAGTGCAATGTCAGGCCCAGATATTTGAACGACTTACCTGTGTCTAGCAGGACACTAGTAATACTGTATCCGAACATTACAGGTTTGATTTTTTATTGATAAACCATTGTGTGTTAAGCCCAGGAGTTCTTGTAAACTTTTGCATGATGATAATATGTGTATTTCTGTACGTGATAGAGGTGTTGATATGAAATGTAAAATTGTTGGTGATATGACTTTATATAATAGTATGTAATAAATTTACTTATTCTTTAATATATAATTGTTTTCTATTTAAATATACACGTGACAGCAAATAAAGAGACTTGTTGGGTCAGCATTAATGACCCATCCCAAACAACCCATTCTTTAATACTTATTTTGTAATGTGTGTGTTTTGTGAGCACTGCGCACGAAGTTTGAATTGAGTTTGGGTGTGTGCCAGAGGCCGGCGACTCTAGTTTTAATTTTTCCACAATGAGAGCTACCTGCTATTCATCACGCCGGCTGGAAATGTTATCTAAGTCGTATCTTCCTACACTCACTCATCTTCGACACCTTAACGTACACCAAGGCACCATCGGCAAAAAATCCGCAGATTGCTGCCCACCCTGTACGCCGTATCACTTACGTATATAGAGAATAACAGTGATCCCATCACATTTCCCTTGGGAACTCCTGACGATACCCGTGTCTCTGATGAACACTCGCCGCCGAGGACAACGTACTTACCTTCGGTAACAGCCTGCTTTAGGGCACCGTGTCAAACGCTTTCCGGAAATCTAGCAATATAGGCTCTGCCTTTTGCCCTTCATCCACTGTTTTCAATATATAATTTGAGGAAAGGACAGCATTAATAACTATTTAGAACCCTGGAGATACTAAAAAGTATCTGATTGATTATATAATGGTAACACAGAGATTTAGGAACCAGGTTTTAAATTGTAAGACATTTCCAGAGGCAGATGTGGACTCTGACCACAATCTATTGGTTATGAACTGTAGATTAAAACTAAAGAAAATGCAAAAAGTTGGGAATTTAAGGAGATGGGACCTGGATAAACTGACAGAACCAGAGGTTGTACAGAGTTTCAGGGAGAGCATAAGGGAACAAGTGACAGGAATGGGGGAAGAAATACAGTAGGAGAAGAATGGGTAGCTTTGAGGAATGAAATAGTGAAGGCAGCAGAGGATCAAGTAGGTAAAAAGACGAGGGCTAGTAGAAATTCTTGGGTAACAGAAGAGATACTGAATTTAATTGATGAAAGGAGAAACTACAAAAATACAGTAAGTGAAGCAGGCAAAAAGGAATAAAAACGTCTCAAAAATGAGATCGACAGGAAGTGCAAAATGACTAAACAGGGATGGCTAGAGGACAAATGTAAGGATGTAGAGGCTTATCTAACGAGGGGTAAGATAGTACTGCCTACAGGAAAATTAAAGAGACCTTTGGAGAAAAGAGAACCACTTGCATGAATATCAAGAGCTCAGATGTAAACCCAGTTCTAAGCAAAGAAGGGAAAGCAGGAAGGTGGAAGGAGTATATACAGTGTCTATACATCGGTGATGTTCTTGAGGACAGTAGTATACGGAAGAGGAGGTAGATGATGATGAAATGGGAGATATGATACTGCGTGAAGAGTTTGACAGAGCACTGAAAGACCTAAGTCGAAACAAGGCCCCGGGAGTAGACAACATACCATTAGAACTACTGATAGCCTTGGGAGAGCCAGGTCCAACAAAACTCTACCATCTGGTGAGCAAGATGTACGAGACAGGCGAAATACCCTCAGACTTCAAGAAGAATATAATAATTCCAATCCCAAAGAAAGCAGGTGTTGACAGATGCGAAAATTACCGAACTATCAGTTTAATAAGTCACAGCTGCAAAATACTAACGCGAATTCTTTACAGACGAATGGAGAAACTGATAGAAGCCAACCTCGGGGAAGATCAATTTGGATTCCGTAGAAATGTTGGAACACGTGAGGGAATACTGACCTTACGACTTATCTTAGAAGAAAGATTAAGGAAAGACAAACCTACGTTTCTAGCATTTGTAGACTTAGAGAAAGCTTTTGACAACGTTGATTGGAATACTCTCTTTCAAATTCTGAAGGTCGCAGGGATAAAATACAGGGAGCGAATGGCTATTTACAATTTGTACAGAAACCAGATGGCGGTTATAAGAGTCGAGGGGTATGAAAGGGAAGCAGTCGTTGGAAAGCGAGTGAGACAGGTTTGTAGCCTCTCCCCGATGTTATTCAATCTGTATATTGAGCAAGCAATAATGGAAACAAAAGAAAAGTTCGGAGTAGGTATTAAAATCCATGGAGAAGAAATAAAAACTTTGAGGTTCGCCGATGACATTGTAATTCTGTCAGAAACAGCAAAGGACCTGGAAGAGCAGTTGAACGGAATGGACAGTGTCTTGAAATGAGGGTATAAGATGATCATCAACAAAAGCGAAACGAGGATAATGGAATGTAATGGAATTAAGTCAGGTGATGCTGAGGGAATTAGATTAGGAAATGAGACACTTAAAGTAGTAAAGGAGTTTTGCTATTTGGGGAGCAAAATAACTGATGATGGTCGAAGTAGAAACGATATAAAATGTAGACTGGCAATGGGAAGGAAAGCGTTTCTGAACAAGAAAAATTTGTTAACATCGAGTATAGATTTAAATGTCAGGAAGTCGTTTCTGAAAGTATTTGTATGGAGTGTAGCCATGTATGGAAGTGAAACGTGGAAGATAAATAGTTTGGACACGAAAAGAATAGCAGCTTTCGAAATGTGGTGCTACAGAAGAATGCTGAAGATTAGATGGGTAGATCACATAACTAATGAGGAGGTATTGAATGGGATTGGGGAGAAGAGAAGTGTGTGGCACAACTTGACTAGAAGAAGGGATCGGTTGGTAGGACATGTTCTGAGACATCGAGGGATCAAAAATTTAGTATTGGAGGGCAGCGTGGAGGGTACAAATCGTAGAGGGAGACCAAGAGATGAATACACTAAGCAGATTCAGAAGGATGTAGGCTGCTGTAGGTACTGGGAGATGAAGAAGCTTGCACAGGATAGAGTAGCATGGAGAGCTGCATCAAACCAGTCTCAGTACTGAAGACCACAACCACAACAACAGTCTTTGTAGAAGGATTAAAACTTGATGAGAAGTCGTTAATGACAGTTACCAAAGTGCCGACTTATTTTGATGTATGAAACAAATCTTCAGAGATGATCAATCTAAGATCAAGAATTCTTGCTCGGTAACGACTGGGTCATGTTAAGAGGCAAAACGTGTTGTGAGTAGCTGCCAGGTAGCTGTGACAACCTGTTCGTAGATGCAGTAACGTAATTTATCACATGCCGATGTCTTTATGTATACCTGACGAAAATCAGTCCTAAGGTAAGGTCTACACGTCTGCAGTCTATTTTTACTGTAGTTGATTGGCACAGTAGAGCAGTCATCGTGAAATGGTTCGATCATAGCTTCTGTTCCCTGATTCATATTGTTCACCTGATCTGATCTCACTATATAGGTTTTTGTACACTCATGTGAACAATAACGAGACGCTCAAGAAGATCTCGTGGCCAGAATTATCGCTGCTTGTGACACTGCTGTCATTAAAATTGGTATCAATGCACATTGCGGAATTGCTTGCGTAGACGGAGTGAAGTACATCGGTACCATTATACTCTTGTGTGAAGTATCTGACAGAAACGAGCTCTTCATTTCAAGTAACTTACGGGGATGCAACCAGGTGACGTCGTCGACAACCATCGACATTTCGACAGGAGCACACCCTGCCATTTTCAAGGCGAAACTGCAGCAAGTATGTGTAGTGCAGCCCGCCCGTCTAGCCGCACGATCTACCGCGCTGCTTCCCGAGCGGGAAGGCGTGCCGGTCCCCAGTACGAATCCGCCCGGCTGTTTACCGTCGAAGTCCGGTGTTCCTGCTAACCTTTGGATGGTTTTTAAGGTGGTTTTCCATCTTCCTCGGCGAATGCGAGCTGGTTCCCCTAATTCCGCTTCAGTTACACTACGTCGGTGATTACTGCGGGAACATTGTCTCCACGTACGTATACATCATTATTACTCCACCACGGAAACATTTGGGATTACACTCGTCTGGCATGAGACGACAGGGAGGGCGGAGTGATCCACTGGGGACCGAATCGCACAAGAACCCTGGGTTCGGTGTGGGTCGGTGGTGGGGTGGCTCGACTGCTGTCGCCTGTTGTGGGTTTGTGAACCACCAAGGGCTATGGCTAAACAAAGCCTCTGTCGTTTCTAGGTCCCCGGTTGAACACATACATACACACACACACATTCATACAACTGCTGTGCAACTGAATTTAAAACATCGGTTTCCACAGAACGTCCTTAAAGATATAACACACATGCACACACACACACACACACACACACACACACACACACACACACACACACACTGCACCGTCCCCTTAGAAAAATTATAAATGACTGTGCTTAAACTGACACACAATATTTTTTAGCGCAACGCAATCTAACTTTCAATAATCCCTACAAAAGAATGGCCCTGACTAACATTAACCTATACCTTTCACAAATCACTTACTAACAAAAATCTTCGTTACTCGAACTACTGCAATACACCGAGCGCCACTACTGCCAGCTAAATAAAAACTTCTGAGGGCACTAACTACTGATAGGCAAAGTTAGCAAATTAAAGATTTTGATAGAGAAGAAACAATGTATTTACCTTAATAGTGTTCAAAAGTCATAATATATATACCAGTCCATGATATCCAATATTACAAATTTACTCTTTCTGATGGACACACGTCCAGATCGTCCGCTCTCAAAATTCCGCCATCTCTCTCCCCACATCCACCACTGCTGGCGGCTCACCTCCAACTGCGCAACTCTACGCGCTGTTAACAGCCAACATCCCAACACTACAATGGCAGACAACAATGCAAACTAGCCACAATTATTATCCAGCAGCATATAGGTGTTCTCATGCTAGACCTTGATAATACATAATGAAATCTTTAGTGCCGGGCCAGGATTAGAACACATTTACGCGTAATATGTGGAGATGTTGAGGAATCTGCAGTTCTGAACAAACAACAAATTGTAGTCGAGATGTATTGTCACGAAGGGATCATATTCCGCGTTAAGGGCGGTCTGAGTTACATTCCCAGTTCAGAACCAATTTTATCGACATACAGAAGCCCAGACAAAAGATGGAATAAGTGTCCTGTGAGCCTACAAAGCGTTTGTTTCGTCACTAGAAATAAATAACTAGTATAAGAAAGGTTACTGGTGATAGAGTTTCTACGTGTCACCACTACAGACTTTGTTGTGGTTCAACCCATTTTTAATGTGAATTTCAGACCACAATGGCATTATATCTTCTTCACTTGGTGTAGCCAGAAGAGAATGGAATCTACCTCTCCCTATCTAAAATCATTGACAGAAGTTGGAATAGAACTCAGACCATAGATATATGAACCTATCATCAGTCCAACAGACCACCAAATCCTCTTCTCTGTTGCTCATTTTTCTATCGTAACGCCGTTGCGTCACACTGGTTGAGAATTCTGACACACTGGCTCCCTGTAGAAATTTGCAGCATGTTCAGTAAATTCATTTACTTGGTTGACCGAATCACCATGAACTACGCTACCCAGCGCATACATTCGACTCCATTTTGTAACCACCGAAATAAAATCACGTAACTGCCACCTACACAGAACTGCCAACAGCGTAGGATGCAGAAATTTACATAGGAAGTGTTCCTTTCCACTTGAGCTACTCTATTGCGCTATCTGTTTGTTGAAGACGTTCTGCAGTGCAAAAGAAAAGGTATAATTGTTTGTCTCTCGCAAGTATAGACATAGCCATATGCAATATCTCACAGCACTGTGGAATGCAGAAGTTCTGGAGGAATTGTACCTTCACTTCTCAACCCAAAGTAGCCGCATGTGGAAAAAGGGCTAACTGCAGCGACATATAGTTCTTTTCAGATTTAATAGACAACCTGGCAGTAGATGCATATCGAAACAATTGTATTATGAATTTGAAGAGCGCGTCATGCCAAAATACGTCGGAAAAGTATTTTCTACATTAGCTGTCATCTGGTAGTGGCCTTTTATTCTTCTTCAAACCTTGTTTGACAGCTTTAACTTAAAACAAGTTTTCTACATGCATGTAATCAATAAACTGCATGTGCATTGTCAGACTGTTATAGGTGACATCAGAGAATTCACATATATCGTTGATGATTATTTCCTCTCTCATGTTTATTATTGTTTTAACAACACTAAAGGAAACCTTACGAAAATTGTGAGCTGTGTTATAAGAAATGAAATAAAACTACCCACGATAAGCTTACGACGAAAGTCTGTTTTAATAAAACTGAGTATCTGTACACAAGCGCGCGTCTATCGTCACGAATTAGTAAAATACTACTCACTTAGATTTTGATTGGGTCTGTGTTTAATTGGTATGCTGAGTCATACTCAAGAGGTATGCAAATGTGGCATTTCATAAATAAAGTTATGTATTCCTAGAAACCCAAAATTTGCTTCTCAGCAGCGGAAAGAGGCGTTACGCGTTGTGCAGCATTGTAAGTTTTTCACCAGTGCACTATCAGCCGAAAGTATTTTCTTGCGATTTCGATGTTTGACCTGGCTGCTTGTAGCTCTTTCACCGAAGGGGTAAAAACTCTACATTCAGTAAGACTAGAACTGCGAACCATAACAGACGCTTTTTCACAGGTCAGCACGTTGCCACAGAGCTGGCAAAGATGCATGTGTCTTACCTATCTATTACGAGACCAATAGTGGCCAGAACTCGTAAACCACTATTTAAAGACGAGATTACTTGCTATTTCCAAGTGCAACGATTTTCCTTGGCTGAAAACCGTAAATTTACAATCTTTTGTTACACCTCAAGCGATAACAACTCGGATAATTCAATGGAAATGTCAGGCAAAATCTAGTGAACTTTGAGGCTTAATTCCGTGCACACTAGAAAGTAACTCATCGATCACAGAGTTGCCAAACATACGTTGCCTTGTGGGCAAATCTGAGTTACAGTACTAGCCGGAAGAAGACGAACAGATGTGATCCTACAGCGGGATGGGAAGTGACCATAGCTGGTGTCTCCAAGACGCGGCTGCTACGGCCTGGAATACGTAATGCGTCTGATTCGCATTTCTGTAACTAGGTTTAGAGACTGGAGCGTAGTTACTAATAATACTCAGAACTGACTGCAAACTAAGCATCACAAATCAGTAACTCTCATAGTTGTTTTTATATTTCTTTCATAAGTGTACTCAAAACTAAGAAATTCATTCACAGCCGTTTTCGGGCCTCGCCGATAGTGGAGCACAACAAACAAATAAAAGTAAAAAAGAATGTGTTTGTGTGTGTGTGTGTGTGTGTGTGTGTGTGTGTGTGTGTGTGTGTGACAGAGAGAGGGAAAGAGAGAGAGAAATAGAGAGATAGAGAGAGAAAGAGAGAGATAAAAAGCAAAAAGAAAGAGAGGGAGAGTAAAAAATTGTTGTAAGGAAATTGAATCATGGTATGTAAAGAAATCTTTCATTAAAATCACTCATTCCACATCATTACGTAATATCGTATTTATGATCTATGAAACAAGAATTAATCTAATGTAATCTAACCTATTCTAATCATATCATATTGATGACTAACCATGAAGAGTCATGAATTACCGTAATTTTTGCCAGTACCAGTAACCCAATCTAAACTTGAAAATAAAAGACGACAATTTTTGTAATAAACCGGGACTTCTATCAATACTCTTTCGTCCCTGTTAACTAACCACGAAAGATGTCTGATATACCTCAATTCTGAAGTAAGAAAGTGTGCATGCATTTAAAGATGAAGTGCATGAGGTGACGTTCTGTGACAGAGATACGAACCCAACACGTAATCGGATTGTTAACTAAGTAAAATCAAATGTTACATATCGGTTTTTCTTACCAGCTGCTAGGTGTTTGAATCTAAAATAAGGATACAAAATTTTGCCCCTAAGCGACAATAGAACTGCACACCTACCGTGCATCCACGAATATAGCTTAAGTATTAGTTGCTTACTCACCAACAGTAAGATGTTTGCGTGGTTGACCAGAAATAACGACACCTATTGCGGTTGTTGGTAACACATGAAGCGACATTAAAAATACACGTCAGTTTTCTCTAGCAGGCCGATGTGCACGTGATAGGGCTTGAAATGTAATTATGAATATTTTTGTACTGGATCAGGATTCGGACCCACATACTTACCTTTGGAGGAGACCTAGAGAAGATTGCAGTCTTGGGAAAAGGAACGAAATCATTGAACTATACTGTTCCGAGAGATTCATATAATCGAAAGAGGAGATACGAATTCGTATCACAGTCCAGCACCAAATTTTTCAATGTCTCTAGTTCAATCAAGTACAAGTAAAATAAAACCCCTGTTCCTTTAAATGCCTATCGGTTCATCAAATAAAACAAAATTTTCTAATGTAAGTACTTTTACTGGCGACTTATTTCTGTTTACCATGACTTCCGCTATGTTATTTCCCAAAGTAAACCGGCTCTGCCCAGTTGGTAATGAAGGAACGTGATGTTTAATGCGGATTCTGGATTATAACGTCTTTCTCTAGAGGTTACCAGAGGTAAAGTAAATCAGCTTGTGACTCTTAAAAGTAAATGCTTGGACCCACGCATTGCACCTGTGATAGTTCGTTCTACCAGACCATTATGGCCACATTTCCCAGCCCCAGGAGTGTGCTGTAATGGAACATTTGATGCGTTTTGGTCACCATAGAAGTAGTTTCCCAAGAACAGGTTCTTTCCCTGTCTATGGAATCCTTTTCGTGTTAATATCAAACATCAGCAATTACTCGTAGATTACATTAAAACTAAAGTAATTGACGAAGACGTTACTTGATAACAAAAACGCACTGCCTTTCTTCATTTACTTGCGCCCAGAAATGGCTATCGAGTACTGCCAAACCAAAAGGCAAGAGATCTTACTGCCTTCCGATATACGTCGCTGTCAGTTCTTCCATATGATTTGGTTGACATGGCTTGTTTCAAGTTGTGTATAACAGACAATGTTTTAGAAAATTAATTGTTTTCCTTTGCAATAAATAGAAAGATTTTAATTCTAAGCTATCCAAGTACCAAATTTTCGCAATATTAGTTCAAATTTCATATTCGCTTCTATAATGTAGGTTAGTATTTCACAGTTTGTAACCTCCCCCTCATTTATCGACGTTAATGACAGTGAAAAATTAAACCGCGTGTACCTAATGGAAATTTGGGAAAAGCAATCGTCACCGAAGTTAATCTGTCAGTAAAGCGGCAGGAAAGGGTGAAACGTCTCCTTTGAACAATTATACATGACTGTGCTTAAACTAACACAATATTTTTAGCGCAACGCAATCTGACTTTCAAAAATCCGTACAAAAGAAAAGCCCTGACTAATATTAACCTATACGTTTCACAAATCACTTACCTCACAAAATCTTCGTTACTCGAACAACTGCAATACAGCGAGCGCCACTACTGCCAGCTAAATAAAAGATTCAAACTACTGAAGGCACTAACTACTGATAGGCATAGTTAGCAAATGAAAGATTTCGATCGAGAACAAACAATGTATTTATCTCAATAATGTTCAAAAGTCATAATATATGTATCAGTCCATGAATCCAGTATTACAAATTTACTCTTTCTGATGGACACACGTCCAGATCGTCTGCTTTCAAAATTTCGCCTTCTGTCTCCCCACATCCACCACTACTGGCGGCTCGCCTCCAACTGCGCAACGCTATGCGCTGTTAATATCCAGTTACCCAACACTACAATAGCCAACAACAATGCAAACCAGTCACAGACTGCACACAGCACAGCCAGAGATTTTCATACAGAGCGCTACGTGGTGTTACCAGTATAAAAACCTAAACTGCCTACTTACATAGCCCCCATGCTCCCCACAAAAAATTTACACATTATTTTGGGCACTGGCCAATACATATTTGTTAAAATGTTTTCACAATTACAATAACAAAGAAATCAAATGCACACACTTATTGATACACTGTTGGTCAAAATCTAAAATTTTCTCACAGTCCATAAAGACAGCCAGATCATTCATTGCAGTATTAATTACAATTTTATGCACAAAGCCTGAGCAGTATAAGAAAATGCACACAGAAGTAGTGGATTTCCATGCAGTCTTGAAGAAGTATTGTTGTCCTTCTAACGGAAAGACAGTGCTGACTCTTGACATGCAGAAAGGTAATGGTCCACAACAGAGCAAACCCACAGCAGAGTCAGTCGAAGTTTTGAAGAATATTGGTAGGTAGGTCGTCACAGAGCAGACCCACAGTAGTCCTGGTAGAGACTATGGTATTGGTGGGCTACCAGAGGTGCAGACCCACTGCAGTACTTGTAGAAATAATGGTATTGGTGAGTCATCAAAGTTGTAGACCCACTATAGTCATTGTAGAGATGGCTAGCAGCCATCCGTTGCGACTGTGCAGGTGCACAATCACCATCGAAGAGTCTTGCGGAGAATATAGCAAGTCCATAAACCACCACTTGTGCACTAGTAAGTTTTTTTTAGTTGTCCTTAGAACCAGCAATGTTGTTAACCAGTCCCTTGCTGAATTATTAACACACGTGCAAACACTATCAGTCCCTACTTCTCACATGTTGTCCATATACTATGATCAACAGAAACGTGTGCAGTGAAATGTAACTTACAAGTTACTGAATTTGGTGAAATGGTGACAATTACAATTTTATAACATAAGAATACAAATACAAAGGTACAAAATACATCATTAAAGAACATAACAATACAGATAACATTTGTAGTAAAACAGTCTTTAAAAAAGAATAGAAATAAACATGTACATCAGTGTTACAAGAATTACGACATAAGTACATACATTAAAGATCAGAATAGCTTTTGAAAGATCAACTTCACACATGAGAATTAAAACAAAACAGAATAAATAATGTCTAAACATCTTTACAATGTAAATAACATATTATCAGAAAAATTCTACAATGTAAATCTTATTAGCTAAACACATAAAGATAGGAAAAAGACAAATACACAAGGGTACATAAACACATAGCAGAATAACAAAAGAGGAAAGGACAGGGTTTGTTTTCAGTGTAACATTTGGTACTGCAGTCCAACCCAAAACTTCATTCCTTAGATCTTTCGTCTTATTTCAACATTTGCTTCCTATCCAAGCATGCTTTCTGTATTTATATGTTCACATATTTCTTACCTCATTATTTATTTTCCATTATCTTATCTCGTCATTTATTTCCAAGAAAATCCTACCTATACCTGCTTTCTGTACTTTTTTCGTATAACTTCTCAATGCATTTCTTCCAATTCATCACAACTCATTCTCGTATGTAGTCTGACCCCTCTTAAGCTAACTTAAATCTACTGAGCTCAGATACTAAACTAAGGGACGAGGCAAAGTAGCAGCACAAAACAATTAATACAAACAGCAATGAAAAAAAAAAAGGAAATTGTCAAAGCAAGCAGCAGCAAATCTAAATTAGCGGACCAAATGGAACATAACAACTAATATGATCCTATATGCAGGAACAAGAAAAATAAATCAATAGTAAAACTGGTTAACAGAGTAATACAAGTGACATTCAGTAGCACTATGCATGGCAAACAGCAGCAGCATTTATATGTGAACATATAAATACAGAAAGCATGCTTGGATAGGAAGCAAATGTTGAAATAAGACGAAAGATCTAAGGAATGAAGTTTTGGGTTGGACTGCTATAACTCGTATGAAAACATGTCAGAGCTCAAGCACAAAAAATATTACACTAAAGACAACAATGCATGTAAGGGAAATGTCTATTCACATCTTAATATCTGTGTAATTAAAGTGGTGCACCGCAACTTATTCTACGAAAAATATTGCCAAGTAGTTGAAAAGAAAATTATGTATGCAAGTCCTGTGAAGGGAAATGTCTTTTTGTGCTCCTTGTTTTTTTTTTAAGTAGATCATAAAGTTATTATTTACTGGATCTGTAGGGATAAAATATCTATATTAGTACATTTATAATTTTAACCAATGCTGCAGCGCAGCTAGAAACTAGATATTAAGTAAAATGAGCAAACTCTCAACTAGAGAGACAATAGATGTAAAATGTTTCTCATCATTTCATTAGACATTTTAGTAAATATCATAAATTAAGAGCTCCACAGTGCAATCATATGTTTTCAAGTCTGAGCGTGTCGTATTTGCGACAATGAAATGTCAAAAGCGAGGATAATGGCCTCCCTTTTCACCACCAGTGCCTCTGAAAGGCACACACTAATGGCTTTCTCCAGGCGACTGTCGTGCAGCTGGGTGCCCACGATGCATTACGTGAAGGTCACTCAACTTTCTTACCGAAATATTTACGACACCAGTTTGCACTACAGTGACAGTCTCATAAAAATTTCACAGGTCGAGAATTTGTGCTGCAAATGTGTAGAAACAAAATCCTACAAATACAACAGTGTCGAAAAATTTTTCGCCGGTATTGTGATACATTCACGCGTTTACACACATTTCATAACTTTTAAAGTACGATTCTTGGTTTCCAGCATCCTTTTACACTTCTTCAATATTTCGTCATAATAAATACATAGCATAATAAACGTAGCACTATGTAGCATCATCTCATTGATCATAAACATACCTCAAAGCATAATACATATCGTCGTCATAATAATAACATCATAACACCTCAATCAAACAAAAAAATCGTCGTAGCTTCCTCCAATAATTTCAAAACCTAAAAAAAATTCTCTGCTCATTTAAATAGTGTCATCTACCTCAAACGTACTTTAAAAATCGTGATCCCATATCAAAAACATCATTCAAAGCTCTCATAGTATCACAATGGTTCCGAAAAAAAATATGAACAGTTCACAAAGTACAGACAAAATACAATTTAGTAAGTGTGAAATTATCCAATGATGTAATTACGTAAACATCCATCACTGATGTAGTAAAATAAATGTTTGTCTCTCTCAGTTAAATGATCAGATAGCTGTGTTACTTATGTGTTAGAGAAATATGGTACCCATGTGTAAAGTTGTATAAGCAAATACCATATTAGCTAGGGCTCCTTGTGCTTGCCAAACACATGGTACACAAAGTAGGCATGTACCCCCTGAGGATTAATGTAATTATACCCTCAGGTGTTACAGATTACAGCAATGGAGTGAAATGTATCACGGAAAACCTTTGTATCATTGTAATTCAAAAATCTTTAAAAATATATGTTTTAAGTACAAAATTAGTCACTCAAATACGTGTACTGTAGCGCTAAACTGTGCGTCTTGTTGTAAGATAATCTCTGAGGAAGTGTCGTAGTTATCGTCCTCTGAAAGCTAAGTTCTGCAGAAGTCAATGTACTTACCTCATGATAAACAAAAGTGAAATGCTTTGCGTATAGATATCTCACTTATTACGCTTATTGCCGTGATGAAGAAAGTACTGTGCTGTAACGTATTGTTGTGCTACGAAAGAGGCTGTCTCATTGTAGCTATACCACAAAAGTTACTACTAAAACATGTTTTCCTTTCCAGAAGAATTCAGAAAAACTGTGCAGATGTAAAACAGTAACACCGCAAAAGCAACATTGTAAATTGTCACTCATTAGTAGTGTCGTGATAAAATCGTATAGCTGTCACATAAACTAACCACTGTGTCATCTGGTATCTCACAGAAAGTACTTTAAATCCAGAATGTATTTTCAAGTAAACCAAAATGTTGCATTAAAATCTCATTAGCAGTACCAGTATATGTTCTAAGTATGTAAGCGTGATAGTCGTTACGTAATCGTGCAACTGACAAGCAGGAATATACAAATAACAACACTGTGTCGTCTGTTCACTATAATAATGCATTGGTAATTTCTGTTTAAAAATGTTCCCTAGGTTCTAGACTGGATAGTTAACTTCAAAACATTGTGGCATGTTAACTGTTTCTCAGTGTGACAAATTGTACTAGTAGTGTGAAGTGAAAAGCTTTATGGCAAAGACTAAGTTAAAAAAACAGATTATCTTTCAATAAACGGTTTTACATGTGAAATGTGGTTTAAACCTTTACTCTTCCTGTTACGCAGAGTTTCAACTTCAACGCAATTATCGTCGGATTCTGTAAGGTCCATTGTAAACTAGAAAGAGTTTGTGACTCAAGTGTATCTTCTTATGTGACAATGAATGAGCTTTAATGAGAACTTTCTGACCAAGATATAATTTTTTTTGCATTTGATTTACCATGTAGTTTTCTCCTTTTGTCTGCTGCAGATTTTATATTTTTAATAGCCAAATCAATTATGTCTTTGTGTCGAAGTTTACGTGTATTCGGGAAAGGTACAAGCTCTCTGATTCTGTTCGGTGCGTCTTCATTCTTCAGTACAAGAATAGGTGCTAAAGCAGTGGATCATGAGGCATTTCATTCAGCACGTTTTGAAATAAGTGTAAATATCTGTCCCAATACTGATGCTTTCTGTGACAATAAAGTCTGCAAAGCTTATTTATTTCTTTCATAAACCGTTCAGACGGGTTACAATGTGGTGAGTACAATGAAATAAAAGCAGGTTTGATTTTATGAGTCCGAAGCATGCGTGACCAAACAGCAGATCTGAATTGCGGTCTGTTATCTGAAATGACTTTACTAACGTGTCCAACTTCACGTGAGAAATTTTTAACAAAGGCGGTGGACACGGACCGTCCAGTGGCTTTACGTAACGGAGTGAAAGAAACAAATTTTGAAGTAAGTTCAACAGCGACTAGAACGTACGAAAATCCATTAGATGTTCTGACAAGGGGTCCCAAGAGAGCAACAGCAACAAATTCTTCTAATTTAGAAGGAATGATAGGAAACAACGGAGCACGATGTGAGACAGTAGATGGTTTAGCCTTTTGACAAAATTTACAAGTAGACAAGACTCTTCGAATTCTCTTTTACATATTGTTAAAATAACAAGTCGTCCGAAGAATATGATAACATTTTCGTGGACCAAAATGTGCATAGCTGAAATGAATGTACCAAATTAGCTTATTAACAAAATCTTCAGGAATCCAAAGTACCCATAGCTTGTCATCAACAGTGCAGCGTTTGAACAGTATGTCGTTTCTAATCAGATAATAATGCCTAATCTGTGTGTGTGTCTTTTCATGCCCTTTAGTTTTGATGTCTTTCCAAATCGGATCTTTATCTTGTCCATGAGCAATGTCCTTTAAAGATGTGGTGATGAAGTTTTCAAAGGCGACTTTCTGAATGTAAGGAATACTGAAATTTTTCTTGAGGTTGCCTTCTGTGTTACTTTTCTCAAGCCCAGCCGGTGCGCGTGACAGTGCGTCCGAAACAATGTTCTCCTGGCCGGGAATGTCGACCATTGTGAAGTGGAATCCTTGCAGAAACAATGCCCAAGGTTTCAACCTGTTATGATTTCATTTTGAAGTCATAAGAAATTGTAGTGCACGATGATCACTGTATACTTTCACATGCTTACCAGAAAGAAGGAAAAGGAATTTGTTAAATGCCCAAACGATAGCTAAGGCTTCTAATTCAGTATCGGAATAATTTTTTTCAGATTTTGTTAGCACTCGGCTAGCAAAAGCAATGGTTTTCTGAACAGTAGTGTCATTTTCTTTGGCTTCTTGAAATAAATGGGCACCAAGACCGACTTTAGAAGAATCCGTGCTAAGGCAGAAATCTTGTGACAGATCTGGATGAGCTAGTATTGGCGCATTAAGTAACGCTTCTTTCAAGGAATTGAATTCCAACTGTGCTTGTTCGTCCCAGTTCCGAATAGTATTCTTTCCAGTAAGAGAACAAAGTTTTTATGTAACTAGAATTTGCGTATTCAGAAAACGACCGTAAAAATTTCCAAGACCTAGAAAACTGTGGGCTTGTTTTTTTTTTGGATGGAACTGGAATGGCTCTGATTACTTCTAACTCTTCAGGATCCGGCTGAATGCCTTCAGAAGAAGTAATAAGTCCAAAAAACTTCACCTTTGTCCTACCAAATTCAGACTTTTCCAAGTTAACTGTAATTCTAGATTCTGCAAAAATATGTAACACGCTGTTGAGGATGCGATTGTGTTGTTCCGATGAGGCTTCTGCTATCAGAATATCGTCCACGTATAAGGTGATGTGACGTTTTAAGAACTCACGTAATATGGAATTTAGCCCGTGAATGAATGCTGCCAAAGAAATGTTCAGACCAAAAGGAAATTTCCGAAACTGATAACAAACGCCAAAAGAAAGGAAAGCTGTGTATTTTCTACATTCAGGACGAAGTTCGATCCGATAAAAGCTGGATCCGAGATCAATGGAAGACAACACTTTTATGCCGTTAAAAATTTGAAGAAGTTCTTCCAACGTTTGCGGCCTGTCTGTTTCAGGAATGATGAAAGTATTGATTTGTCTAGAATCTAAGACAAGCCTCATCCATCCATTTTTCTTCTCAACAACATGTAATGGATTGTTATATGAGCTTACTGCAGGCTCAATAATGACCTCATCAAGCATAGATTGTATTTCTCTTCTAACACGATCCCTATAATATGCCGGAATTACGTATGGTCTAACACAAAATTTAGTATGCTCACGAACACGAAATTGGTATTGAAATCACTTGATTGTTACTGTTTTGAGGGTAAAAACTGTGGAATGTGCTTGTAAAATCTCAAAAATGTCTTGCCTATCAGTGCCATTACAATTCTCAATTGTTTGAATTTTATTCCTAATTAACTCATTAGTATCAAATGCGCCGTCGATATCATCCCTGTCAGTACTTGCAGAGTAATTGTTAGTGTCAAGTTCCGTCGAAAATTCCGAACTGTTGCCTAACAGGAGGTAAAGCCGATTAATTTTTTCGTCATGGTTTGAGAGCAAATCTTAAAATTTCAAAGCTAATGGCTTACCTTCTCTCTAAACTTATTTCAGCATCGTGAGAGTTTAAGATTGCTTTGTATTCATTCAAAAAGTCTACTCCAAATATAATTTCCGTCGACATAATGGAACAATAAGAAAGTTCATAGAGAAGCTGTGGCTTTGGCAAAAGTATTCTAAGTTGGTTTGTTGGCGTACATCTACACTTTTTCCAAAGATTGCACCTTGTAATTTAACCTTATTTAACGGAAGTGTGGGGCAATCGTTCGATTTGTTGCATTTGTTAAAGGCTGTTTCACTAATTACTGAAATGGGACCGCCAGAGTCAAGTACTGCCGTAAATTTTACGTCATTTACTGTAATGTGAATCACAGGATATGCAATGCTGTTACGTTTTACGTCATGTTCTTGGAGTAAAATGTCCATAATGTCTTCCATTTTTACGTAATTAATAGCTATGGCAGCTGCGTCGTCAGTTTCATAAGTACGTTTTGTGCCAGCGGTATGAGTCATTGCCTATTGTCTCTTTGATGGCGCGTCGTTATTGGGATTTGGAGACCTAACTTCTACAAATTCACCTTGTCGAGAGGGCCCTACCCTGTTTGAATCCCGCCAGTTCTGATGCAATTCAGGTTCGTCGTTACGATCATATCGTCTGTCGTCATGTCGGTTGATTCCATAGTTTATTTCTTGTCGCTCACGTGGTGGAGAATTTCTCCCTGAATCGCAACTGCAAGCTGGACTGTTGCGTCTATTCTGTCTCCCTTGATAATAATTATTTTGGTTCCCATATTGTCAGTTTCTCTGATTGTCTCTGTGATAGTCACTATCACAGAGACGTGATCTTTCCCTGTAATTATTACTACTCTACCAACGGTTGTCATACAGGTGGTATCTGTTTTGGTCACGATTTGTGTTGTAAGAATAGTCTTGTCATGTCCAGTTATTATTTCTGTCATCGCGGAATTGCGACAGATGTGACATGTAATTGTTGTGTTCCTGTTTTCGCGTTCCGTGGTTGTCAGTGTCAATTTCTAATTCTTGTAAGAGTCCCTGAAAAGCTTCAATGTCGTCTTTGCAACGTCCTGCCAAATTAAGGTGTTGTAAATGTTCAAGCAATTTTTTTACTACTTGTGCCAACTGATCTTGTACTTCACGGATTTCTCTTTTGTGTTGCGTATTAATATGATTCTGATTTTGTTTGAATTTCTTAATTTGTTCACACTCTTCTGTTTCAGTGATGGTTACAGGTCTTGTGTCATTCAGATCATCATCTACCTTTGTAGATAACTTAGTGAACTGATCCGAAAGTTCTCCTACTTTCTCCGATAGTGTACTTATTTCCTCAGTGTGTTTTCCTGAACCAAGTTTCAGAGTGTCCATTTGTGTTGAAATCGTATCTACTGTGTCCTTTAAGTTTTCCTGAGATTTTGCAAGTTGCGTATCCGAATCGGTAGAGGCAAATGAGTCAATTTTAGCTTGCAAGGCCTCATGATTTTCATGAACAATAGTTTGCAGTTCTTTTATGGCTGCTTCGTGATTCTGTAATGTATTTTCATGCCGCAAAAAAATAGGTTGGAAATGCTCACAAATTTGTGTTTTTACGTCATTACAGACTTTTTGACGTTTCGATTCGATATTATGTAACTCAGTAGTTAAATCTTCACGTGTTTGTTCCAGCGTATGTTCCACTGAGTCTAACTTTTGAAGCTTTTGTTCTATTGCGTCTGACTGTTGCTGTGTTTGTCTCTGGTGTTATTCCATTGCTTCTAACGTTTGAAGATTTTGTTCCATTGTGTTTAACTTCTGAAGATTTTGTTCCATTGTGTCTAAATTTTGAAGATTTTGTTCCATTGTGTCTAACTTTTGTATCCTTTGTCCCATTTGTTGCATTAACTGTAATAACAATGCACTAGTGCCTGAAACATGTTCCTCAGTGCTTTTCGGCAGTGAAGTTGCACCGGCAACATTCACATTTTGACAAGCAGAAAATGTGTCTTGACTTATTTGAGAAAATGGTGAGGACCCAAAACCTGAATCTGCAGTATTTGCAAGATTGTGTCCTGTCATTCATGATTCCTGAGGCGGGCTGTTGCCAACCGATCGATCGATAATGCTTCCCTGTTCACTAATTGTTTCACTGTCTACACCATTGTTTCCCGCCCGCTTCATTTCCCTATGCACAATTACCAAATTACTATGTTGAACATTAGTTAATTCATTACACTGTGGCGCTAACACACTGCTGTCGTCTTCATTGTCATTTCTCAGTTTACTTTGGAGCCTGGGATTACGTTTTTTACGCGCCATAATTGTCACAATATTTCGCATGATAACACAGAAAAGCACAATTTGAAGAGCAAAAATAAGAAAACACATTAACATAGCACTGAAAATAATATCTAGTTAATTGCAAGCGCAGCTGCGAAATACTTGGTGCAAATCTACATGCATGCCACAACTGTTTTACTGTTCAAGAATGAATAACTACAACTACAAAGGAAATTTTCTCTACAATTACGCACTAGCAATAAACAATAGCTACACTAATTACACAAACTACAAGGAAAAAATCAGAAGATTCCAGTGAGGTATCCAGGCAGGGTCGCCATATGAAACGCCCTCTTTGAAAAATTATACATGACTGTGCTTAAACTGACACACAATATTTTTTAGCGCAACGCAATCTCACTTTCAGAAATCCCTACAAAAGAATGGCCCTGACTAACATTAACCTATACCTTTCACAAATCACTTACCTCACCAAAAATCTTTGTTACCCGAACCAGTGAAATACAGAGAGCGCCACTACTGCCAGCTAAATAAAAGATTCAAACTACTGAAGGCACTAACTACTGATAGGCATAGTTAGCAAATGAAAGATTTTGATAGAGAACAAACAATGTATTTACCTTAATAGTGTTCAAAAGTCATTATATATATATATATATATATATATATATATATATATATATATATGTATATATATATCAGTCCATGAATCCAATATTACAAATTTACTCTTTCTGATGGACACACGTCCAGATCGTCTGCTTTCAAAATTTCGCCTTCTGTCTCCCCACATCTCACATCTACCACTACTGGCGGCTCACCTCCAACTGCGCAACGCTATGCGCTGTTAACATCCAGCTACCCAACACTACAATAGCCAACAACAATGCAAACCAGTCACAGACTGCACACAGCACAGCCAGTGATTTTCATACAGAGCACTATGTAGCATTACCAGTATAAAAACCTAAAAGCCTACTTACAAGGGTTACATCTAAAGGAAAGGAAAAATGCAAATGAAATTGGTGGAAATTAATTTTGAGAGAAGGTTAAAATTTATAGAGAAAGTAAATGTGTGGTCGTCATGTTAACAATTAATTGGCGTTAATTAGATAATTATGGTAGCTGGTCCTATGGACAACTACTATAATAACTGAAAAAGAAAGGTTATTGCACATATAATTAGCACTATTGTGTGTGAAAACAGAGGGTTTGTCAGAAGTAATAAATTTCGCTACACTCTGACTTAAATAGCAAAAGAATTAATAAAACCAAAGAATTTAAATTTAATTTAGAGACTGAAATTAACAGTGACATTTGTTTCTGAAGCACTATGAAATTCAGGAAAATATGATTAGTCTTGGGCTACCTCAACAATCATTTCGAAAGCTACTTAATTCTACGCAATTTAGAAATAAAAGATGTAACTTTGAACTTGAATTAAATAATTATGAACAATTAACAATAGTAACATTTAGTACGTACCAAGCCGAGCTAAAATATGGTAACAAAACTCTCACTCTTAATTTCTCCTTGCGTAATCTAAATATTGTAGCCTGCTATGAATACTTTAACTGAACTTTGAAATTAAAGCAGTGAAATGGAATGATATTACTTTAATGCTGGCGTTTGAATTTCAGCGACACTCGGGTTCATTCTAGAAAACTAAGGGACCCTTATTGATAATGCAATTGGGACAATGAGCAACAAAGGTTCATGCTAAGTTGCTGTATTTTCGTGATGCAACAGTTTTAAGAGCTGAGGTCTGCCATACAGTTCTAAAACTTTACATGCTTCCAGTTTTCCCTGTTGGTTGATTGAAGGTTTGAAGCCGTCGATCGAGGAGGTGGCGACAGTCACTCATTGTCGGCCGTCGCTGTTACAGAAGCTGGATGTTGTCGCGCCTTCTTCTCGACACGGTCACCAGGTGAAGCAGGCTCTTGATGTGCGCCAGCTAATGCTTCCCATCCGCGACACCGTGTCAGAAACTATCATACAAGTCGAGCGGAATTACATGCTGCCAAACCCCGAAAGCGCGGCAACTTGCGGGAGCATCACAAACACACCTGCTCAACGGCACTACTCCAGGGAGGCTCTGCTCTGCCCGTGCGCCACACGGCAGAGTTCCCACTACCAAAGATCTTAAACACTTTGGTTCTCCACACGACCTATCGATGTATTCGTTCGATAGCATAGTTTTCCCTACGTAAGACCCAGCGTAAAAATACAAATAATATTTATAAAACAAACCAATTATACATCGACATAAATGCATAAATATACAAATAGTAAAACAATTACAATATACAAAGACACAGAAACGTCATACCTTCAGGTAACAAAATAAGGAAAAATATTTATAGTACAATAGATGGGAATAGAAGTATATGCATTTCCGGCTTTACACGTGCCCCACATTGTCTGAGGATGTTCGTGTAACCTAAACAGACTCAGGAAATGTCCCAAAAAGGAAAAAAAAACAGCGGAAATGCATATGCTCTAACATCAAGAAGATTTAGCATTAGCCTAATTAACCATAAACCTTATTTTTAGACCATAATAACTGAATGGAGACACTCCTAACCTTATTCCACTCTGTCATCTTACACAAAAGAAAACAGGTTGACAATATATTAAAATTCATAGAAAACATAAATAATGGTTTAGCTATTCTAAAATCAGCAAAATTCATATCAGTATCAAGAAATGGAATACAATTTCCAAAATTAATCAGAGTACATGGTCATAAAAACAGGTAGATCAAAATACGCAAATTAATAATGAATTACATAGAGTACATATTTTTATATAACCTTTTCATAATTAATACTCTCGCCATGAGAGTCCACTTAACGCTAAACAAGAAAATAATATACAGCTGATCGACTAAAGCATAAATATTGACAGCAGAATTCTTTCACATCAGTTGTCCGGGAAGAAAAACATCTCCGCCTTCCGTACCCGCAAGTTCAAAGAATGCCCACAGCGGCACAAGAGACGACAGTGGCACAAGAGCCGACAGCGGCTCCGCCTCGCCAGTATTGTTGCGCCCGCCTGTGCGGCACACTCGCCTGTGTCACGGCATTTCCAGAACGTCCGTTTCACTGAATTCTTGCAGAAAAACTCACTCCCGAGTAATCTCAAGGAGTCCATTAACACTATCACAGTGGATAACTCAACACTGTCCATCATCACACGCATGTACTAGCCTGAAACTTAAAACAGCGTCTAAATACGTTGGCAATGACTAGTAAATCACATACTTATGAAATCTTACAGCTAGTTACAAAATCATATTTACATTCCTTAATCTACTGTGACTCAGCTGAAAACTGAAACTAGCAGCTTGGATTTTTCAATTGATTAATAATCAGTTTCTGTTAAAGCATTTAGTCAAAATTAATTACATATTAATTACAACTTCTTTAATGTTCTCTTGGTCAGGCAAAAGCATGGCAATCTAGCAAATTGTTATATATTACACTCTGAATTTACATACTGTACAAATTACCCATTCTGTGGTATTAATCAATCCTTGGTTGGTACAATTTCTAGTCTACAATGTTCCGTATACCTAATAGTTTTCCAGAGCTTGGATACTCTAAGCAACGAGCAAATGTGTGAGGTTTACCAATGACTTTATATGGTCCATTATAAACAATCTTAAATTTAGAGATTTTATTGTCTATCTCTTTCGATTTCTCATGAGCTTTTACAAGTACTAAGTCTCCGATTCCAAACTTAGCAAAACGCGCTTTAGCGTCATGACGACGTATGCGAGCATTGGCTTTTAGCTTCATTATTTCTCGCAAACGATCTTTTTTCACACCATTACTAATGTCCATCCGTGGAGGGAATTTGATTATCTCTTCCACAAGTGCCGGTTTGTCTGAAAAAACACTTTTATTCCTCATAATTACTTCATACAGGGCTCGTCTTTGTTCGTGTGTTACGTTTGACACACCGTCTACATTACTTTCCTATTCACTTTCTACACTATTGTCAATGCCGAGATTCCTCACATTACAGTAGTTCAAATTCATACCTACATCAATGGTATCCGGCCAGTTAACAATGTGTATAGGCTGGTATGGCCTATGCACGCCATCTCCTGCCTCGTCAAAACTAACTACTATTGTTTTATCTTGTGATGTACATGTCAAAGTTTTGCTTTCGCAATTAATCACTGCATGGTACTTTACTAGCCAATCTAACCCGATAATTACTTCCGTAGTTAAATCTGGCACGACGACAAACTCTTGTTCAAATCGTGCTCCACATATCTCGAAGTTGACAAAAATCTGTTTTGTGATCGGTTTACTGGACTTCTCAGTAGCACCGACAATTTTCACTCCTGTTACTGGCATAACTACGATACCAGGTCTGTCTTCCAGTAACTCAAATATTTTCCCAGATACAGCAGTCAATTCTGCACAGGTGTCAATCAACACATTTAGTTGTTGGTCGTGAATATTAACAGACACTACTATCTGTCTACACTTGACCTCGATTGTTTCTTTATTTTCCCACAATAAATCCTCGTCTACATCCAGGTCATTCCAGAAAAAACCATCCGGCTTTGATCCTAAATCCGGCTTATCTGGTGGCTTTTTCAGCCTCTGTTCACATACAGTTTTAATTTCAACACGTTTGTCCTGAGACTTAGTCTGTAGCTTCGCCTCCAATACCGAAACCTTTTCCTGTAACTCGTCAACTAGTGAGTGTTGCTTTGCTATCAATTCACTAATTGTCACCTTCGTTGATTCCTCTTTGGTGAGATTGATCTAATCTGCCAGTCTACCTGAAGGAATGTGCCCAGTGGTATCTGCAATTACTCCCTCTGGATCTGAGCAACACACACTGCTTCCGTCTGACCGTATAACGTCAGCTCTAACCTCATACACGCTGTAATCTACGTGCTTTTCTACCAATCGTGTCCGGCTATCACTAAAATTGTCGTAATCTTTCTCCTTAATACTCTCGCAATTTTCAAACTGGAGGTTTGCGTCGGATGGGTCGGCTACTTCTACCACTATAACTTTCGGTAAGGTCTGCCGGTTAGGGCCAGAACTTTCCGTTACTACTTCAACATCCAACTCCTGCGGGACGAAACACGACGAATCTTGCACGTGCTCCCCATTAACATTAACTATTTCTGGTAAATTCTGCCGGTTAGGGCCGGAACTTTATATCACTTCACAAACACTATCTCCCTCCGGGACGAGACGCGGCAAATCCTGCCCGCGCTCCCCATAAACACTTCTCCCGTACAGGCCCCTATAATCTCTTAGTTCGTCGAATAAGCGACCGAACTGCCTTAACCGGACCTCATCCCTCTCTGCATCCCCTCGCTAGATGACGGACGTGTTATCCGACATCTGATCTTCTAGAACAATTGCGATTCCTTCTTAAACTCAATCTCTAGTTTCGCTGTGGGTGTCACAGCTGCCACTTTATAATCGATTTCCGGAACACTACTTAAATTCATCTAACTGACAGTGAATGTACACTCCAGGAAATGGAAAAAAGAACACATTGACACCGGTGTATCAGACCCGCCATACTTGCTCCGGACACTGCGAGAGGGCTGTACAAGCAATGATCATACGCACGGCACAGCGGACACACCAGGAACCGCGATGTTGGCCGTCGAATGGCGCTAGCTGCGCAGCATTTGTGCACCGCCGCCGTCAGTGTCAGCCAGTTTGCCGTGGCATACGGAGCTCCATCGCAGTCTTTAACACTGGTAGCATGCCGCGACAGCGTGGACGTGAACCGTATGTGCAGTTGACGGACTTTGAGCGAGGGCGTATAGTGGGCATGCGGGAGGCCGGGTGGACGTACCACCGAATTGCTCAACACGTGGGGCGTGAGGTCTCCACAGTACATCGATGTTGTCGCCAGTGGTCGGCGGAAGGTGCACGTGCCCGTCGACCTGGGACCGGACCGCAGCGACGCACGGATGCACGCCAAGACCGTAGGATCCTACGCAGTGCCGTAGGGGACCGCACCACCATTTCCCAGCAAATTAGGGACACTGTTGCTCCTGGGGTATCGGCGAGGACCATTCGCAACCGTCTCCATGAAGCTGGGCTACGGTCCCGCACACCGTTAGGCCGTCTTCCGCTCACGCCACAACATCGTGCAGCCCGCCTCCAGTGGTGTCGCGACAGGCGTGAATGGAGGGACGAATGGAGACGTGTCGTCTTCAGCGATGAGAGTCGCTTCTGCCTTGGTGCCAATGATGGTCGTATGCGTGTTTGGCGCCGTGCAGGTGAGCGCCACAATCAGGACTGCATACGACCGAGGCACACAGGGCCAATACCCGGCATCATGGTGTGGGGAGCGATCTCCTACACTGGCCGTACACCACTGGTGATCGTCGAGGGGACACTGAGTAGTGCACGGTACATCCAAACCGTCATCGAACCCATCGTTCTACCATTCCTAGACCGGCAAGGGAACTTGCTGTTCCAACAGGACAATGCACGTCCGCATGTATCCCGTGCCACCCAACGTGCTCTAGAAGGTGTAAGTCAACTACCCTGGCCAGCAAGATCTCCGGATCTGTCCCCCGTTGAGCATGTTTGGGACTGGATGAAGCGTCGTCTCACGTGGTCTGCACGTCCAGCACGAACGCTGGTCCAACTGAGGCGCCAGGTGGAAATGGCTTGACAAGCCGTTCTACAGGACTACATCCAGCATCTCTACGATCATCTCCATGGGAGAATAGCAGCCTGCATTGCTGCGAAAGGTGGATATACACTGTACTAGTGCCGACATTGTGCATGCTCTGTTGCCTGTGTCTATGTGCCTGTGGTTCTGTCAGTGTGATTATGTGGTGTATCTGACCCCAGGAATGTGTCAATAAAGTTTCCCCTTCCTGGGACAATGAATTCACGGTGTTCTTATTTCAATTTGCAGGAGTTTATTTTCTACTGCCCTGTCTACAGCTGATCTACTACTTGTGGGCGCACTCCTTTCTCTTAACTCTGGCACTTTCTTCCACCGTTGATTTTTCCACACGGAATTTTCATAACGACGACACCTGGGTTTACTCCTGTTATTGGGCCGCCACAATTTCTCCACGCCCGGTCGGCCCCTCACCGGCGCGGCTAATGGTTTCCCTGTCTCGTCCCAGCAGATCTGCTCCCCGGATGCTGCTGAGGCGGCTTATCGCACCCTCTGTGGTTATTACTATTCTGTGAAGGCCATATCATGTTAGTATGATACTGGTTTCCGTCATTTCTGTTATTATTTGCATTGTACCGAATGTTATTACGGTCCGAACCGTTATTGTTATAGCTGCCATGGTTGCGGTATGCATTATTCCCATGGTTATCGTTGTTGTGGTTCCCATTGTTGTTACCACAGCCTCTACCACTGTCGCAATTATTGCGCCAATTGTCCTCGTCCTCAACTGTTTCCAGGATATCATTGATTGTCCTGTAATTGCTTCCTACGTAGCGTTTTGTATCACGTTTGTACGATACTGGTTTCTGTCATTCCTGTTATTATTTGCATTGTACCGATTGTTATTACGGTCCGAACCATTATTGTTATTGCTGCCATGGTTGAGGTATGCATTATTCCCATGGTTATCGTTGTTGTGGTTCCCGTTGTTACCATGGCCTCTACCACTGTCGCGATTATTGCGCCAATTGTCCTCGTCCTCAACTCTTTCCAGGAAATCATTGATTGTCCTGTAATTGCTTCCTACGGAGCGTTTTGTATCATCTGGGAGCTTCTTGTAGAGTCCCAGACCATTTCGCATTCCATGCTCGATCACACAAATATTCCAACTTGCAGATCCAGCCCTCACAAAACTCCTTCATCGAGCCACGCGAATTCGCATCGAAAGGCCTCGATACGACAAATTCGCGGCAGACACTTCGTTGTTTTTGCTCTGACCAGTATTCAGCCAGAAACAAATTTTTAAACTTGTCAAAAGTCAGGTTCGTGATGTTGAGGTTTAAGCCCGAACGCTTGGCATCACCAGCCTACACACCAATAACCGCATTAATTTTTCTCTCATTAGTCCATGATCTGGGTAAAACTCTTTCATAATTTTTAATGAAATCCGTCGCGTGTATACCGCCTTTTTTCAAGGGGTCGAACCGCTCCTCTTTCGTCAACAATTCCGAACTTTGTGCACAGATTAGCACATAGCTCTGTTTTCCGTCAAGTTTATTTTCTAATTCCGACACTCTCGTAATTACTTGGCAAGTGGTTGTCGCAAGCGTTTCCACTTCCCTCTTTTTCTCTTCGCAGGCATTAGCCTGCTTCCTCACTTTGGTATCTACTTCGGATACTAAAGCGTTTGAAGTTTCCACCTTCTTTTGATCCTCTTTTTTCACTAATTGAAATTGTTCCGTCACCTTATTCTCGATGATCGGAGCAACTGCTTCTCCTACACTTTCCTCGATTCTGCTAATTTCGGAATAAAAACGAGTATTTATGCTCGCAATTTCCGCCTGAACGCCTATCATTTCCTGTTTACGATTACTGAATTCGGTATTAATCACAACAATATCTTCTTTGATTTTATCAACTTTTGTGTTAACAACTCCAACATTGTTGTTAACAACATTAATAGCTTTGTTCTGATTGTTTAGCTTCCGTTCAATTTTTTGGCAGACTGAGCTTCTTGCTTGGCAGACTGAGCCTCTTGCTTGGCAGCCTGAGCTTTAATTTCTTCCGATTGAGTTTCTATCTTGCTAGACTGAGCCTTGATTTCGTTAATCAAAACATTCAATAAATCAGCTAAATTCCCGGAAACCAGCGGTTTTACTTCCGTAGCGGGTGCCTCTTTAATTGTCCCTCCGTATTCGTCATCAAGGGGTTCAGATTTGATTATCACTTCCGATTCCGAAACATTTTCTAAAGTTTGGAATTCAATTTCTGTCCTTTGTTGCACTTCGGCGGTAGCGTCTTTCATGCTAGCCGCCTGCCCCTGAACGATGGGTAGCGGGGTGCGCGTGTCCCACTGTTCGACCGATTGCTCCGTATCCAAGTCTACCAAATTTTGATAATAGTTGGCTTCACTCATTTTAATAATTTTCAATATAAATGCAAAATCTCAAATATAGTTAGGATTACTCCCACTACCTATTCTCGCTGACGTAACGGCCTGTTCGTAACAAGTACTTCGTTACGAGAATTGCACAATCCAAAATTCGTGTCCAGAACAACCTCAAATCTGAAGATTGTCCTGTCACGGTCGCCACGTGTAAACTCCTCCCCATTTATCGACCTTAATGACAGTGAAAAAGATAATCGCGTGTACCTAACGGAAATTTGGGAAAAGCAATCGTCACCGAAGTTAATCTGTCGGTAAAGAGGGAGGAAAGGGTTACATCTAAATGAAAGAAAAATTGCAAATGAAATTGGTGGAAATTAATTTTGAGAAAAGGGTAAAATTAATAAAGAAAGTAAATGTGCGGTGGTTACGTTAACAATTAATGAGCGTTAATTAGATATTTGAGATTTGGGGAAATTACAGTCGCCAGTCCTATGGACAACTATGATAATTAGTGAAAAAGAAAGGTTATTGCACATATAATTAGCACTAGCGCAACTTGACTAGAAGAAGGGATCGGTTGGTAGGACTTGTTCTGAGGCATCGAAGGATCACCAATTTAGTATTGGAGAGCAGCGTGGAGGATAAAAATCGTAGAGGGAGACCAAGAGATGAATACACTAAGCAGATTCAGAAGGATGTAGGCTGCAGTAGGTACTGGGAGATGAAGAAGCTTGCACAGGATAGAGTAGCATGTAGAGCTGCATCAAACCAGTCTCAGGACTGAAGACCACAACAACAACAATTAACCCTAAAAGCGTGGCAACGGAAGGTTGACACGTGTTGTGTGAAAACAGTAAGTTTGTCAGAAGTAATAAGTTTCGCTACACTCTGACTTAATTTAGCAAAAGAATTAACAGAACCGGAAAATTTAAAGTTAATTTAGTGACTGAAATTAACAGTGACATTTGTTTCTGAAGCACTACGAAATTCAGTAAAATAAGGTTAGTTTTGGGCTACCTCAACAATCATTTCAAAAGCTACTTAATTCTACGCAATTTAGAAATAAGAGATTTAACTTTGAACTTGAATTAAATGATTATGAACAATTAACAATAGTAACATTTGGTACGTACCAAGCCGAGCTAAAATATGGTAACAAAACTCTCACTCTTAATTTCTGCTTGCGTAAACTAAATATTGTAGAATGCTATGAATACTTTAACTGAACTTTGAAATTAAAGCAGTGAAATGGAATGATGTTACTTTAATGCTGCCGTTTGAATTTCAACGACACTTGGGTTCATTCCAGAAAAGGAAGGGACCCTTCTTGGTAATGCAATTGGGACAATGAGCAACAAAGGTTCATGCTAAGTTGATGTATTTTTGTGATGCAACAGTTTTAAGAGCTGAGGTCTGCCATACAGTTCTAAAACTTTACGTACTTCCAGTTTTCCTTGTTGGTTGATTGAAGGTTTGAGGCTGTCGATCGAGGAGGTGGCGACAGTCACTCATTGTCGGCCGTCGCTGTTGCAGAAGCTGGATGTTGTCGCGCCTTCTTCTCGACACGGTCACCAGGCGAAACAGGCTCTTGATGTGCGCCAGCTAATGCTTCCCATCCGCGACACCGTGTCAGAAACTATCATAGCAAGCCGAGCGGAATTACAAGCTGCCAAACCCCGAAAGCTCGGCAACTCGCGGGAGCGACACACAACACACCTGTTCCACTCGCTACTCCAGCCAGACTCCCTCTCTGCCCGCGCTCCACGCGACAGAGTTAACACTACCAAAGATCCTACACACATTGATTCTTCACACGACCTATCGATGTAATCGTTCGATAGCATAGTTTTCCCTAGGCCAGACCCAGCGTAAAAATACAAATAATATTTACAAAACAAAGCAATTATACATCGACATAAATTCATAAATATAAAAATAGTACAACATTTACAATACACGAAGACACAGAAACGTCATATCTTCAGGTAACAAAATAAGGAAAAAAATGTATAGTAGAATAGATGGAAATAGGAGCATATAAATTTCCGGCGTTACAAATTGCAAAACTCGCATCCGACTCATTGACCTTACACTCAGTCACTGACCATAAATTCTTGCTCAGAGTGACACCAGGTTAAGTAACCTAATGTAACGAAGACTGTGTGCCAGTGCTCATTCTCACTGGAAAATCCGCAATTCACTCACTTGGATCCATAAGTACATAGTAGCAGTAATTTCTGTGTGTATGCAATGCATACGGATTGTAGAATTTAATGGTACTCTCTCTTTCACTTCTGTATACCATATGCCTGACCTAAATGGGCCCTTTGTCATTACAGGACATGGGCAGTGCATCAGTAATGTGCTTATACTGACAACCTGACTGTTTGTTTTACCTGATATTGTAATCATTTAAATAAAACAACATGACCTTCCAGTGGGAGACGTTTCGTCCCTCTTTTCCTTCTGTGAAATTTGTCAGTAAGATTTTTTCCTTCCAACCAGCGAAGTGCGACAGAGTACGGGGGGTGAATGATTCACAAACCACTATTTAGTGCCGTTAAAACGATTTATTTAAACGTCACGGGAGTGCACTTTGGTGCAATCGATTTCGAGGCGGCAAGTCTTTGTTATCTTACTTTTGTGACAGGTGGGCATAAGTGATTTCCAAAGACTTTTTATTGTACTGAAATAATCTTTTGTCACAAAGTAACAAGGTAAGTGTTTTATTCGTATTGTTTTGTAGGTAACTGTAATCGTGTTGGAAGATTATACACCTGAAAGTTTGACGCAACTGGTAGGAGAAAACGCTGCATATTAACCAAACCCCGCGCTTCCTCTCCATATCCTCCTATGACACGAGCACATGATTCTCCTCGCATACCGCTACAGAGCTGTTTCTAGCACAGCTGAGAATTGGCAACATCATCACAAACTTTACGCAACACTGTGGCAGTGCAATCCCTTCCGCGTATGGTACTGAATTGACTCACTAAATTCACTTGATATTCCCTTTCCATTTGAATGACTCGTGCTATATAATCCTCATGTAAGCTAAGACAATGAGACAGAAAATTTAATTTTTGGCTTCTTCACATAAGTGACAACTTCTATTATCATTCACGATTCGTTATGATGCTGATGAGAGTGGCGCACAGGCAGCAGTGTGCGGGCTTTTTTTTCTGATATATTTCATGGAGCTTCGAATTTCCAGAAAAAATTCTGTATCGAAATCGCAAGGAAACCTTTACACATCAAATCCTCTTGGTAACTCGACTCAGTAAGTTGTGTTATTGGTCACAGATCGTGGCTTTCTGACTGCCAAGGTGCTTCGCAATACCAGCGTCCCTGACGAAATTCGAATCGACCATCAGCGATTCGATTTTCAATATTGTTCTTCATTAGGACTCACATGCCAGGGTGATAAGTATGAAGGAAATGAGCTTCTTGGTTACTATAGGGTCTTAATGCTAAATTTTCACAGTAGCAATTAGGAACTCCCTGCAGACATTTGCTAACAGTGACTCTAGCAACTTACTTTTTCTCTGGGTAGCTTCAAATATGGGTAATTTTGTCACCTTAAATCCAATTAAATATTTTAAATATCACTTGTGAACAGCGTATCACAAGTAGTGTTCCTGTAGCTGTGGGAATCACTGGTTGAAAACGAGTTTCACACCAATGGGTACAGTACTGCTAAATATTCAAAATGATTATCAACCTAAGTCTGAGTTCATCCAGAAACTGAGGCGAATTTATATGATTTAACCTAGACTGTGTATCCTTGTCTTCCTTCAGTGGGCATTGGAAGGCGTTTACACACACGTATACAATACTATGAATACTTCGAAAGCTATATTTAACGTTGCTCTCATAAACTACTTTTGTTTTTTTAATTCTTCTGCCTCTTCAGCGTTCAATATGTGTCGTAGATACAGTCTTAGAGCAAAAAATTAACCGCCGAGTCGTTCACGTAAGGTGGGCAAATAGTCGTGCTCCTCTCAGAATCTTATGTCCGGCAATATGCTCGATCTGGCAACATTGTAGACTGCGGCACTTCCCAGATTAAGTCTTGACTTCATCTTAGTACATTAGACTACGACCTAATCTTGCAGAAAAACGCGATACTAGGTAATATGACGTCTGGCGACCGAAAACACACATCGACAAAATTTTTATCGCTCCTTTCCTCTCGGTGCTGAAGCTATGAGTGTAATTCAAGTGAATCTACAAAATATTTCGCTTTCTGTCACTCTGGTAATAACAGTTTGGTTCAACAATGTTTTAGCGAAAAATTTCTTTGTCGACCATCTGCCTCCGAACACCGCATGCGTCTGAGTCATTTGGGACTCGTTTACTGCCTACCGATGGGGGGCTAAGGCACTGCATTGTCTCGCCTTCTGCCGACAACGTCCGCTCCACTCCGCACTCTCGACCACGTAAAATGCTTTAATGTTGTTGAGTGGTGACCGATATAATCTGTCTACGATTTGTGTTTCACTCTTGATAGCAAAGGAGGTACAAAAGCGTTTTATTTGACGATTATTTTATTACACTAGAATGCAGTACAACAATGTGGCACAGAATTGATTTCATTGTTTCTGATCCAGTGCACTATAATTAAAGCGTCACATTCTGTTCTTTTCCCTTTCACAGGAGATTCTTCGAATAATTTATTATTGTCATGCATTCATATGTGTTAGTCAAGGTACAGAGAGTAAATGCAATGTAATGTGTTTGGTTTCTTTCCTTGATTCTCTGTGGTAAATGGATGCAAAACATTGTGTTAATACCTATCAGAACCTGCTCTATAGCTACTCAGGCCAATGCTTGTTTTGAGGTGAATACATTAATTAACAGAGAAGTGAACACTGTTCACAAGTGATATTTAAAATATTCAATTGGATTTAAGGCGACAAAATTGCCCATATTTGAAGCTACCCAGAGAAAAAGTAAGTTGCTACAGCCGCAGTTAGCAAATGTCTGCACGGAGTTCCTAATTGCTACTGTGAAAATTTAGCATAAACAACCTATAGTAATCAAGAAGTTCATTTCCTTCATACTTATCACCCTAGCATGTGAGTCTTAATGAAGAACAATATTGAAAATCGAATCGCTGATGGTCGATTCGAATTTCTTCAGAGACGCTGGTACTGCGAAGCACCTTGGCAGTCAGAAAGCCACGATCTATGACCAATAACACAACTTACTGAGTCGAGTTAACAAGAGGATTTGATGTGTAAATATTTCCTTGCGATTTCGATACAGAATTTTTTCTGGAAATTCGAACCTCCATGAAATATATCAGAAAAAAAGCTCCCACACTGCTGCCTGTGCGCCACTCTCATCAGCCTCATAACGAATCGTGAATGACAATAAAAGTGGTCACTTATGTGAAGAAGCCAAAAATTGAATTTTCTGTCTCATTGTCTTAGTTTACATGAGGATTATATAGCACGAGTCATTCAAATGAAAAGGGAATATCAAGTGAATTTAGTGAGTCAATTCAGTACCATACGCGGAAGTGATTGCACTACCACAGTGTTGCGTAAAATTTGTGATGATGTTGCCAATTCTCAGCTGTGCTAGGAACAGCTCTGTAGCGGTATGCGAGGGGAATCCCGTGCTCGTGTCATAGGAGGATATGGAGAGGAGGCGCGGCGTTTTCTTCTACCAGTTGTGTCAAACATTCAGGTGTATAACCTTCCATCATGATTATAGTTTCCTACAATATATAAATGAATAAAACACTTACCTTTTTACTTTGTGACAAAAGGTTATTTCAATACAATAAAAAGTCTTTGGAAATCACTTATGCCCACCTGCCTAAAAGTAAGATAAGAAACACTTTGCACCTCGAAATCGATTGCATCTATGTGCAGCTTGTGATGTTTAAATAAATCGTCTCAACGGCACTAAATCGCGGTTTGTGAATCGTTTGCCGGCCGTATTCTGCCACATTTCGCTCGTAGGAAGGCTAAAAGCTCACTGACAAATTTCACAGAAGGAAAAGGGGGACGAAATGTCTCCCATTGGAAGGTCATGTTGTTTTATTCAAATGATTACAAAATCAGAAAAAACGAGCAGTCAGGTTGTCTGTATAAGCACATTACTGTTGTCAGTATGATGTTGCACTGCCTAGGGCCTGTACTGATAAAGGGCCCGTTTAGGTCAGGCATATTGTATACAGAGGTGGAAGAGAGGGCACCACTAAAATCTACAATCCGTATGCATTGCATACACACATAAATTACTGTTACAGTGTACTTATGGAGCCAAATGAGTGAATTGCGAATTTTCTGGTGAGAAAGAGCACTGGCAAAAAGTCTTCGCTACATTACGTTACTTAACCTGGTGTCACTCTGAGCTAGAATTTATGGTCAGCGACTGAGTGTAAATTCAATGAGTCAGATGGGAGTTTTGCAACTGTGAAATACTTTCCTACATTATAGACGCGAATTTTAAATTTGAACTAATATTGCGAAAATGTAGTACTTGGATAGTTTAGAATGAAAATCTTTCTGTTTGTGGCAAAGGAAAACAATTGATTTTCTAAAACATTGTGTGTCATACACAACTTGAAACAGGTCATGTCGACCAAATCATATGGAAGAACTGACAGCGACGTATATCGGAAGGCAGTAAGATCTCTTGCCTTTTCGTTTGGCAGTACTCGATAGCCATTCCTAGGCGCAAGTAAATGAAGAAAGGCAGCGCGTTTTTGTTATCAAGTAACGTCTTCGTCAAGTACTTTAGTTTTAATGTAATCTACAAGTAACTGCTGATGTTTGACATTACCACGAAAAGGATTCCGTAGACAGGAAAAGAACCTGTTCTTGGGAAACTAATTCTATGGTGACCAAAAGGCATCAATGATCTTCAAGTACAGTGTTCCAGCAGCGGTATGAAGAAAATGATGGTGATAATTACGGTAATAATCGATTTATCCGGTAACTTCACACTTCCCAGTGGATTTTCTCGAACTAAGAAATTTGCTGCGTTTGCGAAAATTTCAAAATTGCTTCACATCGAGCCTATGATGGTTAGAAGAGTCCTTACATCCTGCTGACATGAGAATAGCATAATCACCGCGTCAGAAGCTTGCTTCTACTTAACCATTTAATAGATTCGCGTTTTTTCCACCGTGACTAATTTTGTAAGCTAAGCACATCATCCGTTACAGCACACTCCTGGGACTGGGAAATGTGGCCATAATGGTCTGGTACAACGAACTATCACAGGTGCAATACGTGGGTCCTAGCATTTACTTTTAAGAGTCACAAGCTGATTTACTTTACCTCAAGTAACCTCAAGAGAAAGACGTTATAATCCAGAATCCCCATTAAACATCACGTTCCTTCATTACCAACTGGGCAGAGCCGGTTTACTTTGGAAAATGACATAGCGGAAGTCATGGTAAACAGAAATAAGTCGCCAGTAAACGTACTTAGATTAGAAAATTTTATTTTATTTGATGAACCGATAGCCATTTAAAGGAACAGGGGTCTTATTTTACTTGTACTTGATTGAACTAGAGACGTTGAAAAATTTGGTGCTGGACTGTGATTCGAATTCGTATCTCCTCTGTCGATGATATGAATCTCTCGGAACAGTATAGTTCAATGATTTCGTTCCTTTTCCCAAGACTGCAATCTTCTCTAGGTCTCCTCTAAAGGTAAGTATGTGGGTCCGAATCCTGATCCACTACAAAAATATTCATAATTACATTTCAAGCCCTATCACGTGCACACCGGCCTGCTAGAGAAAACTGACGTGCATTTTTAATGTCTGTTCATGTGTTGCCAACAACCGCAATAGGTGTCGTTATTTCTGGTCAACCACGCACACATCTTACTGTTGGTGAGTAAGCAACTGATACTTAAGCTATATTCGTGGATGCACGGTAGGTGTGCAGTTCGATTGTCGCTTAGGCACAAAATTTTGTATCCTTATTTTAGATTCAAACACCTAGCAGCTGGTAAGAAAAACCGATATGTAACATTTGATTTTACTTAGTTAACAATCCGATTACGTGTTGGGTTCGAATCTCTGTCACAGAACGTCACCTCATGCACTTCATCTTTAACCCTGCTGTTCTGTTCACTTTTACTTGACATATATACTGTTCGGGTCAATATGACCCGACATATCAAAATGCTTTAGAAACATAAATTTTGGTACAGTTTTAGCTATCGACATTGTTGTTCTATTCCAGTACCTTGTTAGTAATAATAATAATAATAATAATAATAATAATAATGGTAATAATAATAATAATAACAATGCATACAACTTTATTGAGGGATATTTTTCATTTAAATATGCACATAAATTTGAAACAACAGACAGTTTCCATTACAGGCATTCAACTTAGAAAGCACTACAGTTTTTCCATACTTCTATTCTTATTGTTGACAGTTTAGACGTAAGTATTGACATTTTCTAACAACAGACAGTTGTCATTACAGATATTCATCTTAGAGCACACTACAGTACAGAACACACTACAGTTTTTTTATTACATTCCAACATAGAAAGCACTACAACTTTAGAATCCTCTCTTCTTACTGATTGTAGTTTAGGCACAAGTATTCACATAAATTTGAAACAACAGAATTTTCAATACAATCATCTTATAAAATACTACAGTTCTTTTCTTACTGCTTGCACTGTGGACACAAGTAGGTTACATGTTTCTTGCAAATATGTTTACTACATTTTCCACACACCATGTTTGTTTTATTGTCATTACTTGATGGACAGAACTTACAGCGTGCACGTTTTGTAGATTTTCTTGTTGTTACCGATTCTGACACACCACCCACATCATTCGGGTTTTGGATGCTTGTGACCATTCTCAAAGAATCTTCTGTTCTTGGGAAATGCGTTCTTGATGCAATATGTTCTTTTATCAGTGACTTTCCAAGTTCCTCCAAGAATATTCTCCTTCTAGTCAATTTGCTTGCATTCCTATTAGGGTCAACCGAAATCCACAAAACGTATGCATTATAAGCAGAAACATCAAGAATATTGTAGAAAACTATCATTGGCCACCTATTACTTTTTCGTTTGCATGTATATGTACCTAATAACTGATCAAGCGTGTCTACAGCACCTTTGGTTGAATTATAGTCCAAAATCATTTTTGGCTTCTTATCAGCCCTGTCACTGATTTCCGCATCATGGTGGAGAGTGCTCATAAGTACAACATTCTTGTGTCTCTTAGGAATATAATTAACCACAGTAGTGTCATTTGTGAAGTAAAATGAAGAGCTGTGTACCTCCTTGTTGGTCATTTTGTGTGGAAGCTCCGGCTTATTTTTCCGTATAGTTCCCAACATAGTCAATTTCCTTTTCAGAAGCAGCTGCCCCAAATTGTACGACGTAAAAAAGTTGTCACACGTGATATTCTGACCACGTAACTCAGAAGTGAGATCAGATACCACCCTCATTCCCTGATTTCTTTCTGGTGCCGCTCCACTCACCTTTCCTGTATAAATTTGGGCTTTCAGTACGTATGAAGTTTTGCTGTCACACATGGTCCATATTTTGATCCCATATTTTGCCGGTTTACTTGGGATATACTGCTTGAATGGACAGCGACCTCTAAATGCTACTAACTGCTCGTCAACAGTAACATTTTCTCCTGGATTATACAGTTTAGGAAGGACCTCTACCCACTTCTCCCAAATACTACGAATTGCGGCAAGTTTGTCAGTACGTCGTCTTTCCTCTCTAGTAGATTTCTTGTCAAATCGCAGGACACGTGATATCTTACAGAATGTTTCATGAGACATGGTTGCTCGAAATATGTTTCGCCCAGTATCTTTATCCCACAAACTTTTTGTAGACTCCCCATGAGATCGATATACACCCGCTAGGAGTAAGAGTCCTAAGTATGCATGGAAAACAGAACCATCAATATCTGTCCACTGTTCACCATAAACTCGCTGCCCTTCAATATTTGTCATCTCTATTATTTCATTTTGAAGCGCTGTGTGAAATACTGCTTCAAATGAACATTTTACATCAGATATTCTGCTGACTGCATACCTGGTAACTCCTGGGGTACTCTTGATGATGTTCGAAGCTGGTAGGCGACCATGTTGTGCTGGTGGATGCAACTGCCATTCTATATTCCCATTTTTAGAAAGAAAAGTCTCTACACTATTTTGTATGGGCTGTGGACTGTCGTAACTGTCATCGGAACACTCGCTTTCAGATGCATTGCTGATGTGATCTTCAAACTCAGAAAGTGATCCTTCATCTGGTGAGGCATTTACTATTTCTTCCAACTCACGATCATTCAATGGTCTCATCGCCATGGTGTCACAAGTCAAACTGGGCAGAAACAAAGCATTCCAATTATTGAGAACTGCCAATTATTATTTCCTGGGGAAAGCAACAAACAAGCCCATTGTTGTGAACGCATGGAGCTTTAGGTGATTGTTGAGAGTAAGTTGGAATGATGCAGTCACTATTCCCACACAACACAACAAAAATAATTTTCGCCATTTCCAGATTTTAGAAATAAATACGAGTTACACTAAACATATTTGTGTCGGGTCATTATGACCCGAACATTACATATGCAACTATTACAGTTGAAGCCCAAACTTCTTAAACTTTTTTAAAACCTTTTAAAACACATGCTGCTCATCCATTTTCAGACAAAGTCACAAAGTTTCATAAATATATATTGGTATTTACATAATGTAAAATAACGTTCATATTCGTTTCGGGTCATATAGACCCGAACAGAACAGCAGGGTTAAATGCATGCACACTTTCTTACTTCAGAATAGAGGTATATCAGACATCTTTCGTGGTTAGTTAACAGGGACGAAAGGGTATTGATAGAAGTCCCGGTTTATTACAAAAATTGTCGTCTTTTATTTTCAAGTTTAGATATGGTTACTGGTATTGGCAAAAATTACGGTAATTCATGACTCTTCATGGTTAGTCATCAATATGATATGATTAGAGTAGGTTAGATTACATTAGATTAATTCTTGTTTCATAGATCATAAATACGATATTACGTAATGATGTGGAATGTGTCATTTTAATGAAAGATTTCTTTACATACCATGATTCAATTTCCTTACAACAATTTTTTACTCTCCCTATCTTTCTTTTTGCTTTTTATCTCTCTCTTTCTCTCTCTATCTCTCTATTTCTCTCTCCCTTTCCCTCTATCTGTCACACACACATACACACACACACACTAACACATTCTTTTTTACTTTTATTTGTTTGTTGTGCTCCACTATCGGCGAGGCCCGAAAACGGCTGTGAATGAATTTCTTAGTTTTGAGTACACTTATGAAAGAAATATAAAAAAAACCATGACAGTTACTGATTTGTGATGCTTAGTTTGCAGTCAGTTCTGAGTATTATTAGTAACTACGCTCCAGTCTCTAAACCTAGATACAGAAATGCGAATCAGACGCATTACGTATTCCAGGTCGTAGCAGCCGCGTCTTGGAGACACCAGCTATGGTCACTTCCCAGCCCGCTGTAGGATCACATCTGTTCGTCTTCTTCCGGCTAGTACTGTAACTCAGATTTGGCAACAAGGCAACGTATGTTTGGCAATTCTGTGATCGACGAGTTACTTCCTGGTGTGCGCGGAATTAAGCCTCAAAGTTCACTTCATTTTACCTGTCATTTCCATTGAATAATCCGCGTTATTATCGCTTGAGGTGTAACAAAAGATAGTAAATTTCCGGTTTTCAGCCCAGGAAAGTCGTTGCACTTGGAAATCGCAACTAATCTCGTCCTTTAAATAGCGGTTTACGAGTTATAGCCACTATTGGTCTCGTAATAGAAAGGTAAGACACATGCATCTTCGCCACCTCTGTGGTAACGTGCTGACCTGTGAAAAAACGTCTGTTATCGTTCGCAGTTCCAGTCTCTCTGACTGTAGAGTTTTTATCCCTTCGGTGAAAGAGCTACAAGCAGCCAGGTCAAACATCGATAAGGAAATCGCAAGAAAATACTTTCGGCTGATAGTGCACTGGTGAAAAACTTACAATGCTGCACAACACGTAACGCCTCTTTCCGCTGCTGAGAAGCAAATTTTGGGTTTTAGGAATACATAACTTTATTTATGAAATGCCACATTTGCATACCTCTTGAGTACGACACAGCATACCAATTAAACACAGACCCAATCAAAATCTAAATGAGTAGTATTTTACTTATTCGTGACGATAGAGGCGCGCTTGTGTACAGATACTCAGTTTTATTAAAACAGACCTTCGTCGTAAGGTTATCGTGGGTACTTTTATTTCATTTCTTATAATACAGCTCACAATTTTCGTAAGGTTTCCTTTAGTGCTGTTAAAACAATAGTAAACATGTGAGAGAAATTAATCATCAACGATATATGTGAATTCTCTGATGTTACCTACAACAGTCTGACAATGCACATGCTGTTTATTGAATACATGCATGTTGAAAACTTGTTCTGAGTTAAAGCTGTCGAACAAGGTTTGAAGAAGAATACAATGCCACTACCAGACGACAGCTAATGTAGAAAATACTTTTCCGACGTATTTTGGCACGATGCGCTCTCCCCATTCATAATACAAAAGTTTCGATGTGCATCCTCTGCCTGGTTGTCTATTAAATCTGAAAAGAACAAAATGTCGCTGAAGTTAGCCCTTTTTCCACATGCGACTATTTTGAGTTGAGAAGTGAAGGTAGTTATGTTACAAGTTCCATTACGTTGATAACTTCAGCATACAGAATTGTTTTTTAAAAAATATATCAATGGATGTACTCGAACTTGGGACATCTTATCTATGGGTCACGACACGTACCATTATGCTCCTAGCTGGCACATAGATACTACAGCTCTAGAACTCAAAAACAATTCCTCCAGAACTTCTGCATTCCACAGTGCCGTGAGATATTGCATATGGCCAGGGCTATACTTATGAGAGACAAACAGTTATACCTTTTCTTTTGCACTGCAGGACGTCTTCAACAAACAGATAGGACAATAGAGTAGCTCAAGTGGAAAGGAACACTTCATATGTAAATTTCTGCATCCTACGCTGTTGGCAGTTCTGTGTGGGTGGCAGTTACGTGATTTTATTTCGGTGATTACAAAATAGAGTCGAATGTATGCACTGGGTAGCCGAGGCAGCTAGTTCATGGTGATTCGGTCAACCAAGTAAATGCATTTACTGAACGTGCTGCAAATTACTTCAGGGAGCCAGTGTGTCAGAATTCTCAACCAGTGTGACGCAACGGCGTTACGATAGAAAAATGAGCAACAGAGAAGAGGATTTGGTGGTCTGTTGGACTGATGATAGATTCATATATCTATGGTCTGAGCTCTATTCCATCTTCTGTCAATGATTTTAGATAGGGAGAGACAGATTCCATTCTCTTCTGGCTAAACCAAGTGAAGAAGATATAATGGCATTGTGGTCTGAAATTCACATTAAAAATAATATTTCCTCTCTACCAAGTAGACGTTGGGTTGAACCACAATAAAGTCTGGAGTGGCGACACGTAGAAACTCTATCACCAGTAACCTTTCTTATACTAGTTATTTATTTCTAGTGACGAAACAAACGCTATGTAGGCTCACAGGACACTTATTCCATCTTTTATCTGAGCTTCTGTATGTCGATAAAATTGGTTCTGAACTGCGAATGCAACTCAGACCGCCCTTAACGCGGAATTTGATCCCTTCGGGACAATACATCTCGGCTACAATTTGTTGTTTGTCCAGAACTGCAGATTCCTCAACATCTCCACATATTGCGCGTTAATGGGTTCGAAACCTGGCCCGGCACTAAAAATTTCATTATGTATTATCAAGCTCTAGCATGAGAACACCTATCTGCTGGTGGATAATAATTTTGATTTTTAATATATTTTCATTCGTTGTTAACACTTTCGATATGTGACGTTTTTGACTCCCAGTGAGACACAGAACTAATTGCGAGATCACTGGAAGTCCAAGATGTTATTCCGAGCTGCTGGTGGAGAAAAATTAGGTAGCTGACGTCTCTTTGTGTGGGTTTCTATTCCCAGTCAGCACTGAAACCTTTGTCATATTATTTCTAGTTCAAACATGCTCACATGTCGCTGCTGGTGCAACAAACCCATATTTAAAGTTCGTTTTCTGTACAATATTACAGCGATGGGTGGCAGGTTGGAGTCCTGGGAAGGAAAAACTTAATCTTTCGTCTCGTCATTTCAGTTAAAACATCTAGCTACCGCCGAGAAAGTCCGATATGTCACAGTTGATTGTGCTTCGATAACAATCCGATTAGGGTCTGGGTTCGAATCCTTGTCCAACACAAAGCTTTACCTCACGGCATTTCAAGTAAGTTAGATGCGAAGAAGCACTATTTAATATCTCTCGTAGTTCGTTAACAGGGACAATAGATGCTGGGTAGGCATGCGCGTCCGTTAAAAATGTTTGCGTTATGTAATTTAAAGTTGATATTTGCTAACTTATACTGTCTAAAATCGAGGTGTATCACTCATGTATGCCCAATCAGGAATGACTGTTAGTTTCCGCCAGTCACGAAATCCTTGCTTTGTCTGCATGACCTGGGTTTGAATCCATATGCAGAACGAGACGGTTCGTCGTATCTTTTGAATTTCATACATATTCTCAACTAGCTGCTCGTGAATAACTTCAATTTTTAATGTCATTTTGTGTTAAATAATAAGTTCGGTATATTACTTTGAAGAGGAAATCATGAATATGACGAACTTACTACGTGCATTAACTATCTGACGTAATAATGAGAGTGGTAACATTTCAGGTATGTAATTTGTTGTAATAAATGTGAGCTTCCAAGCCTTAAGGACAGTCTTATCTGTGATAAGGTGTTCCCTGATATTTGTAGTATCGTGGTATTACTTTACATCTTGAGTTATTGCGATACAGAGCTGTGTTTCCTTGTGGTGACTTGTTGGAATCACTTTCAATAGTCAAACGACTGTACCAAGGAGCGATTAGAGGACCTGCTAGACAGCTGAGGTTTATGGGTTGCATGTGAATCAGGCGAAATGCAATTCAGGTCGTTCGGATACTTTTGAGCATGACTGTACCTCTGCACGTTGAGCCGGGTGGTGAAAACCGTCAGCCTACAGATACAAATCAGCGTGAGTAGCCTTCCTACAAACGTGTCCCAACGTAACATCCATATTCCTCCTGACCGACACATCAAGGAAAGGCAGACAGCCATCGTTTTACTGATTTGTATCTGCGTGCTTACAGTTGTCACTTACCCGGCTCAACGTAAGGGATACTTCGTACTTTGGTTTACAGGGTCCATGTCATCTCGGACCCTGAGAGTCAGGTGAGTTAGCCCATTTCGAAGTCACCTTTCGTCACAATTGTTATTGTGAAAGACAGATTAGACGTGCGTTGCACTATCTACCAACGGTGTACCGAGAGAATGTTCATAATATCGAGGTTGCACCAAAGGCTACGGCTTTTTGTTTTGCGCATGGGACATTTCGAACAGAATTGGTCGTATTTTGCGGAAATATTACGTGAGGTGTGCTTTTCGACCACCATCAAAGCTTAGGGCTCCTCCGTAAAGGATGATCTTGGTTTGCTTAAGGCGGGTGGCTACGTATTTCTTAGTGCTGTGGCACGTCAAATGTTGCTCAGATCATGAGAGGACTGTGTAATGAGCATAAGCATCACAAACGCTTACAACAGCCGAGACAATCCACCATTACAGAATATTACCTTGACACCGGTCATCCTATGAATATAACAACACGGAGATTCTTGCATGCGCTTCCAGCTAATGGGATAATGTTGTTAAGGAAGCTGTTCAAATGAAATCAGTAAGCAACCTTGTAAATAGAGATGGTACTTTTTGTTTGAATTCTGCATGGAGCCCTGCTCTCTCACTTGTCAAAAAACGGAGGGACATATTTCATGCTACCTTACTCGGTGTTTATTAATTTCGCTGTCGACAAATTCTGACGTCGGTTACTTGGTTTGTGATGGTGCTAGTGTTTACAGGATGTCTTTTCGGAGCTCCTGAGGAAACTGAATTTCTAAATTCGCTTACACGGCGCTTACGTGCTGCAGTTTTGCCTTGAAATTGGCACGGTGTAATCTTATCGAAATATCGGCGATTGTCGACGACGTCGCCCTGCTGCATTCCCGTAAATTATTTGAACGTTGTATACGCCGGAAGAAAGTAACGACTTGCGAGTTATTGGTTGTTTGTGTTGTGATACTGATACACTAACACAATAAGTTAACTATCGTATTTGATACAAAATGTCTTTAATTTGCTAGGATGTTTCTGTAAAAAAGAGAAAGAAAAAGATAGATTTCCCGTGTACATAAAGTAAGAAGTAATGTTGGTTAAAAACATCGCTTTGAAGTAATCATGCGGTTTCTTCTATAATTAAAATTCCCTACCGTTTTCATTTTATATTGTTTGGTCATGTGATCTCTGCAGTAAAAAGCTTTTCTTCTCGTTTATCTACGCGGTTATTGAATAGGTGTTTACGATAAATTTATCGTGATTTATTCTATATGTTTGTCAGTATGTAATAGCGATTTCTATTGATATTTCCATAGTTACTGATGTGAAATCACAGGTAATACTGGCGTCAGTCATGCTGCCAATACTTAGTAGTATTCCTCAATGTTGTCTTCTCGGAGACAAATTGCTAAAGAACAAATATGGAACAAATTAAAAAAAGTAGTGTCGTCTTCATTTTCTTTCAAAAATACAGTGGACGTCTTATGGTGAAGGCAGACTCCCCAACGAGATAAAAGGAATCCCTTTGAGAAAGATAATCCACTTTTCTTTAAACTTGAACATAAACATTCTCGGCCTTAAAAAACTTTTATTTTATGGTAACCGGTTTCTGTCATTCTCGACCCATCATGAGGCCATGATCATAGGCGGTGGCAGTAAACGGAGCAATTGTTATAACTAAAAAATACGTCTACTGTTCTTGGAGTCATAACGTCTGCCCCGTTCACTGCTACCGCCAACCATGGTGATATGAGGTCTGAAGATGGTCAAAAATTGACCGAAACTGGTTACCACAAAACAAAGGTTTATAGCAGCCGAGACTGTTTACGTTCATTTTTAAGTGGTTCTTGCTAGATCGCTCTTCAATAAGAGAAATGTTCTCAAGAACTACTAATGCACTTTCCGTTGACGAGACGATTCCTACTTTTCAAAGTCACAAGAGTACATGAGGAAGTCATTCAGTTTTAAACAGAGGCTGTAGCCCTAGTTTAAGAGTAATGATCAGTCATTGCTGACATTAAGAGAATGAGACAAACATACGAAATACGATCACTGTGCACGTGAAGTCTCGATTGTTCTATAAAGACAGTAGAAACGAAATAGTAGATTCAGTAATAATATAACAACATTCAACATGCACCCCTGTAAATAGTCCAAATCACGAAAGACTTTACAGTGACATACGCTAAAAGTATTACTACAGCTTCATTTTGTGATACGTCTTTGAGTGCATTACTTTATCCATTAGTTTAGGAAAATGATTGCTATATTCTAATTCGATGAAATTTATTTAGCTCGTTTCGCCGACGCCTTTATGAAGAATCATAACTGAGGCAAATTTGAATCTGTGTAGTACAATCAAATGTTATGCGATGCCTCACATTATAAATAACGACAAAACAATAAAAACAACTACTCTTCAATCTGTTAAAAATTCTAAAAAATACGTATATGCTTTTATGACATTTTCCGTTTCAGTGAATCTGTTACCATCATTAATAAACCTCATTGTTTAGCGATGGAAAAAAAAATTAAATGAACGTATGACATTATCGACTGGGATAACGCGTCTATGATTGTTCGGTCACCACGTCGAGTCATTATATTTCACACCATTTCGGCGAGTTGCAGGTCGATGAAGATGAGATGAAATGGTTAGGACAACACAAACACGGAGTGCCCGAGTGAAGAAATTCACCAGGGCCTAGTAATGTATCAACAATATTTGTAAACAGTACTTCTGTTCCAGCAGGAATACTGTCAATACAACATTATTAACTCGAGTTCTGATTCACTTATCTATAAATGAGCTGGAAATTACACTAATTTTAACAGATAGCGGCAGGTGAGTACGCTGGCAGAACAATTTCTCTGTAAGGCTCTTAATGATGTATACTGCCGGAAAAAAATGAGTAGACTTGAAAAGACGACACAGATTTTTTTCGATTACGAGATATGCCACCTGGCGGATAGCGGATGTGCCTATAATTGTTTCAACATAATTATCCAATTGATTGAGTTGTGGCTTAGCTACCAGAATGCCATTTCTGTGTACCTTTAAACAGTGAATGCTCACAGCGAGAAGGCTCGGGAGTGACACAAACGTGTGGAGATAGCAAGCAATCATGACACAGAGACGCACTCGTGCTCCCTACAGCCAGCTGAGGGAATCTGAAAGGGTCCAAATTCTGGCCTTCTGAGTTACAGGGTTTTTGTTCCGGAGAACTGCCGCACAAATAGGAGGTGCTGCGTCAGTTGTGCAACGATGCTAGTATTAGTGGTCACGTAAATATTCTCACACCCATAGACGAGACTCTGGACGTCCACGCCAGGTGCGTCATATTGTAAACGCCGCAGTGGCAGATGGTCGTGCAGCTACCAGAGCACAGATAGGAGGACTTGTGAGCCCAGAAGTGTCAACACTCTAGCGAACCGGTTATTAGAAGTGGGACTTAGGGCAGTCACTCCTCTAGCCCGTCTTCCACTCACGCTACGGTATTAACGTGCACTGCTCAACTGATGTCTTCAGAGGATCACTTTGAAGATGGAATGGCGTGCCATGTTTTTCAGATTCTGCCTGCAAAGAGGTAATGGTCATTTGCGCGTAAGACGTAGACGTGTTGAGCGCTGTCTTGTAGAGCGCTTTCGTCCAAGACACAATGGTTTGCGATGAGTTGCAACACTCGCTGACTTTTGATGTTTCTGGAGGAGACGATAATCACCGTTAGGTACTTGCGGAATGTTATTAGACTCGTTGTTTTGCGGTTGTTGCAACAGGAAGGTGGTGTTGTTCCAACTGGACAATGCTCGTCCACACACTGCTTGTGAAACTCAAAAAGTGGGTCTCTGCAAGACGTGCAGCAACTTCCTTGGCCAGCACGAACTCCATACCTGTCTCCAGTACAGTACGAGTGGGATATATGGAACAAGAAGTGTCTCGAGGGACTCGTCAACCAACAAGTGCTGCCGGGATGGCCGAGCAGCGCTAGGCGCTATAGTCTGGAACCGAGCGACCGATGCGGTCGCAGGTTCGAATCCTGCCTCGGGTATGGATGTGTGTGATGTCCTTAGGTTAGTAGGTTTAAGTAGTTCTAAGATCTAGGGGACTGATGACCTCAGAAGTTAAGTCCCATAGTGTTCGGGGCCATTTGAACCAACCAACAATTCTTACAGAACTACGTGAACAGGTGGAGCTGGAGTGGGCTGTATTCGCCATCTTTAAGATCGATTGGATGCCAGAGTCGGAGCTTACATACCCGCCTGAGAGGGCTACGCCACGTCCTAATACGGGTGTTTCAGCAAGGGTCGATACCTGGTGCCTGAGAATCGCTTGGGCTATTGATCTGTAAATGTAATCGTTTCATGTACTCCATATGCAAATTTTTAAGCACTAATTCTTGTGTGAACTGGAAACCTCTAAAAGGGTGTACTAATTTTTTATCCGCTAGTGTATATTGAATTGTATAAAGTTTTCTTCGGGTGTGACAGTAGCTTAAGAATAAAATTTATATGCGCACAAGCAGCTGAGAGATTTTCGGTAGAGATCTATGCATTGTTACAGTAAGAGGTTCATTCTTCTGCAGAAACACGTTTGTACTTGCAGGGCCTGGTCGAGAACACGTTACTGCAGAAATGACTTCCTCTTTGTCGCCGTCCCTCTCCCTCCGCATTTTCCCTCATACACTTTCACCCATGTCGACTTTCGGTGCTAATTATGATACGCACTGTAAATAAATTTTGCAATTACCCTTCCTTGGCTGTCCTCTCACCCTGAATTCCAGGGACGCCCGCCACTAATTGTTCTACTTCTTGTTTGGAAATCTTACAGATGTATTGCCTCTTACGTCTCTCTCGGCTTGGCAGCCCATGCGGAGGCTTGATGGTGGTTATGGTTCGTGGGGAACTCCACAGCGAGGCTACCATCGCCCATACAAATTCTCAATATTTACACGGTGTAGTCTCACCATTTTTCCGAATGGGTGTGGAATAATGAGGACACCCAGTCCCCGGGCGGCGAAAAATCCCCGACACGGGCGGGAATCGAACCCGGGACCCCGTGAACCAAAGTCAGCAACGCTAGTCACTAGACCACGAGCTGCGAACGCGGAGGCTCGAGCCTCTTAGTCCGTACAACAAACCGGTCCTTCGTACATGCTTCAAGGTTCTGATCTGCAAAAAAATTGGTTATTTCATAACGTTCGACTTATGTTTAACGTTTACGAATGCCATACTTCAAAGTTTATGAGTACTGATTCTAAATTATAATGATCTAAACAATTTTTGTAGTCTTTTCTCTCGCTATTTCTGTGGTTCGTTCAATGACAGTGTGTCTATCACATCAGAATCTGCAATTCTTGTAAGTGTACATGAGGCTCAAATGTGGTAATTCAGTCACCTACTGTTCCGTTTAAGATTACTTTCCGTTTCTGAAAATCCGTTACTGTTTTTGTCTTCAGTCCAAAGACTGGTGTGATGCAGCTCTCCATGCTACTCTATGTTGTGCAAATATCTTCATCTACGAGTAACTATTGCAACCTACATCCTTCTCAATATGCTTACGGGTAGTCTGCCTCTGCGATATCCCCGCCCCTCTCCCCCAAGCTTCCCTCCAGTATTAAGCTGGTGATCATTGATCACTTGATATCTCAGAAAGAGTCCTACCAACCGATCTCCCTTCTTCTAGTCAGGTTGTGCCACAAATTTCTTTTCTCGCCATTACTATCCAGTACCCTCTCGTTAGTTACGTAATCTACTCATCTAATCTTTTGCATTCTCCTATAGCACCACATTCCAAAAGCTTCTTTTCTCTTCTTGTCTAAACTGTTTATCGTCCATGTTTCACTTCCACACATGGCTACACTCCAAACAAATACCTTCAGTATGGTCTTCCTGACAGCTAAATCTATACTCGATGTTAACAAATTTCTCTTCTTTAAAAATGCTTTTCTTGCCATCGCCAGTCTACATTTTACATGCTCCCTACTTCGACAATCATCAGTTATTTTGCTTCCTAAGTAGAAAAACTCATTTACTACTTTAAGTGTCTCATTTCCTAATCTACTTCCCTCAGCATCACCTGATTTAATTCGACTACATTCCATTACCCTCGTTTTGCTTTTGTCCATGTTCATCGTGTATCCTCAAGATACTGTCAATCCCGTTCAACTGCTCTTCCAAGTTCTTTGCTGTCTCTGACAGAACTACAGTGTCGTTGGAAAACCACAAGGTTTTTATATCTTCTCCCTGGATTTTAATTCCTACTCCACATTTTTCTTTTGTTTTCTTTACTGCTTGCTCAGTATACAGATTGAATAACATCTGCGATAGGCTACAAGCCTGTCTCACTTCCTTCTCAACCACTGCTTCCCTTTCATGCCCCTCCACTCTTACAACTGCCATCTCGTTTCTGCAGAAATTGTAAACAGACTGTCGCTCCCTGTATTTTACCCCTTGCAGGTTTAGAATCTGAAAGAGCGTATTTCAATCAACATTGTAAAACGTTTTCTCCAAGTCTACAAATCTTATAAACGTAGGTTTGCCGTTCCTTAACCTAACTCGTATGAGAAGTCATAGTGTCAGTATTGCCTCGTGTGCTCCCACATTGCTTCTAAATCTAATCTCGTCTTACCCGAGATCGGCTTCTATGAGTTTCTTCCACAAATAAAATACCTGTTGGTTTTAAAGGTTTTATAAGGTTTCTGTTACAGTATTTATTCATGCCTTGGCAGAATTTCATAAAATATGATATCATACTATCTTCTTAGAAATGGCCGTATAAACGTCATCCCATATTTGGTAGCTTCATTTAGAGTGAACCGTAAGTTTAATTTTGACTGTAAATTACAATAACAAATAGCACGATGAAACCGACAGAGGTGCATTTCTTGCCTTTTTCTGAACAAAGTATTTACATTGTTGAATGAGATACGAACGATAATCTTTCATTCGTATAGTTAGTGCCGCGGTAGGTATGTAAGTTGCAGATAAACAAATTAAAACTCAATAATTTATGTGGTTTTTATGTGACTTTTCGTCACAGTATCTCAATCAAGTAAATGACGCTACTTCTGACCGTCCGTTTACGCTCCAGTCGCTGAGAAATGAAAGAAGATTTGCAGCACTGATATACAGTAAAATTTCTTTCAATGTTATCACAACGCCCTCGCTTTAAGTTTTATCTGGTCTTATTTCGTGTGCGAGCGACAAGTAAGAGGAATTTAACTTTTCCTTCTTTCACTCCCGACTAACACCTCTCCGCTGTTTTCTCTCAGAAGTTCGCCGCGGCGTCAAAGAAGAAAAGCATAAAAGTCTCGCTGGGAATGGAGCGCTGTGAGGCGTTAAGGCAGTGGCGCACGAGGCAGTATTTTCCCCCGGTAGGGGGCCGCAGGCGCCGAGCCCGGAAAATACGCACCCTCTGTGAGCTTACGCACTTCATTAGCCGAATAAAACGCGCCCGGCATCCAGTGCAACGGCTCACCAATTTACAGCAACGAGATAATTTCATGGGTTCTACGGCTTATCCACTTTCGCAGTCAATAATGACTGTATATTCCGGTGCTTGTATCAAAATTAAGCACGTTTTCACAACCAGGTTTTAGATGTAGATATCCGATATGGAACATGTATCACAGTTCACATCTGAGCCTCATAGATTGGGGCCGTTCAGGAGCTTTCGAATATCTATCTTAGGACGGACATTTTTTGACCACAAACATATTCGAACAAACTATAGATAATCATATATGCTTGGCACTGAAAATCTAGGGCCATGTATATTAAATTAGAAACAGAATTACGACTTCAAATAGCCAAGATCGCTATTGTAAAGTCGTTATTGTGACGATCGGTTTCAGCCATCATCAGATCTGTAAAGCATAGATCAACATCCTTAAACACACTGGGATCAGATGTAAGCGGGTCTAATATAATTCAACATACACATGTACCATACCGTGGAATGTAACATACCTTTTGCACAACATGTCACTGAATCTTAACCAAATGCATCTTATACCTTATCGTATAATATCACATAACGATGTATCATAAACTTGAGAACAACAATATATACGCATGTCAAACATAAAATAATTATTACATAAAACAACGTACATATTGCACTGATTATACAAGCTCATGTTCGCGCAATAGCACAAAAAGACTGAGATATCAAGTAAACATCATAGATATTACAACCGGCCACCATGTGGTGCTATGGTACGAGTTACAAACAAAAATACACTCCTGGAAATGGAAAAAAGAACACATTGACACCGGTGTGTCAGACCCACCATACTTGCTCCGGACACTGCGAGAGGGCTGTACAAGCAATGATCACACGCACGGCACAGCGGACACACCAGGAACCGCGGTGTTGGCCGTCGAATGGCGCTAGCTGCGCAACATTTGTGCACCGCCGCCGTCAGTGTCAGCCAGTTTGCCGTGGCATACGGAGCTCCATCGCAGTCTTTAACACTGGTAGCATGCCGCGACAGCGTGGACGTGAACCGTATGTGCAGTTGACGGACTTTGAGCGAGGGCGTATAGTGGGCATGCGGGAGGCCGGGTGGACGTACCGCCGAAATGCTCAACACGTGGGGCGTGAGGTCTCCACAGTACATCGATGTTGTCGCCAGTGGTCGGCGGAAGGTGCACGTGCCCGTCGACCTGGGACCGGACCGCAGCGACGCACGGATGCACGCCAAGACCGTAGGATCCTACGCAGTGCCGTAGGGGACCGCACCGCCACTTCCCAGCAAATTAGGGACACTGTTGCTCCTGGGGTATCGGCGAGGACCATTCGCAACCGTCTCCATGAAGCTGGGCTACGGTCCCGCACACCGTTAGGCCGTCTTCCGCTCACGCCCCAACATCGTGCAGCCCGCCTCCAGTGGTGTCGCGACAGGCATGAATGGAGGGACGAATGGAGACGTGTCGTCTTCATCGATGAGAGTCGCTTCTGCCTTGGTGCCAATGATGGTCGTATGCGTGTTTGGCGCCGTGCAGGTGAGCGCCACAATCAGGACTGCATACGACCGAGGTACACAGGGCCAACACCCGGCATCATGGTGTGGGGAGCGATCTCCTACACTGGCCGTACACCACTGGTGATCGTCGAGGGGACACTGAATAGTGCACGGTACATCCAAACCGTCATCGAACCCATCGTTCTACCATTCCTAGACCGGCAAGGGAACTTGCTGTTCCAACAGGACAATGCACGTCCGCATGTATCCCGTGCCACCCAACGTGCTCTAGAAGGTGTAAGTCAACTACCCTGGCCAGCAAGATCTCCGGATCTGTCCCCCATTGAGCATGTTTGGGACTGGATGAAGCGTCGTCTCACGCGGTCTGCACGTCCAGCACGAACGCTGGTCCAACTGAGGCGCCAGGTGGAAATGGCATGGCAAGCCGTTCCACAGGACTACATCCAGCATCTCTACGATGGTCTCCATGGGAGAATAGCAGCCTGCATTGCTGCGAAAGGTGGATATACACTGTACTAGTGCCGACATTGTGCATGCTCTGTTGCCTGTGTCTATGTGCCTGTGGTTCTGTCAGTGTGATCATGTGATATATCTGACCCCAGGAATGTGGCAATAAAGTTTCCCCTTCCTGGGACAATGAATTCACGGTGTTCTTATTTCAATTTCCAGGAGTGTATATGTCATATAACGTATAAAGACAAAGCAAAGAGCCAAGACTGTTACACTGCAGGCATATAATAAATAATTCTGATCAGATCACGTTACGCTTATTATTACAAATTAATATTGTAAAAAATTTAGAGCCACTTTAAAAAACATAACGGGAAGCTCTGTACCTTGAATGTATCGATTAATACACAAGTATTGAAGCCAGTCATATGGCGAGTTAGTATTAAAAAAATAAATACCATAAAATGTACATATCATAAAATACAGGTAACATAAAGCTTCAATAAATATACACTGCTGTTTGATACCTCGATGTAGTTAAGTAAACAGGAAGCAACTACAAAGGAAACATCTAGTGCTCCACTCATAATTATCACAAATACCTCATTACAGGTACAGAAACCGTACAATAAGATAACATAATAGGCTTTAAACAATCATAATACGCTATCAACATGTAGCTCGACGTTCAGGTACCAGCATTGTACTCGAGGTCGGTGTGAAGGACGCAGATGACAAGACCACAGGAATAAATAGTGTAATCCTGTATCTTGCTAAGTAAGACAATAAAATGAAATTGCTATACAGTATAGTCATAACACCTATACAAATAGTGCTATGTGGCTTGCTATACACCATTCGCACTATATCAACTTGTCGCTCACTTTTTGGTATTAGCTTAGTGTTAGAGGTCTATATGTGAAATAGAAACTGACAGGGACAAACTGAACAAATACCAGAGTCCCAAAATGTATGAGCGAAAGGGAATCAATATCGAAGAAACTAGGAGACGTCAATTTTCATGAAATTATTGAATCATATCATCGTGACAAGGTAAGTTTTGTAAAAACAAATCACAAAATATCATCAAAAAAGAAAAAAAGATTCTCATTAGTTTCTAATTGCTCATTCAACAAATTATTCGGATATCTTTTTCTGTAACTGCAAGTTAACAGATTTTCTAATCTTTTCCATTTGGGAATACCGTGCAAGACTATCGAGTTACGACGAATATCAGTAATGTGCCTTTAATTTCTTAAAATATTACTACCCCTGTTTCCCACATGAAAACCGCTGCATTCAGCACAGTTTAATTTGCAGACACTCGTTCTATTATATGTGTCATCATTCATCTCAGTTTTGTGTCTTAAATTAAACTTTAGCGCATTGGAAGTTTTAATTACAGGAGCTACATCTGACTTCCAGAAGTGTCGTTCAGTTTTGTGTGATAACTTGCCTCAGTATGTCATGGGAATGTATTGTAATTTAGCTATTAGCTTCTTACCTTGAACTGAAGTGACATTATCCTTTCCTTGAGAATAATCACTAGCTGCAGCAGTATGTTTAAATGTAACAAATTCCTGTTCTACGTTTTTGGCGTCGAACAGTAACCGATGATTACTGACATTATTGTTAACTCTTATCCATGTCATCTACCGTGTTATAAGATGGACTATTTTAACACAACGTTATACCGAATGTTAAGGTTACCATCACAGTCTATTTGGTAAAGTAGAGGTGTGGATAACTGGTAATTCGCAAGTAACTGTCAAATAAGGTGATTTAATAATACACAATATAAGATACACACAAATGAGAGTATTATGGAATCTATTGTTGACAGTCACTTCTAAAATGTTTAACACAGCACGAGATCTAAATTATGATAGAGTTCCCAGGTCAACAAATGCTCACAAGCAACGCTGTCTCTCCTACAGAGAAGGCAAAAAATACACTCAAATCGTCAAGCCTGTATTAAATAAAGGTGGTGGCTAAGCTTGCATAGCAGACTTACAGTCCATATTAATAACCGATGCTACAGTCTACTGTAACATGAACCTTTAGAAAGCGACAGGCAGTAATCCACATGATAATAAAGCGAAATATCCAACTACAAAATGGAATTTTTGTGTATGAAAACCTTACATCATTTGACAGACATCTACAACAATTGCATTTCACGGAACCGGAAACAATTTACATAATCTTTGCATGGGATTTTGCACATAGATCAGCAAGCATTGAATCTTCGAATCAGATTGCACGAGGTCATATTCAAAATGGTTCAAATGCCTCTGAGCACTATGGGACTTTATTTCTCAGGTCATCAGTCCCCTAGAACTTAGAACTACTTATACCTAACTAACCCAAGGACATCACACACATCCATGCCCGAGGCAGGATTCGAACCTCCGACCTTAGCTGTCGCGCGTTTCCAGACTGTAGCGCCTAGAACCGCTTGGCCACTCCGGCCAGCAGGTCATATTCGATACCACAGGAGAAATGAGACTATAGGCCGAATTATAGCGCCTGAGGTAGAATGCAGCTGTGTCCTGATCTTATGCCAGAGGAGGATCGCGACCACTGACAGGTGTTGTGGTTTGTAAGATAGGCCCGCCTGGATAACTCAGCAGTTCTTAACACTCGCATGCAGTCTGGGGTTGTTTTAGATCCCAAGTCTCGCTTAACTACAAGGAAACAGCTACTCATCTTCCAGATATATTCTTTATGGACGTTTAATTACAAGTGGGTAAAATATTTCTGGTTATGTCATGGCTCGTAGTACAATAATTTGAATTTTTTGCCGAGGGGTCAGAAAATACTCCGGGTATACTATATGTGATTTTCAAAATTAATAATTCAGCTTTATTACGAAAACAAAACTTGACAACAACGTGCCTTCCAAATCGACATTTGTATGTTCATAGTTGTAAGCAATTCGTAGAAAATACATACATGTGAATTATTATTAAAAATTCATAATCAACAATTGAGTTTTGTTGAAGTAAGACTTCCTAATGGACGACGATATAGGTTTCGACGGGATTAGCAGATTTACGGAAGAGTGATAGTGATAATGAATCATTTTTTGAAAATGACGATGAGATGATGCTGATTTAGCTAAGATAGAGGAAGATATACAGGTTGGAGATGAAGTGGATGTCAGTGGGTGTGAATAAGATGATAATCATATTCAGGAAACTAGTCTGCCTATACTTTTGCCTAGAAGTGGACAGGTAACATACAGATAGAGCCACCTGATGTGCGGAAGCAGGTTTCACATGATGTAATACGTAAAACTGCATATATTCCAAGTCACCTTAGACCAAAATTACAGCAAGGGCCAATTGTCTCAGACTTATTATCACCAATCACTTGCAGACTGTAATAGTAATGCATACCAATAATCGTGCAGAAGATTATAGCAAACAACCACGGAGTTGTAATCTGAACACTGTGCACGATATTTAGGTCTGTCAATAAATCATTATTGTTTCTGTAAAAATATTTTACATTTTATCGCTGTAAAGTTGCTAGAATCATTTTGCGGTCAGAAAAGACGCCAAGCATATTATATGTTTTTACCAGTGCTTATCCATACGACGGTTAAAGAGTGGTAGTTAAATAATTTTTCTTTCCACAAATTTGTAGACAGCCACATGACATTGATCCAGAGAGAGACAGAGAGAGAGATAGATTGTTTGTGTAAGGAGTACAGCATTTGACATGTGAAACGTAAAGAAATGAAAGTCTGGTGTGTGTGTGTGTAATGTCCAGATTAAACGATTAAGAGGCAAATATCTTTGAACCTGGTACCTATTCAAGAACGTCTTACGTATGTTTTCCACATGGAAGTATTAGACATAAAATAAAAATGTCGTGTGACGAGGGCCTCCCGTCGGGTAGACCGCTCGCCTGGTGCAAGTCTTTCGATTTGACGCCACTTCGGCGACTTGCGCGTCGATGGGGATGAAATGATGGTGATTAGGACCACACAACACCCAGTCCCTGGGCGGAGAAAATCTTCGACCCCGCCGGGAATCGAACCCGGGCCGATAGGATTGACAGTCCGTCGCGCTGACCACTCAGCTACCGGGGGCGGACTAGTATCAGACATGATACAAAATTACTCTGGCCACCTGAAACGCAAAAAAAATTTATTTTCCTTTTTGAAAAAAAAATGCTGTATCACTTTTAACTGAGCGATTTTTTTTTTAAATTCATCTGAATCTTTTGCAATTTCATAACGGCATTCTCATTGGTTCCTTATTTTAACACGCACTGTATACCATGCTGTGATTGGCTGGAGAGGGGAAGGCAGAGGGGTGGGGAATCGGAAAGGATGCATAGCATTGGACTGAATTAATTCAGACATGCTGGATTTTTAAATTTCCTTCCATTACCAGATTGCATTTTTTTTACACTTCCCGCAGCGGCCAACTTGCAGTTTTAAATTTCCCATCAGCACCATCTTCCATATTTCAGTACCCACTGACTACATCTTTGATTTTTTAGCAATTGCAAATGTGTCAGATTCTGACAGGCCTCATGTTTCATTCTTTTTTACTCAGAATACTTAATACCTCAGTACGATACATCCAACTGATCGATAAATTCCGATGTATATGCAAAGGAGCGGTATTATTTTTGTTAGTGCGTGATAATTGGCGGCCGAAGTGGCCGTGCGGTTAAAGGCGCTGCAGTCTGGAACCGCAAGACCACTACGGTCGCAGGTTCGAATCCTGCCTCCGGCGTGGATGTTTGTGATGTCCTTAGGTTAGTTAGGTTTAACTAGTTCTAAGTTCTAGGGGACTAATGACCTCAGCATTTGAGTCCCATAGTGCTCAGAGCCATTTGAACCATTTGCGTGATAATTCTAGAGAATTTCCTTTAATTTCTTTTAGTTCTGAAATGTATAGTAAATTCTTCTTTCTTCTGGTAGTTTGCAGCAAGTGGAAGCATGGCACTTAGTTTTCGCACGCCTCGGTTTGCCTTCAGGGGGCGACACGAGTGACCGGATGCGTGTGACGGGGAAACAAACGGCTGCCAGTCCCCGGGAACACCCACATCTCTCTCAAGGCGGTAGAGGGCAGCGAACATCTTTGACAGGATTAGCAGTGCTCACGGATGTAAACGCTTGTGTGCCGAGTGACCCCCCCTAGCCATCGATGCAGTGGCGAATACGAATAAGGAATTTTCTCTGAAGGAACCTGGCCACACAAGCAAACGGCGTGTCCTGTAAGATAATGTCTCACTGTTGTGAAGTAGCCATGGGGTGTCTCGACTGCGAGTCTTAAATCTCAAGATGCTGGGCCACCGGCGTCTAAGGCATGAACACTGAGAAGGCAAAGCTACAGAAAATTTTGTCGGGTCGGCTTTTGATAGATCCCCACTAACAATCTTTGGGACTGGCGATCTGCCACGGGCGGCATTCACGACTTTATAGAAGAAGGAGTTGTGGTAGGTCGGCGTTCGTAATCTTCCGGAAACTGACGCCGCACCTCCCAGAATAAAACTGTTAGGAATTTTTTCATTGGAGACATAAAGTACGCAATCTTACATTCACCAGATAGTAGTTTTTGCGGACTCACTCCACGAAGGAGAAGGAGAGGAAAGTATCAGCACTTCTTCGCTGCTAGTGGCAGAGAGAGGAACAGTTTGCTGTTAGCATCTCGAACAAATAGTCACTGTTTGGGGCTAATGCAAATTCGAAGTCTGGACTTGGAGAGGATCAGTTGATTTGCGAGCAAATGGGCCACGCCACACCAGCGTCCGTCTCTACCTACGACCTCGCCACGGCTCGTCTCCCAAAACTGATGTAGGTTCGGAGCGTAACAATATATGAAATTTGTACGTGGAGAGAGGTGCGTTGTTTCAGATTAATTAGTCAGTCACTATATTGAGACCTCTTGGCCAAGAGTTTTCGCTTTGGGCTTCTTTTTTATACTTACTAATCTTCCAATGCAATCATCACCACCAATTTAATTTCGCGATTATTAAATATTTGTTCTGAGTATTCAATTTAATTTGAAACCAATAACGGTATGTGATTCGTAACCCTTGTTTCATTATAGTAGCTGAGAGCCCAAATGCTAATAAATACTTTTCAAACTTATCAGGGCACACGGCTACAGACCACGAATCATTGCCTCCCCCTTTGCTTTTGCACAGTACCTTCACATACACCTGGGGACTTGCACCTTGAAGATGGATACTCACTGCATGTCAGTGGTAAATCGGACTGACTACGGACTTAACCGAGGTGGCATCTTGCACACTGACTAGCCGCGGTATTTGAACTGTGAGTCAGAATGTAGGCGTCTGGTGAAGGTTCATTGCCGACCATATAAAGGTTTCTTACTTCATTGAGGTAAACTTAATAAGAGTACAAATATGGAATTGCAACATAAGATAGATATATGTAGTATCAACGCAAGGCGTCCCTTGCTTGCTTGTAACTTATTACTACTAACATCACAGGGTAGAGTAACAAGATGATGTCAGTCGGCTCAGTTGTCATTGCACTATCGACTGAGAATCTATATTGTGACTATTATCGGAAGCACAGAGGCTGGAATTACTTTAGCTGTTTTTATTATTGATGTAATTTCACAACGTAAACGCGTATGTGTAATTATGCTAATACAATAGTTATTGACTTTTAATGTGTTTTTAGGTGGTGATGTCCCACAGGTCTTATATATTAGGAAACCACCTTCAGCTGCGTGTAAAATATTTTATTTACGCAAACTGTTTTAGTCGTTTGACCATTATCACGTTCCTGTAGATCAAATAAAATGTTGCACAAGCAAAATAATGTGCCGCTTATACGCTTCACCTCATGTAAATGTTAATACCGACACATACGTAATGAAATTTCACATAATCGCATGAAAGTACACTCCTGGAAATTGAAATAAGAACACCGTGAATTCATTGTCCCAGGAAGGGGAAACTTTATTGACACATTTCTGGGGTCAGATACATCACATGATCACACTGACAGAACCACAGGCACATAGACACAGGCAACAGAGCATGCACAATGTCGGCACTAGTACAGTGTATATCCACCTTTCGCAGCAATGCAGGCTGCTATTCTCCCATGGAGACGATCGTAGAGATGCTGGATGTAGTCCTGTGGAACGGCTTGCGATGCCATTTCCACCTGGCGCCTCAGTTGGACCAGCGTTCGTGCTGGACGTGCAGACCGCGTGAGACGACGCTTCATCCAGTCCCAAACATGCTCAATGGGGGACAGATCCGGAGATCTTGCTGGCCAGGGTAGTTGACTTACACCTTCTAGAGCACGTTGGGTGGCACGGGATACATGCGGACGTGCATTGTCCTGTTGGAACACCAAGTTCCCTTGTCGGTCTAGGAATGGTAGAACGATGGGTTCGATGACGGTTTGGATGTACCGTGCACTATTCAGTGTCCCGTCGACGATCACCAGTGGTGTACGGCCAGTGTAGGAGATCGCTCCCCACACCATGATGCCGGGTGTTGGCCCTGTGTGCCTCGGTCGTATGCAGTCCTGATTGTGGCGCTCACCTGCACGGCGCCAAACACGCATACGACCATCATTGGCACCAAGGCAGAAGCGACTCTCATCGCTGAAGACGACACGTCTCCATTCGTCCCTCCATTCACGCCTGTCGCGACACCACTGGAGGCGGGCTGCACGATGTTGGGGCGTGAGCGGAAGACGGCCTAACGGTGTGCGGGACCGTAGCCCAGCATCATGGAGACGGTTGCGAATGGTCCTCGCCGATACCTCAGGAGCAACAGTGTCCCTAATTTGCTGGGAAGTGGCGGTGCGGTCCCCTACGGCACTGCGTAGGATCCTACGGTCTTGGCGTGCATCCGTGCGTCTCTGCGGTCCGGTCCCAGGTCGACGGGCACGTGCACCTTCCGCCGACCACTGGCGACAACATCGATGTAATGTGGAGACCTCACGCCCCACGTGTTGAGCAATTCGGCGGTACGTCCACCCGGCCTCCCGCATGCCCACTATACGCCCTCGCTCAAAGTCCGTCAACTGCACATACGGTTCACGTCCACGCTGTCGCGGCATGCTACCAGTGTTAAAGACTGCGATGGAGCTCCGTATGCCACGGCAAACTGGCTGACACTGACGGTGGCGGTGCACAAATGCTGCGCAGCTAGCGCCATTCGACGGCCAACACCGCGGTTCCTGGTGTGTCCGCTGTGCCGTGCGTGTGATCATTGCTTGTACAGCCCTCTCGCAGTGTCCGGAGCAAGTATGGTGGGTCTGACACACCGGTGTCAATGTGTTCTTTTTTCCATTTCCAGGAGTGTATAAAGTAAATTCTTCGAGACGGCGCCTTTTGTAACACGAAACTCTTCGGTTACCTGGGCTACAGAGGTATCCACCATATGAACAACAACAATCTGCACACGTTCGAGTTCATTTAAATCCAATACAATGAACTCACAATTATAAAGAAAACTTGTGACTACGAGTAATACTTGCAACGTGTTGAGGTCTTTGCACAATTGCCGTTTGTGGTAAAATACGACAGCACAACCTGCTTGTTTTGCTAGCATCTGCATCTGTGTTCAAGAAAGCATTTGTAGCGCTGTTTCCACATTTTCGCCCAACCCCTGTATATTTTCTGTCAATGACGTCTCTCACTATATCCTCGTGATCTGTTCGTACCTGCGCCTGTACTGATTTCACAGGCTTTTACAAGTTGCTAGTTTCATAATATTCGCAACGCACTTCCAGTCGTATCCAAGGCTGGTAACTACGACCGAACGTAAGAACTGCCATGATTCAGCGTATAAACCCCTCTCAAAAATTTATTTTCGAGTTTCTGGCACTGTGACAGTCCTTTGTAATCATGGATTGTCTTTAAACTAAGAATAAAAGACATCTGGCCCATGTTTGATCTGTTAAAAATACCCTACCTCTATGACTGTAACTTCTGAATAAAAAATATTAAACTGTGTACAGAGTACCTTAAGAAAAATTGCCAACCTTGGGCTCATATAAATGTTAAGTTAACATATTTCGCATATTTTCACCCTTCGATAATCTACGAAGTATTCTGGGGTAACTCAATACTCAAAAATTATTCATTGTGCATAAGGAAGTAATTACAATTATACGTATGAGGAGCTCACACACGTACGTCTTGCAGACGTCTTTTTAAACAACTCGATTTGTCAACCACAGAATCACAGTACCTTTATTCATTCATGAAATTTTTCAGCAAAAATCCATTGCAGTCTGAGATTAATATTCACCAATACAATACTATAAGTAAAATGATCTGCATTTCCCTCTAGTGAATGTAAATTTAGCACAGACAGGAATGCAGCATTCAGCTATACGACTTTTTGATAATCTGTCCTTAAAAGTAAAATATTTGACAGGTAGTGAAATGCTTTGAAATGTAGGTTAAAGTTGTTCATTATAAACAACTTCTTCTATGTAACAAAGGAATTATTCAATTACAAACTTGAAATTTGTTCTTACTTAGCCATACATGCCCTTGGGATTCGGCTGCCGTTGGGGTAAACACAAAATGATTACCATATTCGCACTGTGTGCTGACCGTAGTAACCCTGCAGCCTGTACCGCGATTGTTTAAAGAACAACACGCCAGTCACATGACATTTGCTGTCCATCCAACCCTTCAGTTCTTTCAAAGATACTACCGACTTCACCTCTCCAATCTCTAGTATTTTACGATCAATATCACCGAAACCGCAGACAACGATTGCAGAGGAAGCCTGAACGATAAACCTGCGCACCCACATTACTAAAACAGATATATTTCATAACGTGTTTCTAACATCCTTAATTAGCTGGAGTTCTGTCGAATAATGTGTCATGTATGTGTTGTTTTACGACTTCGTGTGGTCTTCAATTGAAAGAATGAACGAAAATAGGCGCGCGGGGTAGCCGCGTTGTCTCAGGTGCCGTGTCACGGTCCGTACGGCTCTCCCCGTAAGAGGTTCGAGTCCCCCTTCGGGCACGGGTGTGTGTGTTGTCCATAGCGTAAGATACCTTAAGTTAGATTAAGTAATGTGTAGGACCGATGACCCCAGCAGTTAGGTCCCATATGACCTTACTACAATTTTCCAGCATTTGAATGAAAATTTAAATGTGAAACTGAAATAATCAAGTAAAAATAGATCCCGTTGCCACAGGCTCCTGTTCTTTTCCTGGTACATCACTTGCACCATCGCACTATATAAGCACTCAGGGAACAAAGCAGGCATCTAGAAACTGGCCTGACTTACAAAACAAACAGAATCTCTCTCTCTCTCTCTCTCTCTCTCACACACACACACACACACACACACACACCAACAGTTTAACCCCTCTCGGCTTGACAGTGTTTTTATCTTTTCATATTATTAAGAGAGTATCTAATTGCATATATCATTCTCCTTCTTCTTCTGCATTCCATTAATTAGGTGCAATGTTGCCTCTACCAGCTTCAAAACATTTCCGACCATCGTTTCCGTGGTCTTTCTGGATATCTCCTTCCCCCTAGGGTTTCTGCATAACCCTCTTCTTGCGGTCGTCCCCTTCGTCATTCTATCAACAAATTTTTTCCTATCAGTTCCATGGTTAACATTATTTACTTTCAAAGTACTTATTCACACTTCTTCTCTTATTTTCTCGTTTTCGTTTTTATCTGAAAATGTACATTCTTTCACTGTTCTTAACAATCTCTCCTCGACAGACTGTGTCCGCAGCTCGTGGTCGTGCGGTAGCGTTCTCGCTTCCCACGCCCGGGTTCCCGGGTTCGATTCCCGGCGGGGTCAGGGATTTTCTCTGCCTCATGATGACTGGTGTTGTGTGCTGTTCTTAGGTTAGTTAGGTTTAAGTAGTTCTAAGTTCTAGGGGACTGATCACCATAGATGTTAAGCCCCATAGTGCTCAGAGCCATTCGGCAGACTGTATCTCGATTGCATCAGCTTTTGTCAATGTCGACGATCTGTCTCAGTTCCAGGGTGGGAATGAGTATCCACCGAAAACATCACACAATATAGCAGTGTAATAACTAAGGGATTGTTGTTTGTATGTAAATCTTGCCACTACTGTTAGCATAATTCTTACGCATAATGTTTCTGGAATATTTTTTCTTAAATGTGTACTAAGTACTAAGTTTTGTAAACTTGACAAGGATGACTTTGTGATTCATGGAGATACAGCTCCTTTTCCTGAACGATTTTCGCAATTATTGGCTCCTAGACGTCATCTTTTTTCCCTCATTTTATATGAAATGGTGTGTTATGTGCGATGGAAAGTGTAAAGGAGCCTGCAGCTATTGGAAGTATTTTCACTTTCACATTTATTTTATATTTTTGTTCAGCATTTTAGTCAAAGACTTCCACAAAGCTACGAGCCATGTACGGAGATAGTATTTTTTTTTCTCGAATAGAAAGTACCACAGATTACTCCGAATTCGTAACGCTCGTCCACCTGGTAATGAAGGTTAAGCCCTCGAAACGCATTCTGGAAATAAAAGAATTCAGTGACTGGTTGGAGTGGTCATGCTGTGATATCAATAACAGTCACAGGAATGCCTGAAATATTCACAGGTCTGACGCTAAATATCGACAGAAGGTAACCCAAAAAACACTTTACTAACCAGCAAACCAAAAGTTTACAAAAGACTAAAATAACTTCAGTTAGTAACAGAACGAACAAATGGTGCGTTATACCCATCAATATTGGGCTAAATGAAGACAAGGAAGAGGATTACACCTTACCTTCGTCAGGCAGACACACGTGTCTCCAAATATTAACATTCATTGTAAGACCTTTATGTCATACTTCTTTGAATCCTTCATCTGCCATTCCTCTTTTACAATCATTTTTGCAAGATAATTGAGGCCGGATCTCATCTAAAATTCCAAACACACCTCCGAATACTCTATTCATGCCATAGACGTGGTCAACACGATACCAGCGTACTGTTGCCATACGTCTTGCAATCTGGGAATCTGCCCCGCCTTCACTAACATGTGCCTCCTTCTTTCCACTTTCAAACAACTCACATCTTTCTGATGATAGTTTCAGTCACCATCTACAGTCTGGTACAGACAGCCTAGTATCAACTATAATTATCCCTTTCCTGTCCCTTCCAACTCCTACCTTGTACGTAACACTATTATTAAATTCCGATTCCAACAATCCATAGAACTCCCACTTATTAACCGATATCCGTATTACTGTATTTTCCACTCATGTCCAATTCTGCACTACCCGGAGAACTTATTTATCCGCCAGCAGTGTACTACCGTCATCTGTGAGCATCGCCGCACTCATCAACAAGTTTTATATATTTAGGCACATTATTTATATAACATCTTTGAACACTTGTAAAGTGTGCCTCTAATCCTGAAATCTATCTGTGTTGAAGGGCTTCGTAAAGGCAGCCTTCATAACGGGGGAATGAAATGATTGAAGGAAAATAACTAAGAAACCATTGAAACTGTTACCGCTTGATAATGGGCGTGGAGTATCATTTGACTTGCCTGGAAACAGCAGTACATTTTGTTAGTGCTGAAGATCATGTAAAAGGCATTGAAGGGATGCACAGCTACTAAAGTCCTGCACGATACCATGCAGTCTCTTCAGAGTAGAAGTGATCGACATGGCATGGGACGATAGATCCTGCTGGATCTGTCCCCCATTGAGCATGTTTGGGACTGGATGAAGCGTCGTCTCACGCGGTCTGCACGTCCGGCACGAACGCTGGTCCAACTGAGGCGCCAGGTGGAAATGGCATGGCAAGCCGTTCCACAGGACTACATCCAGCATCTCTACGATCGTCTCCATGGGAGAATAGCAGCCTGCATTGCTGTGGAAGGTGGATATACACTGTACTAGTGCCGACAATGTGCATGCTCTGTTGCCTGTGTCTATGTGCCTGTGGTTCTGTCAGTGTGGTCATGTGATGTATCTGACCCCAGGAATGTGTCAGTAAAGTTTCCCCTTCCTGGGACAATGAATTCACGGTGTTCTTATTTCAATTTCCAGTAGTGTACAACGAAAACACAAAATCTTCATTCTCTAAGTCAGAATGCGGATTAAACCATGTGTTGAGTAACGTTGACAGACGGTCATTGAAGAATATTTTGACGGAAAATATATGACGACAGCTCCAGAATTTCACTGCGGAACCGCATTTCGCACTCGCGAGCCCTGTCAGCACCAAAACAACACGAAGGGAGTTCCTTAAATGATGAACTGTAGTAAGAGCTGGAATTTCAAAACCACTTACTAGAGATTCACATGCCTGTGACAGGAAAAAGTAGTGTCGAAGTCATAAAACCTAGACCACGGAGCAGTGCTAGAATGTTGTTTGATCCTATGAGAATTGTTTCAGACTGTTTGCAAAAGATGACCGAGTTTCTGTGGTGATGCCGAGGATCAGTCGTGGTTTCGGCAGCCATACCGTGTTATTTCATGGGCCGCATTCTTACTCTGCAAAGTCACATTACTGCCGAGGATTATGTGATCAGTTTGACTGATTAGGCCCCTCCCATGGTAAAAGGTTTATTCCCCAAAGCGCATGATGTGTTCCAAGGCGATAGGACACCTACAGGTATTCAAAAACTCGCATCAGCCAGGACTAGTTTTAAAGGGGGTAGGACGTCAAACGAGTCGGCTTGTAGCAGGAGAGGCACCACAGGACATTTTAATTTCCATTGTCTATACTTTTACAAATAAATTCATAAAAATTTGTCAGCATGACCAAGAAGTATACACGACTCACACTGATAGCAGTGGACGTTGAGAAACATAACAAAAGCAATTTGTTTTATATGTGAAATTCGACCATTTTTTCCGTTGCCATTAGTTGCATTAATTGCTTTAGGTACACTTTTCTTCATAAGTAAGAAATATTCTTCAATGAATTTTCCGCAGCATACAAATCATACTTAAAGGAGTATGAAACTCTAGTACTAATTTAATTTATGAAAAAATCACTGAAGTATTACATTTCAAACTTTATGTTTAGAAAAAAAAAACAAATTTTATAGTTAATTATCCCAATTTTTACCACTATTTTTAATAGATTTGGAAAATTCTAGAGTTTTGCATTAAGGAGTTTCTGTTTAATAAGCATGCCATGTTTGATAGTAATAGGATATTTGTTTTGCATGCTACATGTACCTAAGTTCAGAAAACTGTGTTTTGCGGAAAATGGCCGTTAAAGTTTCTGCTGGTATTTGGCTTAGTTTTAGAACTGTCCAGCACCATAAGCAGGTTCTTTTTCGTTTCCTTCCTCTTCACATTCCTATTACGCACTCTTCTTCATTTTATGACCTCCAAAAATGATTTATCTGCTTTCACTACACACTCTCTGTCTATCGCATAGAAAGCTTTGATACAGTTCACTCCGGGCTTAATTCCCATGTTCTCTAATACATATTTCCTGCTTTGCACACCGTCATTAAAACATGAAACTGCATCATAAACACCAATAGCAAGTGCATTTCTTTCCACAAAAACGGTTTTTGGCAATCTTTCCCATACACATTGGTTAAAACTTTCATTTGCGTTTTGGGTACCAGCATGAAGGCATTTCTTCAGTAAGTTTTCATATGCAAGGTCCCTGAATATAAGTTTGATGGCTTCAATTAGAGCAGTTGGTAGAGAATTCCTATGATGATATTCTTCACCACCAGCAATTTACCTTTGGTAGCCACACCATGATTCACTTCCTTTTGGGCATAAGTTGTGGATAGGGTTGATGGACATTTTGTGGAAGTATAAGGCCCAAACAGCTGGCTTCATATTTTTCAAGTGCCCTGTGTTCCTTCTTATTGCCAAACCACAATATGTCTGTAGTTTGTCAATTTCTGCATCCGTCAGTCACCCTCTCCCTTTTATTCCCTTCCCATCAGATAATTTTTTTCCTGACAAATCTAGTCTCAGCCTTCTAAGTCTAGTGCCAAGTCTTTTCTGTACATGTCCCACACATTCTAACTTCTCCACAATAGTCTCAGCTCCATATGGTGCACACTTTTGAACCTCAAGGAAAGCTTTACTGTCGCCATCACCAAGGTACTTCACATAACGCAGGCCATGGGAGGCATCAGATCTGGTAAACAAGCTTACAACTCTCTGCACTTCCATACCTCCACTTGAGCGTGCTCCCTGCCGCCGTTGGATAAACAGCTGCAGCAGCAAGTCGTATACCCCTAGCTTACTTATTCGTTACATAGTTTAATTCTTAATTTCTTTGCGTGTTTTTGGGTACTTGCGTTGTTTAATTCATAAATTTCGGGCGTATTATAGTATTTGAGAGTTGTAGCATCGCGCTTTAGTGTTTACTTCGTAGATTCTTACTTAAATTGCGTGTGAGTTTCGTATAGGAGGTGTAATTACGAGTTTTATTTACTGTACTCGTAAATTCAGTCAGATTGTAGCGCAGTCGTTAGGCAATTGTACAGGTTAGTTAATACATTCTTTGCGTGTTTCCCTTGCGTTATCTAGGCACGGACTCGTGTTTCAGTAACTGTTGTTCAACATCGATTAGAATGGACAGTGACTGTGATTGCTGTGTTCGGATAAGGGCTGAGTTGGCATCCCTTCGCTCAAAGCTGCAAGCGGCGCTGACTTCGGTCGCGCAGCTTGAGGCTGTTGCCAATGGGCGCCACTGTGGGGAGCCGGACTTGGGTATCACGGGGATGTCAACCTCGTCCCGTCTGTCCCCCGATCGGTCTGCCGCTGTGGTTGCCCCGGTTGCTGCCCGCAGTGGGGTTGAGCCCTCGCCTGTGGTTGATTGGGAGGTCGTTCCAAGGCGTGGCAGCCAGCGAAAGACGTCCCCGAAGGCTGATCAGAAAGCCTCCCCAGTGCGTCTGACAAACAGGTTTCAGGCACTGTCTCTGGCTGAGCCAGATGCAGCTGCCTGCCCTGTTTCAGAGGATGATTCTCAGCCTTCAAAGTTCGGGCAATCACAGAGGGTGGACTTATTGGTAGTTGGGAGCTCCAATGTTAGGCGCGTAATGGGGCCCTTTAGGGATATGGCGGCAAAGGAGGGGAAGAAATCCAGTGTGTACTCCGTGTGCATTCCGGGTGGAGTCATTCCTGATGTGGAAAGGGTCCTTCCCGATGCCATGAAGAGCACAGGGTGCCGCCAGCTGCAGGTGGTAGCACATGTCGGCACTAATGACATGTGTCGCTTTGGATCTGAGGAAATTCTCTCTGGATTCCAGGGGCTATCTGATTTGGTGAAGGCTGCCGGTCTTGCTTACGAGATGAAGGCAGAGCTCACCATCTGCAGCATCGTTGACAGAACCGACTGCGGACCTTTGGTGCGGAGCCGGGTGGAGAGACTGAATCAGAGGCTCAGACGGTTTGGCGACCATGCTGGCTGCAGATTCCTTGACTTGCGCCATAGGGTGATGGGGTTTCGGGTTCCGCTGAATAGGTCAGGAGTTCACTACACTCAGCTAGCGGCTACACGGGTAGCGGAGGCTGTGTGGCGTAGACTGGGCGGTTTTTTAGGTTAGAAGGCCTCGGGAAAGTACGGGGTGGGCTGCAATCTCAAAGGGTGCATGGCAAATACAGGACGTGCTTGGATCAAGGAATAGTCGAAATTGTAGTTGCAAATTGTTGTAGTTGTGCTGGGAAAGTCCCTGAGCTTCAAGCGCTAATAGAAAGCACTGAAGCTGAAATCGTTATAGGTACAGAAAGCTGGCTAAAGCCTGAAATAAGTTCTGCAGAAATTTTTACGAAGTCTCAGACGGTGTTTAGGAAAGATAGATTAGGCAGAATTTGTGGTGAAAAAAAAATGGTTCAAATGGCTCTGAGCACTATGGGACTTAACTTCTGTGGTCAGCAGTCCCCTAGAACTTAGAACTACTTAAACCTAACTAAGGACATCACACACATCCATGCCCGAGGCAGGATTCGAACCTGCGACCGTAGCAGTCGCGCGGTTCCGGACTAATTGGTGGTGGAGAGTTTGTGTCTGTCAGTAGTGGTTTATCTAGTAGTGAAGTCGCAGTTGATACTCCGTGCGAATTGGTATGGGTGGAGCTTATACTTAACAGCCGAACTAAGTTAATAATTGGCTCCTTCTACCGACCCCCAGACTCCGATGATATAGTTGCTGAACAGTTCAGAGAAAATTTGTGTCTCGTAACAAACAAATACCCCACTCATATGGTTATAGTTGGTGGGGACTTCAACCTTCCCTCGATATGTTGGCAAAAATACTTGTTCAAAACCTGTAGTAGGCAGAAAACATCTTCCGAGATTGTCCTAAATGCTTTCTCCGAAAATTATTTCGAGCAGTTAGTCCACGAACCCACGCGAATTGTAAATGGTTGCGAAAAGACACTTAACCTCTTAGCCACAAACAATCCGGAGCTGATAGAGAGCATCATGACTGATACAGGGATTAGTGAACACAAGGTCGTTGTAGCTAGGCTCAATACCGTTTCTTCCAAATCCACCAGAAACAAACGCAAAATATTTTTATTTAAAAAAGCGGATAAAGTGTCACTAGAAGCCTTCCTAAGAGACAATCTCCATTCCTTCCGAACTGACTATGCAAATGTAGACGAGATGTGGCTCAAATTCAAAGATATAGTAGCAACAGCAATTGAAAGATTCATACCTCATAAATTGGTAAGAGATGGAACTGATCCCCCGTGGTACACAAAACAGGTCCGAACGCTATTGCAGAGGCAACGGAAAAAGCATGCGAAGTTCAGAAGAACGCGAAATCCTGAAGACTGGCTAAAATTTACAGACGCGCGAAATTTGGCACGTACTTCTATGCGAGATGCCTTTAATAGGTTCCACAACGAAACATTGTCTCGAAATTTGGTAGAAAATCCGAAGGAATTCTGGTCGTATGTAAAGTACACAAGCGGCAAGAAGCAGTCAATACCTTCGCTGCGCAGTGCCGATGGTACTGTTACCGACGACTGTGCCGCTAAAGCGGAGTTATTGAACGCAGTTTTCCGAAATTCCTTCACCAGGGAAGACGAATGGAATATTCCAGAATTTGAAACACGAACAGCTGCTAGCATGAGTTTCTTAGAAGTAGATACCTTAGGGATTGCGAAACAACTCAAATCGCTTGATAAGGGCAAGTCTGCAGATCCAGATTGTATACCGATTAGGTTCCTTTCAGATTACGCTGATACAATAGCTTCCTATTTAGCAATCATATACAACCGCTCGCTCACCGATAGATCTGTACCTACAGATTGGAAAATTGCGCAGGTCGCACCAGTGTTTAACAAGGGTAGTAGGAGTAATCCATCGAACTACAGACCTATATCATTGACGTCGGTTTGCAGTAGGGTTTTGGAGCATATACTGTATTCAAACATTATGAATCACCTCGAAGGGAACGATCTGTTGATACGTAATCAGCATGGTTTCAGAAAACATCGTTCTTGTGCAACGCAGCTAGCTCTTTATTCGCACGAAGTAATGGCCGCTATCGACAGGGGATCTCAAGTTGATTCCGTATTTCTAGATTTCCGGAAAGCTTTTGACACCGTTCCTCACAAGCGACTTCTAATCAAACTGCGGGCCTATGGGGTATCGTCTCAGTTGTGCGACTGGATTCGTGATTTCCTGTCAGGAAGGTCGCAGTTCGTAGTAATAGACGGCAAATCATCGAGTAAAATTGAAGTGATATCAGGTGTTCCCCAGGGAAGCGTCCTGGGACCTCTGCTGTACCTGATCTATATAAATGACCTGGGTGACAATCTGAGCACTTCTCTTAGGTTGTTCGCAGATGATGCTGTAATTTACCGTCTAGTAAGGTCATCCGAAGACCAGTATCAGTTGCAAAACGATTTAGAAAAGATTGCTGTATGGTGTGGCAGGTGGCAGTTGACGCTAAATAACTAAAAGTGTGAGGTGATACACATGAGTTCCAAAAGAAATCCGTTGGAATTCGATTACTCGATAAATAGTAAAATTCTCAAGGCTGTCAATTCAACTAAGTACCTGGGTGTTAAAATTACGAACAACTTCAGTTGGAAAGACCACATAGATAATATTGTGTGGAAGGCGAGCCAAAGGTTGCGTTTCATTGGCAGGACACTTAGAAGATGCAACAAGTCCACTAAAGAGACAGCTTACACTACACTTGTTCGTCCTCTGTTAGAATATTGCTGCGCGGTGTGGGATCCTTACCAGGTGGGATTGACGGAGGACATCGAAAGGGTGCAAAAAAGGGCAGCTCGCTTTGTATTATCTCGTAATAGGGGAGAGAGTGTGGCAGATATGATACGCGAGTTGGGATGGAAGTCATTAAAGCAAAGACGTTTTTCGTCGGGGGGAGGTCTATTTACGAAATTTCAGACACCAACTTTCTCTTCCGAATGCGAAAATATTTTGTTGAGCCCAACCTACATAGGTAGGAATGATCATCAAAATAAAATAAGAGAAATCAGAGCTCGAACAGAAAGGTTTAGGTGTTCGTTTTTCCCGCGCGCTGTTCGGGAGTGGAATGGTAGAGAGATAGTATGATTGTGGTTCGATGAACCCTCTGCCAAGCACTTAAATGTGAATTGCAGAGTAGTCATGTAGATGTAGATGTAGATGTAGATGAGCCTTTATAGTTCATATTACATACATGATCTGCAATCCCTTTCACACTACTATGACAAAATTTACTCAGCACTTCAACATCTAGTACCTTACCAGTGTCAACAGATGTTGCTGTTACAACACCATTCAATGAAGTGTGCCCTCTTTTTGCCAGGTACCATCAAAAACAGCCACTATGTCCCTGTCACCATCATTTTCGACAATACATTCTTCTGCAGCACTTTTCATTGAAGATTCTGCAACTTCTTTTACAGCCTCAATCAGTAAGACATAGTACCTCTCAAACTCTGCTGGGGGAGGAGGAAGATTGATCACTGCACAGTGTTCTTGCTGCCTTCTGTGCCCTACCAATACAGCACATGCTATACGCTACCCTCAAATTCACATCATAACCTCTGTTTGCGACTTTAGATGTCTTGCAAGACGCACCAACGTTGCATTTGCTGCATATCTCAGATAAGTTCGTAGCAAGGCCTTTCCTGGCACTCTTATCTTCCACCAGAGAAACACACTCAACACCAAAGCAATGCTTGCACATAAAATTGTCCAACATTAATTGTGACAGTATGTTAACATCAACGATAATATTACATGAATCTTCGGATTCACAGCCTCCATTTTCATTAGCACCAAAAACAAGTTTCCTTCTAGAAGCACTCGGTGGTGAATTTTTTACTGGCTCTGAGAGGTTGCAGTCTTGAGCCACTGGTGTAACATTTGTTGTAACACCCTTTATTGTGTATCTGTTACCGTGGTGACGTTGTTTACGGTTGAAGCAACGAATTCTAGGCACCCTGTGCGATAATATGACACAAACGAACACAAAACAACACAGCAAAATGAAAATTGTGTCGAAGATCACAGCACCACACTGCACGCCTTTCAAAACATAGGACAAACAAAACCAGCGATCAAAACAATGCATGTCGATAGCTACAGAGAAAATATCGATATCGATAGTCCTTTGTTTCACGTATGACTATCTTTGGCACAAATATTACATTCGAATTCTACAGAGCGAAATACACTTAGGTATGACAGAAGACTGCTGTGCAGAGGGGCGTGGCGCTGCACCTACATACACTTAAGACCAAATTACATTTCTTATAAGACCTCAAATATATATGTTTTATACATCAAATTATTCAGAAAGATGTGCGCTACAAAACAAGAATATTTTTGAAAAATCGTTTATTTTTTATTTTTTACGTCCTACCCCCCTTAGGAGCACGAGGATGAACTACACTCCTGGAAATGGAAAAAAGAACACATTGACACCGGTGTGTCAGACCCACCATACTTGCTCCGGACACTGCGAGAGGGCTGTACAAGCAATGATCACACGCACGGCACAGCGGACACACCAGGAACCGCGGTGTTGGCCGTCGAATGGCGCTAGCTGCGCAGCATTTGTGCACCGCCGCCGTCAGTGTCAGCCAGTTTGCCGTGGCATACGGAGCTCCATCGCAGTCTTTAACACTGGTAGCATGCCGCGACAGCGTGGACGTGAACCGTATGTGCAGTTGACGGACTTTGAGCGAGGGCGTATAGTGGGCATGCGGGAGGCCGGGTGGACGTACCGCCGAATTGCTCAACACGTGGGGCGTGAGGTCTCCACAGTACATCGATGTTGTCGCCAGCGGTCGGCGGAAGGTGCACGTGCCCGTCGACCTGGGACCGGACCGCAGCGACGCACGGATGCACGCCAAGACCGTAGGATCCTACGCAGTGCCGTAGGGGACCGCACCGCCACTTCCCAGTAAATTAGGGACACTGTTGCTCCTGGGGTATCGGCGAGGACCATTCTCAACCGTCTCCATGAAGCTGGGCTACGGTCCCGCACACCGTTAAGCCGTCTTCCGCTCACGCCCCAACATCGTGCAGCCCGCCTCCAGTGGTGTCGCGACAGGCGTGAATGGACGGACGAATGGAGACGTGTCGTCTTCAGCGATGAGAGTCGCTTCTGCCTTGGTGCCAATGATGGTCGTATGCGTGTTTGGCGCCGTGCAGGTGTGCGCCACAATCAGGACTGCATACGACCGAGGCACACAGGCCAACACCCGGCATCATGGTGTGGGGAGCGATCTCCTACACTGGCCGTACACCACTGGTGATCGTCGAGGGGACACTGAATAGTGCACGGTACATCCAAACCGTCATAGAACCCATCGTTCTACCATTCCTAGACCGGCAAGGGAACTTGCTGTTCCAACAGGACAATGCACGTCCGTATGTATCCCGTGCCACCCAACGTGCTCTAGAAGGTGTAAGTCAACTACCCTGGCCAGCAAGGTCTCCGGATCTGTCCCCCATTGAGCATGTTTGGGACTGGATGAAGCGTCGTCTCACGCGGTCTGCACGTCCAGCACGAACGCTGGTCCAACTGAGGCGCCAGGTGGAAATGGCATGGCAAGCCGTTCCACAGGACTACATCCAGCATCTCTACGATCGTCTCCATGAGAGAATAGCAGCCTGCATTGCTGCGAAAGGTGGATATACACTGTACTAGTGCCGACGTTGTGCATGCTCTGTTGCCTGTGTCTATGTGCCTGTGGTTCTGTCAGTGTGATCATGTGATGTATCTGACCCCAGGAATGTGTCAATAAAGTTTCCCCTTCCTGGGACATGAATTCACGGTGTTCTTATTTCAATTTCCAGGATTGTATTACATTTCCCCTGATCACCACAGGCACCACCTCTAAATAATATTGTGCCTTTGAGATATACTTTGAACAGAAGTATGCGTGATCGCTATGCGCCTCCATCATCGTTACCTAAACTTTCTGCTGTTTTGTGGGAAGAAATGGTATAATATTGCCTTGAAAATTCAGGTGTAAGTAGGCAGTTTAGGTTTTAAGTTGGAAACGCCACGTAGCGGTCTGTATGAAAATCACTTACTGTGCTGTGTGCAGTCTGTGGAAGGTTTGCGTTGTTGGAGTATTTGCTATTGTAGTGTTGAGCAGTTGGATGTGAATAGCGCGTAGCTTTGCGCAGTTGGAGGTGAGCCGCCAGCCGGCCGGAGAGGCCGTGCGGTTCTAGGCAATACAGTGTTGGAGCCGCGTGACCGCTACAGTCGCAGGTTCGAATCCTACCTCGGGCATGGATGTGTGTGATGTCCTTAGGTTAGTTAGGTTTAAGTAGTTCTAAGTTCTAGGGGACTGATGACCACAGCAATTAAGTCCCATAGTGCTCAGAGCCATTTGGTGAGCCGCCAGCAATGGTGGATGTGGGGAGAGAGATGGCGGAGTTTTGAGAGCGGATTATCTGGACGTGTGTCCGTCAGAAAATCGAAATTTCTAAGACTGGATGTCATGAACTGACATATATATTATGACTTTTGAACAGTATTAAGGTAAATACATTGTTTGGTCTCTATCAAGATCTTTCATTTGCTAACTATGCCTGTCAGTTGTTAGTGCCTTCAGTAGTTAGAATCTTTTATTTAGCTCGCAGTATTGGCGCTCGCTGTATTGCAGTAGTTCGAGTAAGGAAGATTTTTGTGAGGTTAAGTGATTCATGAAAGGTATAGGTTATTGTTAGTCAGGGCCATTCTTTTGTAGGGATTATTGAAAGTCAGATTGCGTTGCGCTAAAAATATGGTGTGACAGTTTAGTGATGATTAGAATAAGTAAAGAGAGAAATGTCTGAGTACGTTCAGTTTTGCTCAGCTGTTTGAAAAACAAATAACGTAGAGGTTTACCAGCACAGTAATACATAATTTTCTAAGCGGAGGTTTCATAGGAACTGCATTCATACATTCTGAGACGACTAGAAGCTGTTTTGAATGCCAACGGGTTTCGTACACCACATTAGGCATGGTAATATGTTATGTTTCCGGTCTTTCCATATTTTTGTCCACCTCAGTATATCTGTGGCGCGAAATCAATGAAGTGAGGAGATAATCGAAGAGAGATGCAAGTGGCAGAGCTAGTTTGAATCTGCACAGATCTAAATACGAGAGGATCGTCAAATCCACCAAATCCACAAAAGTTTAGAATTTCGAGTTCTTCTCACTAAAATACACTTCTACATTGCATACAGTCTTAACAGCGGAGGAAACGTGTTCTGAGATGTTGTAAGTTCCTTGTAATATGAGTAAATGTAATTCGTATAGTGGTGCAGAGATGAGGACCGACTAGAAGAATATGTCACTTGCAAGCCAAGATTGCTAATTGTTTGGATAGGGTCCTATACTATTAATTAGGGATGTCGATTGTCGTTGGAACAATCTGTTTTTGTTATATGTATATTTACATCAGTAAAATAACCTCTTTCTGAAATAACCTATTTTCTGTTTTTTTTTCTTATTATTTCCTGTAATAAACGCGGAAATCGAATGACGGCTGAAAAATTTTAACTCTCTCTGTTTCAAGATACATAGACTCAAAACATTAAATTGAATAGGCAAATAAAAGAAAACTTAGTGTGGCCGCCGTTTCCTACTTTCCTCGAAAAGTGTTAAGGGGTTGGATACTGCAAAACATCAGTAGCATTCTCCTACTAATCCTCTTTTTTTGAAACCCTGCTCAGAAATCGTATTGTAAAGGGGATCATGCCCCAATTTGGCATTAAGAATAGTCAGTCCTAAAGTTTGAAAATGGAGAATGAAGAACTCTGTTTTTCATATTAATATGTGCTTTTTCAAGGGCTACAAGCAGATAAAGGCATACTATGTAGACACTGGCAGCATATCAGCTATTTTCTATTTTTACTGTACACTATGCATGAATTGGTAAGTTTTTGGTTTATTGCTGTTACCATAATTTCCTTTCTCTTTTATTATTTCATAGAATTTTCAGCCTTCCAAAGCAAATGAAGCATTGTACGTCATTGCCACATCACATCGTAACAATATTATCAGAGTATGGTTGATGCCATTCGGCAGTGCAAGGGATATCCGGCGAAGACAGCAAGAAACTACGGTACAGGCAAGCTGGGGGCGAGTTTTTCACACTCCAAGTACACGCTTACCTTATGACCACGATACACGGCGACGGGGACTTTATAGTCTCACCTAACCTGTGCCACTTCTTATGCCATGTGTTTGTAGATCGCTTTTTTCTGCATTGTTATTGTGTTAACACTGATCGCTTTTCCCATTTTATATAAAGGAGCAATATTTCAAAGCAATGCATATATTACAAATAAAAATTCCTCTTTTCTAAAAAAGGGTTTATTAAAAAATAAAATATTTTAGCACTGCTGCTTTGGCTAATTGATATTTCGTTTTCTTTACTCAGTTATTAGTAAAAAATAAAAAGCACCTGTTTTAACCGAGACGAAACACATACCGAAAAATAGCGATTATTCAGAAGTAAAATACGGGTCTCGGTTTTAACCGGTCGCTTTTTCCCTGTCCTATTATGAATACCCTTGTAATGACAGTGAATACTGTCACTATAACTGTATGTTGTATCCTGCCATATTCCTTTATCGTTAACATTTGCCGTGATAATGAAATTTTTACCTTGAATTTATTATCTGTAATGCCGCAGAATGTAATGGAATGGTAGTAGACAGAAGATATTTAATTTAGAATATGGGTTTCTGTAGTCGGTATACAGGTTTCCTTCACGAAGGAAATCTTGTTATACTCGTACAATACCGCCTGGCTTTCACTTTCAGGTCTGTCTACGGCTTCTTTAATTTCCGGTCAGATGTCACGAGCTTGATGTGCCTTCTGCTGGCAAGACGGAGTAAACAACTTTTACTACCGAACGCACAAAGAAAGTCCGTCTCTGAACTCACATGACGCACAGAAAGAACTTCCAGACAGCCAATAAATGGAAACGAGCACACGACTGTATCTTAAATATGTTGCAGAGTCCCACATAAATCCAAAGTTTCTTTCACTCCTCAACGAAGTGAATGTTACAATGAACTTCTTTGTCATGTAAGAACATTGTGGAGGACAGGTGGGGGTGGGGGATGCGGGGAGGGGACATTCAGACCCCTGGTCTCTACGTTTTCCTGCAGCGTCTGCGCTCATTTCTTGGTCTTAAACGATGTTTTAATCTGCTGGAAACGTCCAGAGAAAACATTTATTCCCTTACTCGCATTTCAAGTGAATTACTTTCAAACTGTCGCAAGAATATTTTTATCCAAGAGAATATGTTGATGAGTAATCAGTCACTTGCAGTCGGTAGAACGTATATAAATTTTGCGGTTACTTACGACATGTGTGGGCCTTCAGTTACAGTGGGTAGAAAGAAGAAGTGGATAATGAACAGTTTTGGAAGTGTATATACACATTATTCACCTCGGATGTCAAGAAATAAAGGTTGTTTCGAAATATCCGTTACAAACTTCTAGGACTTGTAGAAGGGACTGACTAAATAATATTTTAAATAGAAACCCATGCCCGGAAACATATTGTTTCCGTCCTACAGCCGATTGGAGACATTCTTTTTAGAAAGATACGCAACAGGATAGTTAAGGTTTGCGAGTGGGGGTGGTTATGTCGGATCGGCTGATGTCATTTGACATCCATCCTACCTCTCGGACCTGGTTCGAGTCTTATTCACGTGCCTGTGAGCGTTAGAGCAACATGGTTGAGTACACGTTTGCAGAATACAACGACATGATCATCCTTCTGCATGAAGGTAATGGAAGAACTGCTCCTCACCTTTATGAAGATCGTTCTCCACGAAATGCGAATCCATCGCATACCCTTTTCGCCACAATTACGCAATGGCTTCGAGAAACGGGCACCTTCACCGTCATCTGGCGTGACTGTGGTGCTACAAGGAGACGCCGCACACCTGAACTGGAGGAGGCCGTACTCCATCACGTTGAAAATAGCCCGTCAACGAGTACCAGAGCAATTTCTTTGCCTATTAATGCGTGGAATTGCGAAATAGGTCATGAACTGGGACACGCCTAATTACTTGTAAGAGTAGTCGCGTTACCAACATGTTATGAAATGATTTTAGCACGGGAACAATAAGTTTCCGGACGTGGGTCCCATTCAAAATTGTTATTATTCACTCCCTCTACAGGCCCCAGAAGCTTGCAACGAGAATTTCCGAACGCCCTGTGTAATGAAGTGAATAAAGCGGTATTAAATCTAAGAATATGCGACACATCCTACGATATTCATCTGTATTACACTTGACCAATGCAGTGAATGTTTCGTGTTACATCTTTACACTTAAGTTACATTTTACAACATCATACTGCCAATTCGTACTCAGAGCAGCAGCCGTAGATACCACGACGTCTACCAATGGGTCTGGTAGGGCCACCGCAAATGCTTGCTGCATTTACACAGATATCGACTGGCGTTACCTTCCACCAGCGCTAGACGGTGCTTATCGAAAGTAGTATTCCTTACGAATAAACTATGTAATTTGTCCGTTAGAGTAAGTAAGTTAAACCTTATAGCTCTGTTTCACAGATCGCTGCTGTACACTAATTTTTTCACTTCTACTGAATGGTCCTTGCTAGGTCCGGGTGACTCAGTATTAAGAGATAATTTTATGTTTAGCGATATTTTAGCTTTTGCATCTATTTCAATTCATGTCGCATGTGTACTTGACAGCACGAACGGATAAACAGATTTCCATGTATCGTAAAATGTCATTCACTTGCAGCTCCTATTCTGGCTTACGATATGTCACATGAGCTGTGTTCAGGAAGAAAAGTGATTGTTGACGTGAGCACAATATGTGAACACTAGTAAATTTGGATAGCTCAGGCTCCGATAAAGGACTTAACGAAAGCGGTGAACAAAGGACCACACACAGTTTCGTGGAGACACTCATGGGGACACTTCAGTCGTGAACGTTGCCCGTGACGGACCTTTCCATCGCCGTTGTTCGAGTACCTTGGGTGCCTTGGGTGGTATGATGCTTGTACGAAAGAATGAGAGGTATTTTTGTATTACCTTTACCATTACACATCATATCTCAGTGTGTTAATTTCCGTCAGTATCGTAAATTAGTTCCTGAAATAGATATTTATTTATTTTTTTCTTTGCTTCCGTAGGACTGTCGAATTCGAAAATGGAAGCTCGACTCAGAGAACTGATTTTTTGTGAGATAAACCTGATCGTGTGTTTAATACCAACACATATCTCTTATACTTTCCAAATATAAAAAATTATTCAGTTCATAAATGGAAAATAACCCTTGCAAGTAATAACTGTACACGTAAAATTAATTTGTTTTCTTTTCCCTTTAGCTCGTTACACCCCCCGTAATAATTCCTAAATGCATCTAGTCTTGTGTTATCAGTTAGGCCGGCTTAACAACCATACTGAAGTAACCACTGCTAAGTTGCGTTTCCACATTTCTTAAACAGGTAATCATTGATCACGGAAGCCTTTTCATTTACGTTCTACTATCAAGGTGTTAGAGATATAGGAACCAGGTTTTAAATTGTAAGACATCCCCAGGGGCAGATGTGGACTCTGACCACAATCTATTGGTTATGACCTGTAGATTAAAACTGCAGAAACTGCAAAAAGGTGGGAATTTAAGGAGATGGGACCTGGATAAACTGAAAGAACCAAGCGTTGTACACAGTTTCAGGGAGAGCATAAGGGAACAATTGACAGGAATGGGGGAAAGAAATACAGTAGAAGAAGAATGGGTAGTTTTGAGGGATGAAGTAGAGAAGGCAGCAGAGGATCAAGTAGGTAAAAAGACGCGGGCTAGTAGAAATCCTTGGGTAACGGAAGATATATTGAATTTAATTCATGGAAAGAGAAAATATAAAAATGCAGTAAATGAAGCAGGCAAAAAGGAATACAAATGTCTCAAAAATGAGATCGACAGGAAGTGCAAAATGGCTAAGCAGGCATGGCTAGAGGACAAATGTAAGGATGTAGAGGCTTATCTCACTAGGGGTAAGATAGATACTGCCTACAGGAAAATTAAAAAGACCTTTGGAGATAAGAGAACCACTTGTATGAACATCAAGAGCTCAGATGGAAACCCAGTTCTAAGCAAAGAAGGGAAAGCAGAAAGGTGGAAGGAGTTTATAGAGGGTCTATGCAAGGGCGATGTACCTGAGGACAATATTATGGAAATGGATGAGGATGTAGATGAAGATGAAATGGGAGATACGATACTGCGTGAAGAGTTTGACAGAGCACTGAAAGACCTGAGTCGAAACAAGCCCCCCGGAGTAGACAACATTCCATTGGAACTACTGATGGCCTCGGGAGAGCCAGTCCTGACAAAACTCTACCATCTGGTGAGCAAGATGTATGAAACAGGCGGAATACCCTCAGACTTCTAGAAGAATATAATAATTCCAATCCCAAAGAAAGCAGGTGTTGACAGATGTGAAAATTACCGAACTATCAGTTTAATAAGACACAGCTGCAAAATACTAACACGAATTCTTTACAAACGAATGGAAAAACTAGTAGAAGCCGACCTCGAGGAAGATCAGTTTGGATTCCGTAGAAATACTGGAACACGTGCGGCAATACTGACCTTACGACATATGTTAGAAGAAACATTAAGGAAAGGCAAACCTACGTTTCTAGCATTTGTGGACTTAGAGAAAGCTTTTGACAATGTTGACTGGAATACTCTCTTTCAAATTCTAAAGGTGGCAGGGGTAAAATACAGGGAGCGAAAGGCTATTTACAATTTGTACAGAAACCAGATGGCAGTTATAAGAGTCGAGCGACATGAAAGGGAAGCAGTGGTTGGGAAGGGAGTAAGACAGGGTTGTAGCCTCTCCCCGATGTTATTCAATCTGTATATTGAGCAAGGAGTAAAGGAAACAAAAGAAAAATTCGGTGTAGGAATTAAAATCCACGGAGAAGAAATAAAAACTTCGAGGTTCGCCGATGACATTGTAATTCTGTCAGAGACAGCAAAGGACTTGGAAGAGCAGTTGAACGGAATGGATGGTGTCCTGACAGGAGGATATAAGATGAACATCAACAAAAGCAAAACGAGGATAATGGAATGTAGTCGAATTAAGTCGGGTGATGTTGTGGGTATTAGATTAGGAAATGAGACACTTAAAGTAGTAAAGGAGTTTTGCTATTTGGGGAGCAAAGTAACTGATGATGGTCGAAGTAGAGAGGATATAAAATGTAGACTGGCAGTGGCAAGGAAAGCGTTTCTGAAGAAGAGAAATTTGTTAACATCGAGTATAGATTTAAGTGTCAGGAAGTCATTTCTGAAAGTATTTGTGTGGAGTGTAGCCTTGTATGGAAGTGAAACATGGACGGTAAATAGTTTGGACAAGAAGAGAATAGAAGCTTTCGAAATGTGGTGCTACAGAAGAATGCTGAAGGTTAGATGGGTGGATCACATAACTAATGAGGAAGTATTGAATAGGATTGGGGAGAAGAGAAGTTTGTGGCACAACTTCACCAGAAGAAGGGATCGGTTGGTAGGACATGTTCTGAGGCATCAAGGGATCACCAATTTAGTATTGGAGGGCAGCGTGGAGGGTACAAATCGTAGGGGGAGACCAAGAGATGAATATACTAAGCAGATTCAGAAGGACGTAGGTTGCAGTAGGTACTGGGAGATGAAGAAGCTTGCACAGGATAGAGTAGCATGGAGAGCTGCATCAAACCAGTCTCGGGACTGAAGACCACAACAACAACAACAACATCAAGGTGTTTCTCCACGGAAATTACCGATTCAAAAACACGATACTGTCACAGCCTTAAATCTCATAACTAATCCCGCGTGACTTTCCGCGAAATAGTTGAATCACTTTCCTCTTACGAATCAATGTAATACTCTCAATAGTTGATTATACTTTATAGCAAGTTCACCACGCTGATTTATCCGTAACGCAGCTGAAGCTCAACAGCGACTCTACGTGCTCTCACCAAGACAGTGCGTCATCACTATTGCTGGGGCGCTGTTCCCATGCATCAGGAAGACAATGCCCACTCCATAGAAAACGGGCGTTCAACTTCGAAATTTCCAGAAGCCAGCGATAACTATGGAGTACGATATCGGTTCGTCACAATATCAAAAAAGCGTATTTCTTACATCTTGAGCCGGCCGCGGTGGTCTAGCGGTTCTGGCGCTGCAGTCCGGAACCGCGGGACTGCTACGGTCACAGGTTCGAATCCTGCCTCGGGCATGGGTGTGTTATGTCCTTAGGTCAGTTAGGTTTAAGTAGTTCTATGTTCTAGGGGACTTATGACCTAAGATGTTGTGTCCCATAGTGCTCAGAGACATTTGAACCATCTTACATCTTGCAAGGGGATTTGTTTCAAAAACGCAAAGAAAAAAGTTATCTTGAGACCCAAAAGACAAATATGCAACAGCTATGATGCGAAGTTTGTATTCATCTAACTTGTGCAATGATGGAAACTGAAGAGCAGGTGAACAAAAAAAATGGCTCTGAGCACAATGGGACTTAACATCTGAGGTCATAAGTCCCCTAAAACATAGAACTACTTAAACCTAACTGACCTGAAGACATCACACACATCCAGGCCATAGGCAGGATTCGAATCTGCGACCGCAGCAGTCGCCCGGTTTCGGACTGAAGCGCCTATATCCATTCGCCCACAGCGGCCGGCGTTAAATGAATATTCGCACAAAACTGAACAGGCAAGAAGCGACAGGAGTAAAGAGGAAACGAAAATGGTAGAAACAAGAGAAGACACAATTACCGCCCCGAAGATGCGCAAGATTTTTACAGCTAACTGACTTGTTGACAGAAACAGTAACACATAAGGAATCAGAAAGGAGTGAGCGGCCAAGATGAGGTGTATGTCCGCAGACGCAGACAATGCAGAAAAGAACAGAAACGATGTATCGTTGTTTGAACGTTTACAAGTGCGTGTGGTGGAGGATAAAATTCAAGGTGACAAGGAGGTCGACACGATGCCATTTGTTAATGTCGTATAGCCACAAGAAGACTGTGTGTTACCCTCGAATAAGATAATTGTAAAATATTTATCAACAGAGATTTGTTTACCAATTTCGTATTGTTTACGTTGAAATAATGTATATGTCTTACGCCAGTGGCATGTAAACAGTCCCTATAGAGAACAGTGATATTTCACATCTTCCGCCTATTTCCATTGCAACCCTGACAAATGCAGGAATTGAGAATGTTGGAATGTTAGAAGCATCGCATATTTTGATTCCTTGTTGTGAATGTAGATGCTGAGACATATTGCTGTTTCCATGTTTCCTGCATGTCCGACGTCGTGCTGTGGGGACTACGGTTAAACTGTCAATGCTGCCGCTACTCCTCGTCTTCTGATCGTCCCACGCAGTCAAGCTGTGTGGAGAGGCGGCGCAGTTGCTTGCTCTGTTTACATCTCGTCGGAGCCGCCGTAGGCCACGGATCTTTGTCCACACCGCCACCGTCAACATATCGTCAGCCACTATGTCATAATCGACGACCGCCGCGCTTGCCTGGAAAAGAAGCCTCAAAGTCAACTGTTACATCCACCTCTTTGTGATGTTGAGCACTGATCATTGTTTCATGTCGAAAAGTTAAAAATATCAATTACGTGAATGTTTCTCAATGCTTTCTTTAGCTAACTAATCTTTAATTTGCGCTTCTTTGTGTTAAAAGTGTTTTTTCAACTTTAAGTACGAGATTCTTTTCTGTCTTACATTATTCGTAGAGAAGCCAAGTTTTATTTAATTTGTTATGTTGTCATAATAATATGCTTGAACGTGCGGTCGTGTTTTTATCATAGATGAAAAAATTATTTCTTTCTTTTTCCGGGCGTGATTACAAGTTGAGTAACGATTATTCTGTGTGCATTTGTAAGATGCTGTACCACATGAGGTAACCTGTTACTAAATAATTAGGTTCCACTTCAATGAAAATTTACGTTTTCTTGAATTCTGCTGTGGATTAAAGAGGGATTAAGTATATAATAACATTTCTTTAGCATAGGTTCATCAATGTTTATATACAAAGTGTAGGTGACGTATCTTAATTAGACAGTTTATCGAAATAAATTCAAGTAAGTGAAAAGTCTTATATGACAGCAGTCAGCTTCAACTCATTAAGCAATGGCAATTCCGTAATATCACTGTTTTTAAAGCAACGTGTGCACACAGCATCTACAGATCTTGGTGAATATGCCCATATCGTAGTAAAAGTGATCCTCTTGATGAGAAAAAGTTAATGATTGGGACGAACTGTACATCATTGAGACTTAACTGATGTTCAAAGGAACTACGATATATTTTTTGTTCAGCCAGCTTGACTTTTGTTCGTGTTGATTTCCTAGTTGTTGCTAATACCAATCGAAATGAAAACAACTGCAAATTTTTCGGTGTAGTGACGAGAAAGTGTGAAGTGAGGTTGATATTTATATTGCGTTAGAGTGTAATAACTCAGCAGGGAACCATTACTATTTCAAAATTCGGATTACGTTTCATCACATGACTGGTCTGTGAATTGTAGCAAATCAAATTTAAACTCTCATCTGCCGCGCTTCTGCAGTTTTATTTATCCAAGATCATTATCTAAGATTGCATGCTTCCAAAACAACATATCTTCAAGTTCCTTCTCACGATGTAATAAAATTGGATTTTCTTTTCTGAGTCTTGATTTTGTTCGAAAGGCGGAAGGTCCTGTGTAGCCACCTTTGTTTCACTCTGATTATTCAGTTCATGAGAACATCCACAGTTGGAGTATTTGTATCGAGTCCTGATGACAGTGTAGTCGACATAATGTTGATTAAGGAGGCCTGACTGTAATTGTGTATCAAGCTCTTTTGTAGCTCAAGCATTGAGTAATCAGAGGTGACAGGACTGTGTTTATGTTTTGGTCTGCAGTAACAGCTGTGGCTGGGTAAAGGAAAGCTTGCTGCATGTAGACAACGAAAGAGGCTGCTTTATTGTCATCACTTGGGGGATGAAGGAGAGACCAGGACGCAGGTATATCGGATAGACCTGCGAGACCACGGGTTAAGCGGTGTGAGAGGCCCTTTGGCCGCCGAGAGAGAGGGGCTCTCAGCAGGAAACAGTGCATTTTCCCAAAGGCTCTGTGCTGTTTTTATGCAGCATCTTTAGCTGGGTCGTGACGGACCGGCATCTTGTTAATTGTTCCTGACGGGGGAGAGCTCTCTTCTGTATCTGCAGGTACCCACCTGATAATTCCTGCTGATCTTCCTGCTCAGATCTGTCTGTATCTGCTGGTAAATACATTAGTCCAATTTTTTCATTGCATAAACACAAACTGCAGCATGGTGAATAATCGAATTCGATAGTTCCACCAAAGTGCACCAATCCACCATCAAGCAGTGAATGTTTCGCTTCACAAACATGAAGCAATAGTGTATAATTGTGGATCACAGTTTAAGACATCCAAATGGTCAATAATCTGTGGACCTCCTCAGAACAGTTTATAATCTGTTTTACTCATGTAAAGTTTGTTACTAGATCTGTGTGATTTAATTTTTTGTCATTGATTTGTACTTACAATATTCGTTTCCTTTCTGTTTTAAAATGTAGTAAGAAATAAAGACGTAAGTCAGTCTCTGAAAGTTTATATGAGGTACGTGCACATGTGGATCCGACGCATGGCTTCATGGACGTGACACCCTAATGTGCCTGGTGCAGACGAGTAGACGCTTTGTCAGCTGAGTCGTGGGGGCACAAGGCAAGTCAGCTGAAGGCTGGCCACCGCTGACCAAGTTTCTCCGGAAAAGCGACGGCAGCCGGCGGAGCTGGGGGATTCCCAAAGCGCGTGGAATTGCTTACCTGTGATGTCACAAGGAGGGAGAACCGAAATGTGGCGGACGTCCCATGGGGACGGACCTATGGTGGCAGAAACAGGCGGAGCAGCAGCGTGTGCCAGAGACGACGCGATTGAAAAGAGTTCCCTTTTGGCACAGCAGTGTCTGGAGGATTCCTGGGAGCCTTAACATGTCTTTTACCAGATTTTTACACATACGCTCTACGGTGAGTTTTTTCTCTAGTGACATCCCACAATTCACATTTTTACCTTCTTAGCAACTGAGTTATTGTGACTCACCCATTCAACCAGACTGTTGTTAAATGTAGTTCTGTTCTAAGACATGATGTAGAGAATGCTTCTATATGTTCTCCTTGAAGAATATTCACCTCCTATCAACCATGAAACCGAAACCGATCAGGAACAACAAAATATCAAATTGTACTTGGGTAGCTACAAACTGCCTGTAGTACTATTCCACTTTCCTGCTTACACTTCGCTCATCATGGAGCCAAGAACATCATAATGAGAATTTTATTAGCTAAGCATGAACCTGAAGGTCAACGTAAAGAAACAGGTCACAGACAGGTAGCTTTCAAGACCCATTACGTTGAGCCTGTGAGTTATAGTACCATTACATGGCAGATTATTTGATAAAATACCGACTATTAATTAAAAAGGCAAAGTTAGCCTGGGTTTAGCTGAGGTCAAAGATACAAAATAGGCTATGATCGCAGAAAATGCTTTTCAGGGGACTATAATGTCGTTTAACATGAGCACGAGTCTGGTAATTGCATTGGAGCAGTCTAAGAACTGAGTCGAGGTAGTGTGCTAGCCAGCATTGTTAGATGTTTTGCTAACCAGTTTGTAAAAATGATTATTGATGCAATGGTCGGTTACCAGACAATTTTAACTATGAACGCGATGGATAACAACACACAGTGGTAATTGGAATGTGGTTTAGCTGTGTTTAATTGCTGACTATCCGTAATAAAACATGTAGTTTGTGATCTCTTACTAATCATTGTTCTCAGTCTATTCTGTCATCATCTGCTTCCGTAAATGATCACCATCTGCAGTCGGTTAACTGTCAAATTCATGGAGAAAAGTAAACCAGAAATCGTTTTAATGTAACAGCCCAATAATATTACATGAGAAGACTGGTGACAAGGATGTTGAATCCTGCAACCATCTTCGAATCCGGATTCCAGCATCAGTGTATGATAAGTGAAGTTGGTATTATCTGCGGCTCCTAGATTTTTCAAGCAACGTTGAATAGGAAAAGGATTACAAAAAGTGAAGAATATTTCGATAATATTTTGCACTCGCAGTGTGAATATGAATAACAATGGCCAATCAAACTGTGGTTAGTGACATAATTAACAGAGAGTACAGTATACAGAATGGTATTTTTAACTCTGCAGCAGATTGTGCGCTGATATGAAACGTCCTGGCAGATTAAAACTGTGTGCCAGACCGAGTTCCAGTCTCGGTTCGGCACAGTTTTAATCTGCCAGGAAGTTTCAGAGAGTACAGTGTTGATCAGGGCGGTGTAGCCATGCAGCTCATTAATGCTTTGCAAACAAGTAAGAGATCTCAAAGTACGTATGTTGCACTGGAAAATGAAAATTCCAACTACGTTGTATTTGCTGAAACAAGTGAGGCGAAGATAGACAATAATAACAAAAAGATGGATGACACTGAGTGGCATGTTAGTGCAATCAAAAATGGAGAGAGAATTTGAACAAAGAACACGATGATTTTAATCAAAAACTGAACGATATGTTAGATCGAATGGTAATGAACATTCGTACTCGTTAGGAACAGTACATACCTGATGAAACAAATATAATACCTGATGCATTGTCACGTGCTCTTCAAGATTTGAAAGATGTTCCCACTGAGATGCCATATGTAAAGGAGATCAAAGTTATCTTCATTAAGGAGAGAAAGAAAATTCAGAAGTTCCTACATAACATCAAATCGGAGCAGGGAGAAGATGCAATGTTAAGAAACGCTAAAGACATTGGATCAAAACGAAGCGGACGTCAAGATTCGACTGTAAAACTTAATTCATAATGACTGCAGAACAGACTTAAATTCAGGAACATGGAGGCTCTGCATATCCAAGCTCATAGTATATGATCTGATTAAGTATATCCGCAATAGATTTGGTCATTTTGGCCTTTAAGAAATGTTTACTACAACTTCAGAAACAAGAGATCTTCAAAAATATGTCTCGGAGATTACGAGGGTACTCAAAGAATGTGACCTATGTCAAAGTTCCAAAGTGTCTATAAAACAACAGAAAGGATTAGCAGATAATATTCTACCCCAAACAGTAGATAAAATCTTTGGTTTGGACCTTTAGGCTTCCTCCCTAATTCATGTGATAACTTCATTAAAATTTTGGTAATAATGGAGTAATTTTCGAAGTCTATCAGCTGCTTTCCGATGAGAAAAACTGGCAGTAAGACCATCGTTAAGAAGTTGAAGGAAGACTACTTCCAAAATAACGTACGGAAACCAAGTATTCTATCAGCCAATGGACCACAATTTCTTTGTGAAATATGGAATGTATTCATTGACGAGAACATAAGTCATATTGCTATACGGACATATAAGTCAGCTTCGAATCTTCCTGTGCGGCGGGGAGGGTTAAAAGTCGCGTTGCGTAATATGTTTGAACACTGTTTCTCGTCGTACTGCGCATTATAAAAGTTCTACCTACCTCAGTACGGCGTCTCATCACCAGCACATTTCTCTGCATACGTAGAAACTGTCCAGACGATATTAAAAGCAGCGTTGAAGAAAAACACCGTCAATACTTACGTTTGCAAAGAACGCATAAACTCTGGTAGCAACATATCCTGTAGTATCTTGTAAGAAATTTCGGGTGGAGGGCGATTACTTCATCTCTGTTCTCAGCTCACACTTCATACACCCCAGTACACACACAAGGCAGCCAGGAATGTACTTAAGTCCGATCCGAATTATTAGGCGATGTACAATCATTACTCTGCTACAATATACTAGTTTCACATTCGGTCCTTTTTCAGTGGATTTCTAATAAAGAAACTGCTCGCCATATATTACATAGACGAATATGAAACATGCCACGGGGAATTTTACAAAGACCGAAAGTTCATACTCAGTTCTCTTTCCAAAAAAACAATACAGAAACTTCCAAACTTCACAAAACTGTCCGTAAATACAACTGTTATTACGGCCACACAATCTGGACGCGAGAAGCCAATTATTTCTTTATTTCACACATAATAAAGACGGAAGCGTTTTACATGACCTGCACGTTCGATAGCTGACTAGCGACTGCCCCATGCCTTTCCTTCCAGAGCCTATAACTACTTCCAGTGCACGGGAAATGCTTAACTCTGTTTGGTTGTTCAAAATAACCAGTCAATCAAAATAATCCTTTGAGATCATTCTCGCGCAAAACTGTCCTACGCCAAGCATTATTCACAGATGCATTTATGTCACTTCATCATGCAAATATTAATAAAATGTTTAACAAAACCAAACGAAAAGAAAACTGATCTTGAAATAACTTTAGAAAACTATAACTCTGCAAATGGCTATTTTAGCTGCCTTCTTACAAAAGCAAGTACCCTTGGACATACGTCTTCAGCGCAGTGGGGAAATTGCATTTTTCATTGCAACTTGCTTCCTTAATACTTTCCCATGGCATAATTAGGTAATGTTTAACATGAGATAATATTGAATTTTTTCGAATGTCCCACATACACTCTCTCACTCATTCTCATTTACTCATGCAACAACACATTAAATAAATACTGATTTTTCTGAATTTTATATTACGAAAATTAAAAGTAGTTAATGTTTTTAATTATGAAAATTCAAACAAATTGACTTAACATTTTGTGAACTTCAATAATGATTACAAATGATACAAAAGACAAACTGTTATGAATCCTATCTGACTTTCATCTTACAAGTGTCATTTTTGGGAGTTTTAGGTAATTTTCTCTAACATTGAAAGTATACCACTTAGAGAGCTGAATTTTTTACACAATCTTCTATTTAACAACAAATGGCAGTATATTGTCTTTTAACTAAACTGAATAATATTTAATATGGTTTATTTAGATTCTTCGGGGCTTGAATGTTCTGTTACTTGAACTGAGACAGGTACTGCTTCCCATGGCTACTGCTTCTCTCATAATCCCATGCTACAACATTTTCTTTCAAATTAATTTTACAAAACATTCCTATAAGGAAAGTTTTCATAAGTTCTTGTAACAACAACCTGTTTTCTTTTACATTTTCCACATAATATTTAACCAAAAACAATAATTCTGTTTTGTTGGTTGAATGGCATACAAAAAATTTACCGAAATAAAATTTAGGCACTACGAATGGTGACCTTTCCTAAATTTGATACTGCGATATGGGGGTCATCTATAACTACAACACGTTTCTAAAACCAATATGGAGTTTCTACTACTTTCACACGAGGCAAATGAGTGGAGATCACATACATTTACACCTGGATCACATAATAATGGCTCGTCACTGGGATACAGTGTCCAGCTCTGTTTCAGCCTTGGGTTCTCTCTCACTATAGTATCTGGTTGTGTCACATTTTTCGCACTTGCAATATACAGTACATCTAAATGTCCATTCTTAATATCTTCATCCTAATCTAACACACACATTTATCCTAATAGATAATATTTCTTAAAGCTTGACAAATTCAAACGATAAAAGCAAAGCTTTTTCAGAGAACCCCTCCAAGAAATTTTTTTCAAAACTTTATCCAAACTTTACTCAAAATTCTTGCTCAGGCAAATTCAAATTCAGTATCTCTCCAACATTTCGTTACATTTAGTGTTAATTAACTTAGTGAAAAATGAATTAACTGTTCCTCAAAACTTCCAAACTACCCAAAATTGGCACCACTATTGAATTCTTTTTCCAAAATCTGTTTAAATTACTAAGCAAGTTACTGTTTCAAATATTGCTGATAAAAAATTGTACTCTTTCTTCCTTAAACTTTTTTCAGAAAAAAATTTACTGCTTAACACAAATAAGCTATAATACACCAAGAAAAAATACATCATTAAATACACTGAAAGATTGTTTCTGCCACCTCCTACTGCTCAGCAAAACATCATTACACACCATACTGAAATACAGAGTCATTAAATACACTAAAATTATTCAGGCTACTTTCTGCAGTTCTGCAACTTCTCCTATATACATCATATACAAAGAATAACAATTTTTTTAACTACTAAATATTACTCTTGTGAAATGTGGTGCTACAGATGAATGCTGAAGATTAGATGGGTAGACCACATAACTAATGATGAAGTATTGAATAGAATTGGGGAGGAGTTTGTGGCACAACTTGACAAAAAGAAGGAACTGGTTAGTAGGACATGTTCTGAGGCCTCAAGGGATCACAAATTTAGAATTGGAGGGCAGCATGGAGGGTAAAAATCATAGAGGGAGACCAAGGGATGAATACACTAAGCAGATTCAGAAGGATGTGGGTTGCAGTAAGTACTGGGTGATGAAGAAACTTGCACAGGATAGGGTAGCATGGAGAGCTGCATCAGACCAGTCTCAGGACTGAAGACCACAACGACGAGCTTCAATAGTTCCAAAAGAACATCTCTCCCAATATTATACAGAGAAAACCAAACTAAATAAAAGTCCTTATAAAATTCCTGAAAATTATTATATTGAAAAATTTCTCACACACATACTATATACGAAAATTACCATATTATTATGCAGACTGAAAATGATTTACACCAGCTTCTGTGGCTTTGCAGTAGATATCAGATACACCTTATGCAAAGAGAAAACAATTTTTTGTAGAAAAATATGTACACATTACTCATTACTCATAAACACTCCTGCAGCTCTCTAACACATCTTGTACCCCATATTCAAAGAAAATACGCATTACTGAAATTACTAAATTCCACTGAAGTCCACATTTGTGACTTTAAAAACACATCAAACACAACAATTATTTTTACTCATTTTTTGGGCAGTTGTTTTCTACTTCGAACATATTTCTTACCAGAATCATCTTTACAGGTTTCAAACTTCTGGAAATTAATCACATTACTGTACGCTTTACTATATCATTTTCGTTTCTCTCTCATTCTAACTAGTGTTTTAGTCATCTACTAGAACACTAGTTTTCTCCTGCCTCTTACCTCTTCACCACACTCACTACTACAATAGGGAAGAAGGAAAGATGGTAGCTAAAATTCTGAATGATGAAGAGCTAGGTTGTTAAGAGTTTATAAAATGAGACTTGGAGGTTTCATATTTGATTGTTGATATTGCCCACAAGGTAAATCAGTATATCCTAAATTTGAATAAACGTGTCTCCTCTGTATTTTTCATTATTTATCCCTATACTATATTATTTTCTCGACAATCATAAAAATCAAATATAATACTCACAAGTCTCCTCTCCTGAACTTTTACCAACCTCAACAGAGAAGATTTAAAGACGATAGCAAAAGTCCTGAACGATGAAGAGGAAGGCTGACAACACGAAATAAAAAGGAAATTGTACTACCAACAACTCATATTGCCTGGTGTTCGTCAACCACCTGACAGTGCAATGAATGCATGCCCCCTGAGGCCCCTTAGTAACTGCTGTTTAATTGCTCCTCCGTTAAGTATCTTTTCTGGTCCAGTATGTTTTTGATTCCCAACTCGTTGAATGACTTTATATCAACATAGTGACTTTCTCCTGCCCCCGAAGGACCTGCTTCTTTCCCTTCTACATAGCTCTTCAATGTTTGCCACGATCCTGAAACAGGTTATAGGCAGATCTCCGACCCTAGATCCTTTTTCTCCAACAAAACGAATGGATAAAATTTCCCCCTGTACATTTATTACTGCCTCAAATTTTCTGGAGTCTAACCCTCCTTTTTATTCATGTAAGAAATCGGCCCCTACCAATATTTCAACACTAAGTCCATTAGTAATCTAATAATTCTGTTCTATCTGAACCCCACCTTAGTAAAGTATATCATTAACTCTTGTTTTACTACCTTTGTCCTCCTACCAGTTGGCACAATTATTTTTAATCAACTTACTGGCATAACAGTTACTTCTTTACTTTCAGGTAAATCATTTACAAATTCCTGTGACACTACACACGCCTCTGAACCATTGCCTATGAAACACACAACTTTTTCATTAATAACTGTTACCTCAATTATAGGTTGTCTTGGATTTGTTTTTAGATATTTTGACTCATCTGGCAATCTTGCACCATCCCCAGTTTGTCGAAACCTACTCCTCATGTGGAAATCAAATGTACATTTACAGGATCCTCTTTCACCTTATTTTTATTACTAACAGCCCTATTTTTTGTTTGTCACGCCCAGCTTTGGGCCACACATCTTCAAAATCACTCGAAATTCTTTTTGATGAATATTCTTACTTGGATCAAATTTCTAAAGTAGGAAATGTCATATGATTTGAAAGTACCATTCCACAAACATTGTTGTTGTTGACATTTTGTTCGACTTTCGTTAGTCTTCTTTCATGCTCACATAACTGCTCATTCACATTTGCATGAAACTGATGAATGTTGGATTCTATGTTAGTAAGTTAATTTGTCACTTGCAAACCAAACTGAGCACACACTTCTTTTCCTTCTTTAATTTTATTTTCCAAGGTAACATGACACTCTTCACGGCATTTTTCTATATTCTGAACCTGTTCATGAACTTCGTCCAGTTCCTAATTCACTCTTCTTCTAGCTGAACACTATCCTCAGTAACTAGCTTCATCTGCCTGAAGTTACTTCACTTTTCACTTTTAAAATATTCATATTACGTTATTGTCTAAGCCCAGTCAGCTGTCTGTTAATACCAGCATGAAACGATATCATGTCATCTTTCCTAGGATCTCGTAATTCTGTAGTTTTATTTCCCATCCTAGATTCCAATTCCGCTATTGCAGAACGAATTTTTAATTTCAACCCCCATTTTACTCACTTCAAAACCTATCTGACTCATTTTATTGTCAATATTAGTATATGACTAATCAATATGTTTAAGAATATGCTCAAGGATATCTGAAACACTATCTTTTTGCACAGCAGCAACTGACATTGGTTCCTGTTTGATCGTAGTTACAGTAACAGCTATAAACGGGACACTAGGTTCCAAAACATTTTGTTGACTGTGAGTCCCATAATTAGCATACATTGAATCTGGTAAACTGCTTCTCTTATTAGCTTGTAACACATCAAAACTGAAACCACTACTCATGAGATTATTTTCAACATTAACTCTCCCCAAACCTACTTCCAGTTTCTCATCTACCATTCCTTGATTGTTTTCGGACATTCTGCAAAGTTTCTTGACCCACATAGACACACAAAAATTTAAGTCAAACACTACTTATCTTTCACCCCATCCGGATGACTGCGCATCGAGATGAAACTGAGGGTCCGTCCGCCAGGCTCTGCCTATGTTTGACCAGAATACTGGCCACTGCTTCCGCCATGGCTACCAACTGCTCCGACTGCCGGTCCGCTGCAGTACAAACGTCGACTCTCATTGTTCAGCGGTCGCTGACGTCGACTGCCACTTGCTGCCATTTCTCGACAAAAGTTCATTTCATTAGGTCCTATTGTCCTACCACAATCCCCTTACATACACGTGTGAACACTTCACAGGCTTACTTGACAGTACTGCTTTCATGAAGTTCCTACACTTCCGAACTTTATTATTGTTTTTACCGCCCAATAAAGCACTAAATACGATGGGGCAGGGTTACAAATCATGTTTCGTAATACTTCTGGACACTGTCTCTCGTCGTATTGTGCACTACTAAAGTTCCATCTACCTCAGTACAGGGTCTGATCACCAGCACATTTCTCTGCATACGTAGATACTGTCCAGACGATATTGAAAGCAGCGTTGAAGAAAAACACCGTCAATTCTTACGTATGCAAAGACTGCACAAACTCTGGTAGCAAGCTATCCTGTAATATCTTGTAACAAATTTCGGGTGGAGGGCGATTACTTCATCTCTTTAGGAAAATGGCAAAATTCTGCTGCGAGTTCTTTTATTTATTTAGGTTCAAAATTAAACACGTCCCATCAGCCCGTATTCAATTAACGAATAATATCACTGTCCTCACAGTTCGTGCAAACCAGTAAACACACAAGGCAGCCAGGAATGTACTTAAGTCCGTCCCGAATTATTACACAACGTACTGTCATTACTCTGCTACAATATACGGGTTTCACTTTCGGACTTTTTCAGTGGAGTTCTAATAAAAAAATTGCTCGCCAAGTATTCCATAGACGAATATGAAACGTGCCACACGAAATTTTACAAAGGCCGAAAGTTCATACTCAGTTCTCTTTCCAACAAAACAATACAGAAACTTCCAAACTTCACAAAACTGTCCGTAAATACAACTGTTATTACGGCCACACAATCTGGACGCGAGAAGCCAATTATTTCTTTATTTCACACATAATAAAGACGGAAGCGTTTTACATGACCTGCACGTTCGATAGCTGGCTAGCGACTGCCCCATGCCTTTCCTTCCAGAGCCTATAACTACTTCCAGTGCACGGGAAATGCTTAACTCTGTTTGGTTGTTCAAAATAACCAGTCAATCAAAATAATCCTTTGAGATCATTCTCGCGCAAAACTGTCCTACGCCAAGCATTATTCACAGATGCATTTATGTCACTTCATCATGCAAATATTAATAAAATGTTTAACAAAACCAAACGAAAAGAAAACTGATCTTGAAATAACTTTAGAAAACTATAACTCTGCAAATGGCTATTTTAGCTGCCTTCTTACAAAAGCAAGTACCCTTGGACATACGTCTTCAGCGCAGTAGGGAAATTGCATTTTTCATTGCAACTTGCTTTCTTAATACTTTCCCATGGCATAATTAGGTAATGTTTAACATGAGATAATATTGAATTTTTTCGAATGCCCCACATACACTCTCTCACTAAGTCTAATTTACTCATGCAACAATACATTAAATAAATACAGATTTTTCTGAATTTTATATTAGAAAAATGAAAAGTAGTTAATATTTTTAACTATGAAAATTCAATGAAATTGACCTAACATTTTGTTAACTTCAATAATGATTCCAAATGATACTAAAAGACGAACTGTCATGAATCCTATTAATCCTATCTTACTTTAATCTTAATGGTGTCGGTTTTTGGGTGTTTTAGGTAATATTCTCGAACACTGAAAGTATGCCACCCAGAAATCTAAGATTTTTACACAATCTTCCTTTTAATAACAAATGGCAGTATATTGTCTTTTAACGAAATTGAATAATATTTAATATAGTGTATTTAGATTCCTTAGGGCTTGAATATTCTGTCACTTGAATTGACACAGGTAACGCTTCTCATGGCTAGGCTAGTGACAGGTACCAGTGAGTCACACTAAAATACAAGCGGTTGTTTCTATCACCACCAACGGCTCCAAAGGTACGAGCCCTACTGCCAAGTAGTACAATAAATGCTATTGCGTATTGACTCGCGATGTTACAACTGTATATACTTTAACAATACCACCACTTCCAAAGTAGATTAGAAATCATATTAATAATGTTGCTCACGCAGCATATATTCGCTTTATCAGGCAACAACAAAACTATTGACTGTGGATGCTATCGTCAGAATCGAAATAATGAGGTCACTGTAAATAAGTAATTAATGTGGCACTTATCTTGAATGGATTCCTACATAGATTTCGTCGAAGTCGTTATGGCACATCCTGTTGATTCTAGGGTGATTCCACTTTGGCTGCTAGAAGGTCCGGATCTGTATTTTAGCAATATTTGAAGACCTAACAAATGCGTTTTTCAGGAAATTCCTAATGATCAAACAATCCCAGATCGGAACAATGGCATGGCAGAAATAATTTTTGACTTGGTGTGCATGATCCACATTTTTAATAAACGTCTTGTAAATTCACATATACTTCTTCTTAATTGTCACATCATCAAGAAAACAGTTTTTTATCAATCTTCACATATTTACTTCCCACTTTAACCAAACACAAGACTTGACTGATCTTTTACAGAGCGAAATAACAACATAACTTCTGTAAAGTGAAACAAAGACTGCCCTGTGCGCATTCACGCCAAAATGATTACAAAAAGTCAAAAATTATGACAGTCTCACAGAAATGAATACACCAAGAACAATATCACTGTAATATACCGATACATCGGAGTACCTATACATTAATAAAACCAAATGTGAATATTGTCACAAAAATATGTCTGTTACTTTGCTGAAAAGTAGTTCGATATTACTGGTATTGAGAACTGCAGTTGGAGTGTCGTAATAGTAACGCAAATAAAGAACCATTACAATACACCCCCCCCCCCACACACACACACATATTTCCATACACAAGCTGCATGGGATTGGGTGTCTCAAAAAAACAAGGTTATTAAAAGAAATTATTGTCTAATTGATAGTAAGCTACAATAAGTACTATGAAAATAATGATTTTACATTCTAGCCATGGTCAGACAAAATTGGGCACATACTCTCCAGAATAGTCTAATCGAAACATAGTAAAACTGTTCAGTGTTAAAGAAGTTCCCTCTGCTAACACATTTCAACCTTCTTCATTGTCAAATGAACAAAGTGTCTCGAATTATTGCCACAGTGTGGTAAGTTTTGTAATCACACATATAATAATTATGAAACTGGTAAACAAGCAGGTAAGACTTGTCCACAACAATCTAACTTTAATATGTTCAAAATTACTTCAATAGCCAATTATCCAGTGTCCAATCACAAACCTCATTCACTTAAATAGTGATTCTCAATTTCTCTGCCCTCTCATTGTAAATTCTCATCATCAATATGTGGCAAAATTTGAACAACTGTCTATCATTCTTATGTTCCCGTCACACACAGTCTCTTCATTATGTCACAGTGCAAGTATTTCAAGATCATTTCAAAACACTAAGGTCCACACAAAAATATCAATGTCAGAATGTTCATATATGTTTAGCAAAAATGTCGAATACCTAACATGTATAAATTACAATTAACATAGTACATACCCTAACACACTCAAGAATGTTCTTGTAAGCCTAGCAACGCTATACAATGGCATCATATGCAAACTACAAATAGCATGGTAAGATTCATAGCACACAAAGAAATTATAATTATCAAATGTCTTCTTATGTCTAAGCAGATGTTCAATGAATGGTATGTATAAAATTACAACTGATATATTACATGTCATAGCATGTAGATAAATCAAAATGTGAAAATAGGTATCTCTATATGACAAATGATTCATTAAGCAAAAAGCACACAAAAAATCAGTGTTCTATATCTCCTTCAAACAGTAAGCAAATTTCATAATTATATGTAGTCATCACAGCATATACTGTACATAAAGCAAAATATGAAAACAAGTATCCTCACACGATAATTAGTCCAATAAATAACAAGTGCCTGGTACAAAACATATTCTGCATCTACTCCTAACAGTAGGTAAATTGTATAACAACAAACAGACTTCATAACATAAGGCATTGCTTAAATTTAATAAATAATGCATAGTGTGAAAAATCTTCCTTGTGTTTTAGGTTATTGAATTAGCAAGTTTCATCCTATGTCTCTGACTTATATGGTTTCAGCTCTATTACATTTCGCAATCCAAATAATTTTCTAGACTTTGGGTAAATTAATCTATAAGCATTGGGATGAGGGTTTTCTTTCACCTCGAATCCTCCTATATAAATGTCAAAAAATTTCTTCAATTCTGAGGTCATAAGTTTAGATTTCTCCTTCATCTTAACCAAAACCAAATCCCCAACACTGAAATGAGAAAACCTACCCTTAGCATTATGTCTTTTCTTTGTGTATTCTCCCTGTTTTTTTTTCAAGATTTCTTTTACAATTTGTTCTCTTTCCTAAGGTGATAAAATCTGACAAGTTGGAAAATCTATGTGTTCAGAAATAAAAATATCAGGTCTTTTGTTAAACATAATTTCATATGGTGAAAAGCCAGTGGATGTGTGTTGTAAATTGTTCATAATGTCTTCAAAGTCGTTCACATACTCAAACCAATTTACATGATTTTCACTACAGTATGTTCTACAAACGCACCCTATCTCTCTCATGTATCTCACTGCTGGGTTACTGGACTGATGATAAACCGAAATCAAAATGTGCTTAATATTTGCGTTTTCAACAATGTCTCTCCAAATTTCGATGTGAATTGTGATCCTTTTTCAGACAAGATGCTTTGGGGTGTACCTACCTTTTTGAAATTTTCATTTGTTGGCTTGGATGTAATCTGTTTACTTGTGGTTTCCATCAAAGCATATAATTTGATAAATGTTGAAAACACAATTACAAAAAGTAGCAGTAACCTCCTTTTGACTTGGGGAGCAGTCCTTAGTTGTCGCCGGCTGTTAGTTCTAAAATTTTGCTGGGCAAAATGTTTTGCATCATCCCTCTGCATGTCTGATTACTTACATTTACTCTTTGACAACGGTCAAAGGCTGCTAGCTTTCTCTTCACTCTTCTGGCAACATTATATAAATAGATGTTCTCCTGCATCTTTTGCATGCACTTGGTAGAACCAAAATGTCCAAAGCTTTCATGTATGTACTTAATCAATGTGTCTATGTGTTGCTCAGGCCAACATAATTTCCAATCATCCAAATCAGGTCTCAATCGCCTAAATAGAATTCCCTTGTGTACCTTGTAATTCTCATCTACCTTTGGTGTTAGCCCAAATAACCTGTTACCAATCTCCAATTCTCATCATGATTTTTATATCTTCTAACGTCATTACAAATTTTCAATATTTCCCCTTCCTCTATTGTCCCCTTCAAATACATAATTTTGAAATTTCTATCATCAATTCCTGAGTTATTGTCAAAATTTAACCCAATGTGTGACCTAGAAAGTGCATTGGCAATTACATTTTCCTTTCCCATATTCAACTCTTGGATTTCTGTGTCAGTAGAGGCTTAGTGGAAAATGGAAATGAAGTCCCATGCTTCTTTACAGAGCGTAGGGGAACGATGCGGGAGACCCGCCCCGCCTTACTAGGCAAGGTCCTAATGGAGGTGGTTGCCATTGCCTTCCTCCGACCGTAATGGGGATGAATGATGATGATGAAGACGACACAACAACACCCAGTCATCTCGAGGCAGGAAAAATCTCTGACCCCACCGGGAATTGAACCCGGGACCCCGGGCTCAGCAAGCGAGAACGCTACCCACGAGACCACGAGCTTAGAGGCTTAGTAATCACAAACTCCTTTTTTAAACATAAGAACATTCACCGGTATACTTGGAAAGGCAGGGGAACCAGATCTGTAATTGACTATATAATAACAGATCAGGAATTCATAAAGGTTGTGAGGAACACACGTGTATTCAGGGGATTCTTTGATGACAGTGATCATTATTTAATCTGCAGTGAAATTGGGATTGTGAGGCCGAAAGTGCAGGAGGTCAGGTCCATATGTAGGAGGATAAGAGTGGAGAAGCTTCAGGATAAGGAAATCAGGCACAAGTGCATAACAGCGATCTCAGAAAGGTACCAGTTAGTTGAATGTAGTCAATTACAGTCACTGGAAAAGGAATGGACAAGGTACAGGGATGCAGTACTAGAAGTGGCTAAAGAATGTCTTGTAACAGTAGTGTGTAAAAGTAGGATGAAGCAAACAGCTTGGTGGAATGACACAGTCAAGGCAGCCTGTAAAAGGAAAAAGAAGGTGCATCAAAAATGGCTACATACTAGAACGCAGGTAGACAGGGAAAGTTATGTTGAAGATAGAAACAAAGCCATACAGATAATTGCAACATCCAAGAAGAAATCTTGGGAAGACTTTGGAAACAGGTTGAAGACTATGGGTCAAGCTGCTTGCGACCGAACCGCTGAATCTTTCCATCAGTAAATGGGGTATGTTCTCCACTGACTCGGTTGTTTTAACCCCCTCCACTGACGGAATGACCCACTTCCCAATTCCGTATGTATAAAACCAATACGGACTTGTAGCTGTCACGCCTTTGCGCTTACTGCTACGTATTTTAACTGTAAATAGCTCAGTCCCAATGGTAAGAGGCAGTAGTGAATTCACGTAGTTAATATTTGAATCCAGCACAGCTGCCACAAGCTCAGCTCACTTTTACTCCACTCCTACCCTCGCCATTGCACCACATTAACTAGGTGCTACGTGGACCTTGCTAAACTCACTTGCGTATACATTTTTGACCGTTACTCGCCAGTATTTACCTAATGATTAGTACACTCCTAACCGGACTATTTCCCTAAGAGCTGTGATGATTGAACGGGTTCGATCCACAGCCTACAGTGCCCTACAGTTCACACGGTAACACTGCCTACCTGACCCACTTAACTTGGTAGTGAGCTTATGTATCCAATCACCACTGCTGGCAGCAGTGGATAATCCTATCAGCACGACGAGAGCAGCAGACTTACCGTCGAATCCTCCTGAAAATACTTATAACTACGGTCGCCAGCTCTGAAGGAGCAAAAGAATAAATCAATTTTTGGGCTCGTTTCAAAGTAAAATGGCTTGAGTTGAATTTAAACTTAATTCTGAATATTACTATTTCTGATCATTCTAGATGATTCTACAAAGCAAATACTCTCTCAATATCTGTGAGGTGGCTTGGTAATTACTACCAAGACAGTTTATGCAACTTCGGTTAACAAAATTCTATCCTTCAACTTATTTAATGATTTTGGATATTACTCTTTGGACCATTGATACAGAATTAGTTAGGTGACTTTACTTGAAAGGTTGCTCAGAAAAATTTAAGTAACTGTAAATAGGCGACTCATTCTGGTGTGACCATTGCTCTTTTCAACATTCTTATACGCTAAAGTATTCTACAACCAAAAGAATTGTAAATGAAAGAGGCGATGGTGGCCTCAGCCTGATTTCACTATACTATGTTTGAGGTTACTACACTTTACAATGAACAACATGCGTCGTAATTTTACTCATTACTATATTCTGTCCTCTGCACTTGCATAAAAGAAAACTGGTATTCTCCTTTTACATGTATAAAAAGTTCGACTTAACAATTGCAAGCAGTCTTGCCTTGGGTAGACGTGTCGGAGCTGGTGGTGAGATGCACGTGGCTAACGCAGCTCTTCACGCCTCATGCCCTTAATGGCGGCTGGAACTACGAGCTGTAGCACTCGTATAAGCTACTGCACGTCCGCAATAAATTCTGGGCGCAGGAACTCTTACAATCAGCCCCAGTGGCATAGAGGCGGCTTCGACAACCATTCGTCGCGTTCTACTCCACAAACGGCGACGATATTCGCCTCTTCGCTGTTGCACAATCACTTTTGCGTGAGCACAATTACCCACGTCCGATCACGTCAACACTCCCCAGGCCATTCCATTGTTCAGTCCCTGTGTCTCCAGCTACCCCTAGCTACGCTCGTATCACCAAGAGTGGGGGCGTTCCCCTACCACCTTTTTACCGAAATCATTTAGTATTTAAGAATATTTATATTTACTACCCTGGAGTTCATACCAGTCATAATAATTTACTACTAGCGTTTTACAACATTAAATTATACAGTAATAACTTATAATTACCAAGAAAAAGAATACATTTGACTCTGAGAGCTTAGTGCATTGTCTGACAGGCCGCGCTAATTCCCAGTTTCGCCAATAGATGGCATCAGGGTGCACTCCCTGGCAGTCTCACACAAGCGCGCCCGTTTCAGACGTGCGGGCTCCAAATTACTGTCAGCCCATCATCATTTCAGTTCCGTTACATGCTGGAAAACCATTCTGGAGTGTAATTAGCAGTCTTCGAAAGGGAGGTAAGAAGTAAATGACAAGCATTTTGGACAGGTCAGGAAAACTGCTGGTGAATCCTGTTGATGCCTTGGCCAGATGGAGGGAATATTCTGAAGAGTTGCTCAATGTAGGTGAAAATACGATTAGTAATGTTTCAGATTTCGAGGTAGAATGGGATAGGAATGATGATGGAAATAGGATCATATTTGAGGAAGTGGAGAAAATGGTCAATAGATTGCTGTGCAATAAAGCAGCTGGGGTGGATGAAATTAAGTCGGAACTCATCAAATACAGTGGAATGTCAGGTCTTAAATGGCTACACAGGATAATTGAATTGGCCTGGGAGTCAGGACAGGTTCCATCAGACTGGACAAAAGCAGTAATCACACCAATCTTTAAACATGGAAACAGAAAAGATTGTAACAACTACAGAGGTATCTCTTTAGTCAGTGTTGTCAGTAGCTGGCATATTATGCTTACTTTCATTCCATAATGTCATATGGGATTATTTTTTGGGGTAATTCATCAAGCCAAGCTAAAGTTTTCCGGGCACAAAAACGTGCAGTAAGAATTATATGTGGTGTGAACTCAAGAACATCCTGCAGAAGCCTGTTTAGGGAACTAGGGATACTAACTACAGCTTCCCAATATATTTATTCCTTAATGAAATTTGTCATTAAAATATATCACTTTTTGAAACCAACAGCTCAATTCATGGAATCAATACTAGAAATAAGAATAATCTTCACAAGGATTTAAAGTCACTTAGTCTTGTACAAAAAGGTGTGCATTATTCAGGAACACACATTTTCAATAATTTGCCAGCAGCCATAAAAAGCTTAACAACCAATGAAATTCAGTTTAAGAGAAGCCTAAAGGATTTATTGGTGGCCAACTCCTTCTACTCCATTGATGAATTTCTTAGTAAAACCAACTGATTTGTATATAAGTACAACATAACTTCTGCACAATTTCAGTGCAGTAATGTGTTCACTGAAAATTGTGTGTGTGTGTGTGTGTGTGTGTGTGTGTGTGTGTGTGTGTGTAAGTAAGTAAGTATAATCTAACTTCTGCATTATTTCAGTGCAGTAATGTGTTTGTTGTAAATAAGTATTACAGTAGTTGTATTACATGTTTATTACCTTATAAATAAATAAAAAACTTTTTTTTATTTTAAATTCAGTGCATTTGTATTTGTAAAATGACTCTTAGTGTTCATTAAAAAATGACGATCATTCCACTTGGGACCTGTGGAATGGTACATTAGCTTGTTTGTTTTAGTTGTAAATATTTGTCATGTATTGTTGTTTTTCTGACATGTTCCACATCCTGGAGGACCTCCCCACTACGGATCAATTGGAATGAAAGTAAATCTAATCTAATCTAATCTAATGTGGGTAAAATCTTCTTAGGTATTGTTGAAAGGAAAGTGCGAGTATTAGTTGAGGACCAATTGGATGAAAATCACTGTGGGTTTAGGCCTCTTAGAGGTTGTCAGGACCAGATCTTTATCTTACAGCAAATAATGGAGAAGTGTTATGAGTGGAACAGGGAATTGTATCTATGCTTTATAGATCTAAAAAAGGCATATGGCCGGGTTCCTAGGAGGAAGTTATTGTCTGCTCTTCGAGATTATGGAATAGGAGGCAAACTTTTGCAAGCAATTAAAGGTATTTACATGGATAGTCGGGCAGCAGTTAGAGTTGGTAAATTGAGTTCATGGTTCAGAGTAGTTTCAGGGGTAAGACAAGGCTGCAACCTGTCTCCACTGTTGTTCATATTATTTATGGATCATAAGTTGAAAACAATAGACTGGCTGGGTGAGATTAAGACATGTGAACACAAAATAAGCAGTCTTGCATATGCGGATGACTTAGTTGTGATGGCAGATTCGATTGAAAGTTTGCAAAGTAATATTTCAGAGCTAGATCAGAAATGTAAGGACTATGGTATGAAGATTAGCATCTCCAAAACGAAAGTAATGTCAGTGGGATACAAATATAAACGGATTGAGTGCCAAATAGGAGGAACAATGTTAGAACAGGTGGATGGTTTCAAGTACTTAGGATGCATATTCTGACAGGATGGCAACACAGTGAAAGAACTGGAAGCGAGGTGTAGCAAAGCTAATGCAGTGAGCGCTCAGCTACGATCTATTCTCTTCTGCAAGAAGGAAGTCAGTACCAAGACTAAGTTATCTGTGCACCGTTCAATCTTTCGACCAACTTTGTCGTATGGGAGCAAAAGCTTGGTGGATTCAAGTTACCTTATCAACACGGTTGAGGTTACAGATATGAAAGTAGCTAGGATGATTGCAGGTACTAGTAGATGGGAACAATGGCAGGAGGGTGTCCACAATGAGGAAATCAAAGAAAAACTGGGAATGAACTCTACAGATGTAGCAGTCAGAGCAAACAGGCTTAGATGGTGGGGTCATGTTACACGCATGGGAGAAGCAAGGTTACCTGAGAGACTCATGGGTTCAGCAGTAGAGGGTAGGAGGAGTTGGGGCATACCAAGGAGAAGGTACCTGGATTCGGTTAAGATTGATTTTGAAGTAATAGGTTTAACATCAGAAGAGGCACAAATGTTAGCACTGAATAGGGGATCATGGAGGAATTTTATAAGGGGGCCTATGCTCCAGACTGAACCATGAAAGGCATAATCAGTCTTAAATGATGATAATGATGATGATGATTTCCCATAATATATTTAATTTTATAGTCAAACTGTTGCAAGAATAATGCCCATCTAGTCATTATACTATGATACAGTCTACATTCTTGTAAATAGCTTAGTGCTTTGTGGTCGGAGTAAACAATTACTTTATGTCCAAGAAGATAATTTTTAAAATTGTTGAAAGTCCAATGTATAGCCAAAAGTTCCTTATTTAGTCACAGTGTAAGTCTTTTCATATTTTTGCAATGCTCTACTGGCAAATGCAATGGAATGGTGATCAACATGATTTCCAACAACTTTTTCCTGGAATAAGTGTGTTCCTAATCCTGTGTCACTACTATCACTCATTAAACAGAAAGGTAAGGACATGTCAGGTCTATATAAATTTTTTTCTTTGAGAAAGCTGTTTCTTAATTTTATCAAATGGTTCTTGACATTCCGCAGACCAATCCCACACAGTGTTTTTCTTCAATAGATCCCACAAACAAGTGGCATTCATAGCTTGGGTACTGACATACTTTCTATAAAATACAGCAAAACCAAAAAAAGAGTTTAAGTGTTTTTTGTTTTTTGGAACAGGAAAATTCTCTATTGCCTCAGTATTCTCTCTGTCAAGTTCAGTCTCTTTTTCTGAAATAATGTGCCCCAAAAATTTCAATTCACTTACTCCAAATTTACATTTTTCTACTTTCAAAGTAATACTCCCCTCCCTCAATTTTTTAGATACCTGTGTTAACAATTCAAAATGGTCTTCCCATGTTTTTCCAGGAATCAAAATATCATCTACATACACAGTGAGTTTTGACAGTAACTCATCCCCCAAAACAAGATCCAGTGCTCTAATAAATTCAGCAACAGAAACAGTCAGTCCCAATGGCACAACACAGTAATGGTAACTTTTACCTCCACAAAAAATGCAGTGTATTTTCTAGAACTTATTTCTGAAGAAATTTGGTGAAAGCCTGAAGTTAAATCCAAACTGATCATGAATTTTACACATTCAAATTTATGCAAAAGATCATCTATGTTCTCAGGGCGATCATTTTCTCTTTTAAAAAAGTGCCTAGAGGCAAGTACAAGTCTAACACCCCCTCCTCGAAAAAAAATGGTTCGCAGGAGAGCTTCTGTAAAGTTTGGAAGGTAGGAGACGAGATACTGGCAGAAGTAAAGCTGTGAGACCGGGCGTGAGTCATGCTTCGGTAGCTCAGTTGGTAGAGCACTTGCCCGCGAAAGGCAAAGGTCCCGAGTTCGAGTCTCGGTCGGGCACACAGTTTTAATCTGCCGGGAAGTTTCATATCAGCGCACACTCTGCTGCAGAGTGAAAATCTCATTCTGGAAACCCCCTCCTCGTTTGGAAACCACCACTAAAGGCTCATTCTAATCACTGTCACTCTTCTCAATTATACCCCATGCTACCATTTTTTCTATTTCATTTTCTACTTCTTTTCTTTTTGCAAAAGGTATACTGTAAGGTTTTAAGTGGATTTTTAAGGTGTAGAGTGCACTGATAGTTCCTTACTCTTCCAGGTTTTTCACTAAAAGCATCTTGAAATTTTCACAATAAATTTTCTAACTGTCTCTTCTGACTAATGTCTATGTTGACTGCCTCATCTACTTTGCTTTTGACTAGGTTTTCATAATTTTGACCAGTAAAATTCAGCTCAGTTTTTTTCCTCATAAAAGCACAAATTCTCCTCATAATTTATGATTTTTCTAATGTGATTGCAATTTTCTCCACAGTGTATAATAAACAGTTGTGTACAAACAGTTATAATTTTTGGTGTTCACAAACATATTAATTTCATCCCACTCCAGCTAAATGCAGCACTGAACATTAACACCCAGTCCATGCCAAATAACATGTTTTCTTCTAAATATGGAATTACAAGACAACCCTGCTCAAATTTTTCATCTTTTATTGCAAATGATAAAAATACTTGACCTTTAATAACTTAAATATGCTTTCCTGTGGCTCCTCTTATTTTTACTCCTAACACAGGTGCTTCAACAAAATTAACACTGTTCCTAATTTTTTCTGAAATGGCTGAAACTGGACTTCCTGTATCAATGAAACATTTACCTTTCCAATTGTTAACTTTAACTTTGATGTAAGGACATCCTAATAGCATCCTAATTCACATTCTTCCACCTTTTTTTAATGGTTCATGTAACAAATCACCTTCAATTTCCTAAAACTTTCCCTCATTACTTTCCTGAATAGTTTTTAATAACTGCACATACACATTAACACTTTTATTACCATTATCTACAGATACAACATGTTGAGTATACAATAAATATTCATTGCTTTTTACACTTTGCAACTAGTGAGGATATAATGTTTTACAAATTTTGGCTATATAGTTCCAAAATTCTTCCCTATCTGTTTTGTAATTGCAACTGCTCCATAATATTTTCAAAAACTTCTGACCTTTTCCTTCAGAATTTATGTATTGGTTTAAATACTTTAGACTATTTTTCGACACAACATTACACCTCTCAACAATCTTTGATTGATCACATTGACTTAATTTTATCTGTCCTTCAGAAGCATGAATTTTAACCAACTTATTGCCAACCACACTTACCTTATTATTATGCTCACAATTATAAACATCATTACACAACTTCACCACTTCACTTGGAATAATCTCGACAAATACCTGATACTCGTTTTTACCTTCAACCACAGCTTCACTTACCTCCATATCAATTTCAACATCAGCATTAGCCTTCGCATTCTCATCAAAATCAAAACCTTCTCCTTCATGCATCTTATCCACAGTTCCATTACGTTCTACATCACTCTCTTTACATATTTCTCCACACTCATCAAATAATCTATTTAAATCAGAACTGTAATGTTGTTCAGATATCTCAGTCTTACCTTGATTGTCATTTTCAACCCAATAATAGAATTCAGACAAAACAGCACTATCATCAACTGGTTTGTCATCATGGTTTGTTACAACATCATTTTCAAATTGATTACCTTCCCTTATTGTATCCCAAAATTTCTGATCGAAATTTAAAGTGTTAACATGGAACTGGACATCACTGTTTGTTACTTGTGGTGTATATTTAGTTTGATTTTCACTGGGTTTTTGATAATAGTAAGTTACATTTCTCCTTCTTCCCCTGTCTGCTGCTTCCCAATTACTGGTGTAGTTCCTATTGTAATTAAATTTCCTCGCCCCAAAACTGTAGACCCTCATTGAGGAGTCCCGGAGTTTTTCTGCCTGTTTTCCCTGCTATTTGGCATCGAATATTGATCCCCTCTGTTTCTGTCTTCCCACCTGTTCCTATTTCCAACGTTTCTGTCTCTGTCATTACCATTATGGTCCCTGTTATTTCCTTTGTGTTGTTCATATCGGTTATATCTGTTTTCCCTTCTTTCTCCATACTTAATTGAATACCACCCCCTTGTTGGTGTTACCCATTATTAAAATTTTGCATACTCCCTCTATCCAAAGCCCTGTCTAATTTGTCAACATATTTTAAAAATTGTTCCAAAGAATCACCAGATCCATGGACTAAATCCCATTGTAATTTTTCAGGTAACCTCCTTTTCAATGCATCTATTTGTGTCATTTTATCAAAAGGTTTATCTAAGTGTAGCAGTTTTCTTAATTGCTCTTTACAAAATGATTCCTTGGTGTCTGCTCTCCCTCTAAAAATAGGTCCATTTAAAAATTCAGATTTTATCCTCCCCTGTTCTGATTCTGACCAAAATTTGTTTAAAAAACCTTTTTTCAAAATTTGCAAAGGTCTCCCACATATCGAAATTTTCGTTTGCCCAGGATAGAGCCCCTCCTTCAAGAAATTTTTTGACAAACTTAATTTTCAAATTATCAGACATGCCTGACACGAAGTTGTCCTTACAATGATGCAGAAAATTGACTGGACGTAAATTATCACAAGGAAAACTTTTCACTAACAGGTATGGAAACACTGGTCCATGACTGTACAAATTTTTGTTCACAACAGTTTCTTCAACTTCAGTTATTTTGGTTTTTAGTGTATCTACTTTATCAGTAAAATGTGATTCTAAGCTATCAACTTTTTCCTCAACACTACTGACTGCATTAACATTGATTGTTTTCAAATCATCTAATTTGTTTCTAGTGACCTATTTTCATTTTGAAGTTCTTGAATTTCCCTGACTCTATTACTGTTTCCTGCAACAAATACATTTTCACAGACAACTAGTTTGTTTTCTACTCTCTCTACCCTGGGTTCTATAGCCTTTAAATTATCTTCTAGCGTGCATTTGACCTCATCTATTACTGATGATTTACTGACATTTAATTTCTTGCCTAGATTTTCCCCTAGTTTTTCGTTAATTTCAGCTTTTAAATTTACACTCTGCTTTTTTATAAAATCAACATTCAAATATATTGTGTCAACTTTGTGTTCATCTTCCATGGTTTGTTTCCCTACTTCAACTTTTTCCATTTTTCGTAACAACGCAATATTTGTTTAGATAATTAAAGTTTCTGAAAGTAAATAACAAACAAACAAAATTGTGGTCACTTATCTCACTGTCGATGTGTTCTCTGTCGAAAATCCTTTATCCTCTCTGTCGTATTGTTAATTTTGCGTCCGTTTTCGTCATGGGGTTGCGTCCTGTTTCATTCTTGATTATTCCATTTTTAATTGCTGACTTGTAGTTTTATAACAAAATCACAGGACTCATTTCCTGTAACACATTTATAATTAGTATTCAAATACACAGTGCTGCCTATCCTGGCAATAGCACCCAAATTCCAACAATACCACCACTTGCAAAGTAGATTAGAAATCAGATTAATAATGTTGCTCACGCAGCATATGTTCACTTTATCGGGTACCAACAAAACTATTGACTGTGGATGGTATCGTCAGAATCGAAATAATGAGGTCACTGTAAATAAGTCATTAATTTGGCACTTATCTTGAATGGATTCCTACGTAGATTTCGTCGAAGTCGTTATGGCTCATCCTGTTGATTCTAGGGTGATTCCACTTTGGCTGCTAGAAGGTCCTGATCTGTATTTTAGCAATATTTGAAGACCTAACAAATGCGTTTTTCAGGAAATTATTGATAATCAAACAATCCCAGATCGGAACAATGGCATGGCAGAAATAATTTTTGACTTGGTGTTCATGATCACATTTTTAATAAACTTCTTGAAAATTCACATATAGTTCTTAATTGTCACATCATCAAGGAAACAGTTTTGTATCAATCTTCACATATTTACTTTCCACTTTAACCAAACACAAGACTTGACTGATCTTTTACAAAGCAAAATAACAACATAACTTCTGTAAAGTGAAACAAAGACTGCCCTGTGCGCATTCACGCCAAAATGATTACAAAAAAATCAAAAATTATGACAGTCTCACAGAAATGAATAAACACAAGAACCATATCAATGTAATTTTTTTTCATTTAGTATGCATATTCCATGGATCCATACATGCGAGTGATTCGCCTGGATGTGGAATGTGTCAATACAACTGTACAAATACAAATACAATATATCGATACATCGGACTACCTATAGATTAATCAAACCAAATGTGAATATTGTTACAAAAATATGTCTGTTACTTTGCAGAAACGTAGTTCGATATTACTGACATCGAGAACTGCGGTTGGAGTGTCGTATTGGTCACGTAAATAAAGAAGTATTACAATACGATGTGTGAATTATGACGATTGTCGATAACTTATTATGGAAAGAAGCAGAACCATTGGATTGGTAAGTTGTGTCCCTCTGAATACGTGATAAATAGTATGGTGTCGGCTGATAATGGCCGTCCCCAGAGCAAAGTGGCTGCACAGTCGCCTCTACCAGCAAGCAGTCTGGTAGCGTCGTGTTTATCTATAAAACAACGCGGAGCAAAGCGACGACACCTTCCTCAATTCCGTGTGTATTTACAACCTTGGCTAGGTAATTCTGAAAGGAGCAGAGCACCCGTGAGTACAGTGAATTTCTGTGATTAGAAAAGAGCTAGGAAACAAGTTAAAAACGGATGTAATCTATGTTAAGGTATATATGTGTTTGGTCTGTGTCCTGCATCCCACTGGATCAATTTTGCCTTCTTCTGTCTCTCTTTCTGTTCTTCACAACAGTTGATGGTTAACTCCAATGTGTTTGAGGTAAATTATTTATCTCTTTGGTATGCATATTCTCTTAAATATGGGATTACTTTCATTTCTTTACATAATGAACATGAATTTAGTTTCTTTATTTTTTGTTTATATGTCGTGCTCCATAGCACCAAATTGATGAGCAAGTCTTCAAGGTCATAGAAAGAAACACTACATTAAATTATAACAGAAAAGTAATAACAGATAAAATGAAACATATAGTAATCCTATGTACATGATAAGGCATAAGTTTAAATAACCTAACTCAACAATGTAACACAGAAGTTCGTTAAATTTTTCCACCAGTCCCTCGGCAGCATATAAGGAGTGAGCCCCGAGGAAACTGTTTAGTTTACTCTTGAAAGTGAGTGATTATTGCTCAGATTTTTGAATGCTTGTGACAGCTTACTGAAAATGGATGCAGCAGAATACTACACGACTTTCTGCGCAAGAATCAAGTAGCTAACGCTTGGGAATGAACTGATATTGTTAACAACAAACGACATTAAATAAAACGTGTAGTGATAGGCCAATCTCAGAATTCCTAGACTACTGAATTGGGGTCGACAAAAGGTTCACGAAATTATATCACACATTGCTCGAACTGCCAGTTTATGAGTAAAAAAAAACCCTTTTTGAATCAGAAGAGCTACCTCAAAAATTAATACCACACATACCTCATTACTGAATGAAAATAAGGAAAGCAGACTACTTTTTGATGTTGAGTCATCACTTAATTCAGAAACTATTCTTATGATACATAAAGCTGGATTTAGTTTTTGAACAAGATCCTGAACATGGGCTTTCCATTAAAGCTTACCATCTATTTGAATGCCTAGGAATTTGAACAGTACAATCTCACTAATTATATGCGCAGTCTGTGTTATCAAAATGTCAGTTTTTGTTGGATTGTGTGTCAGAACCTGTAAAAACTTAGTCTTACTATGATTTAGCATCAGTTTATTTTCAACAAGACATGAAGTTACGTCCAGAACTACAATATTTGGTACTTAGTCAATATTGCACACAACATCCTTCACTACGAATCTGGTGTCACCAGCAGACACAAATATTTTAGAATCATCTGTAATATTAGAATGCATATCATTTATATAAGTAAGAAACAGTAGCTGCCCGTGACCCATTAGGGCTGCACGTCGTAGCCATTCTCAGATGCGGAGAATGACCTTCTGCTGTCTGTTCTCAGAGTAAGAGATGCACCAATTGCAAGCTACTCCCCTTATTCCATAATGGTTCCACTTCTTCTGTAATATCCTGAGATCAAAGAAGACGCCTAGCGCTGGCAGTCTTTTATTTAATCTTTGAGAGCTTCACAGATAAAAGAGAATGTAGCTTTCTAAGTTTTTAAACCTCTTCTAAAACCAACCTGTACATTTGGCTGCAAATTACGTGAATCGAAAAGATCAGATACCCTTGTATATATTGCCTTTCCGGTAACTGTAGCGATCACCGATGGCATAGAAATAGGTCTAAAATTGTCTACATTATCCTTTCCTCTTTTTTATGAATTGTTCTCACTTATGAGCTGACTATTCCGAAAGGAAAAGTTACAGATATGGGTAGGTACTGGGCTACCAAATGCATAACAATACTTTGTTATACTGCTAGACACCTCATCATATCCATGGGAGTACTTGGTCTTCATTGATTTACTTATTGAGTAAATCTCCCCTTGTCAGCAACATGGAAGAGTACTAGTATTTCAGATAATAGTCTCGGAAAACTATTTCCTAAGGTAGTTGTGTGATTCCACAGGGAACTAAGCTTCTGTTTAGTTTACCTAGTATATTTATAAAGTGGTTATTAAATACTGTACATGTATCTGACTTATCAGAAAATGAAATATTTCTGCTATGCATTTACTTTATATCCTCAACCTGGTGCTGTTCACCAGTCACTAATTTATGTCTAATCGTATGTTTTAATTTTATCCTGAGAATTGGATATTCCATTTTCCTGCGGCTTACTTTTTGCCTTCCCTAATAATACTTTTGAGCAACTTACAATACTGTTTAAAATGGGCTGTCTTTATGCTGTTCATTATTGGAACATAACCTACGACCATCTTACAGACAGAGGTGATGACATTTTCTGCAGAACCTGACCATTATTTTGCAGGACAGTGCCCGAGCATGTACAGTGCAAGCTGATTTGTTTGACTGATGGGGCTGTTAAGTGCTATACCACCTATACCACCTACTGCACTTCTCAGACTTAAGCCCTCGTGAGTTCAACTCGATTTCTAAACTGAAGGAAAGACTTCACGGCCATTCGCTTCAGAAATGCTAAAAACCCGTCGGGCAATAGACCGCGCCGCTCGAACTGTCAACACAACTGGCACTTCTGGGAGTACCCTACAACATTCACATCGCTGGCAACGGGTTATACACAATGTTGGTGACTACTTTGAAGGTCAGTAAAACTTTGAGACACGTATCTATTTTGTATGAGCTGTAAATAAATAGTTGCCACTATTGAAGTTCCAACCCTCGTATTATTATTAACGCTATTAATCTACAATAAACAACCATAACACAAAACTTCCCACGACTATTTGTCCAAAACAAAAAATTCAAGCGTGCGCTGTTGCACTAACGAAACTCAACATAGTTAGCGAAAATTTGTGTAGGCTTTCACTATATTTATTTCCCTAGAAACAGCGAATAATACCAGCTAAAAAGTATTGCCTTTAATAACTATCTAAATGCACAAAAAGTTATTAAACACAGAAAGCGAACGATTCCAAAAGCTTACCTATCGTTATTACGACAAAAACGGCTGAAAACCACTAAATTTAATAACAGGCTACATTACACGGACAACTTTATTGAAATCAGTGACCAAAAGTTTTTTCAAGAGTTATTTCAGCGGAAACAGGGAGAAAAAATTTGAATACCAAATTTACTAATTGACAATCTTTACTGACCTTTTATGGACTTTGTATGAATAATTCTTTCAAAATGTCTGTCATGCATTGTTTTGGTAAGAGTTTTATACAGCGACGTGGCTTAAGTATATAGCTTCAATGGTTTCCTGTTTAGAAATACGTATTTTTGTTCTTTCCTATCAACTGGGGCACTTATTAGGCGATCAATTTCATACTGAAACTTTATGTAGTCATCAATTTCCTGGTGAAATTTATGTTTTGAGGTCCATGGATATGTGACGGTACGGTACCATCACACGGAGAGGTATCTGACATCAGTTACCCATTGAAATGGCAAACTTATCGATCCATCACGCCATAGAGTGTGGATTACAGGTACCTATGGTGTAGCTGAGGTCAGATGTGCGAAATAATCTGTGATCGCAGAGAATGCTTTTCAGAAGACAGTAATTGTCGTCGCTTGGCATGAGCACGAGGGTTGTAGTTGCACTGGAGCAGTCTGGGAGCTGAGTGGAAGCAGTGCACTAGCCGGCACTATTAGGCTCTAACATTCTGTGTGGTGTCTGTTTGTTCTAAGTCGTGTCTTCCTACCACTTTCGCGCAACGGCGCTCTGAGCGTGTTTTTTAGGGAATTGACTAGTTTGAACCTGGTACCTGTTGCTGGTAAGGAGACGACAGACCACACATGAAATGTAGAGTTCAGAAGAGTTCAGTGAGACTAGCGATGATATAATCAAATACTTAATGATTTCAGCGTCAGCTCCACTGCACTTCCTGTAGAAGAATCTTAATACTAACTAAATTTAGTCGAAGGGGTTCAAGGCTTTCCTATTTTTTGTTAGCTGGTAAAATAACGTCGAAAATGCAGTTAAGTTTACCATTAGAATTTTTATTCTACTCACAAAACATTGTTTATAAATTGCACTATTGATAAAAGGAAATATTTTAATACAGGATGGTAAAAACCAACTGCGTTCAACAAAAATTTGAACAAATATTCCCTGAATTGGTTTCCAAGTTCTATAATGGATCGAAGGATAACCTATGATGCCATATCACATCTATAATCTAGGTTTAAGTTAAATTTCATAAAAGAGAAAACTATCAAAATGGTCTACAGTGACCCTCAATTATTTTTAATTACTTATTTACCTTGTCGTAAATTACAGTGGCTGATATGGCTTCTCAATAATTATATAACAGAAAAATCATCGCGTTTCAGATTTTAACTTCTAACAGCAAATGTGAATACCACGAAGTTTAATTGGCGATCGACACTAGTATTACGCAAAAAGGGGATGTAACGGAAGAGACTTCTGCAGTTCTGAGTAAAGCCTTATGCAGCAACGCGTGCTTTCATTACCTTGTCGGTGGTTAGTCAGCGTCAGGGGGCGGCGGGCGGCGCAGCTCCACACACCTCGCCATCTCGAAAGCAACTCTCTCTAACTTCTCTTTAGTACAATTTAGCGAAGTAGGTTTAAGAAAAGCTATCTGGCTATGTTTCCAGCTGACCAGAGTCTCAATGTTAACCTTAAGCTCCGCCTACAAAAATTCTGTCTATCCAATGAGAAACGATATATTTTCATGGTGGGGCAATGTTTTTAATGTTTGCAACGTAACGGAGAAGCGTATAGTCTCACGCTAAAACTTTCAGCTTCTGTGGCTTTTTTAGTGTAATCGTAAGATCTATACTGCTCTTCTGGAGGGCTCTACCTTTTAACATGGGCTGGGTGGTGGTCTTGGCGATCAACTGGCGACGTGGGTGTCTGTCCCTTATCGTAGGGCCTCCTAGCCTACACGATTCTGCTCTCGGCTTCTGTTCTCGTTTCTCCCCTCGGAACTGCGTCTGTTTCACGGTGGGAAGGTATGACATGCATTTAGGCGTTCTTGTGTTGTCTGTGGTATTCCATTTGCTCACTCGTTGATCGTATTACTTTGGTTAATTTAATGTCAGGATTTATTCGGACTTATGTGACATACTGCCGGATTTTCTATCATGTCAGGGTTTTCATGGAAGGTGTTGGATTTGCCTGACACCTTACAAGGCTATTTTGCAAATGAGTAAGATTTGAGCCCAGGCCGCAGAAGTGTTGGATCAGGTCGTCAGCCAAGGGCCACGAGGCGTTACAGTGAGGATTTGGGACTTGGACGCAGAGAACGAGATGCAAGTCACTATTCGTGTCGAGATAGATGTACACTGTTCGCGGAATTACTGACTTAGGGGGTGCATTCCGCAGCTGCAGCATAGTACACATTTTTAAGTTTAATTCTCATCATCTACGATGAGCGCTATCATCATCAACAGATGCTATCCAATTAGTATTTACTGGTAGCTTGTGACTTTTCGGTTCACAGTCACTGTCAACGAATAAGTTTCAGTCAGATCGTGCTGTCACGGCTGATGCCGGAGTAGGAGTTAATTTTCCACCCACTCCCCAACTTTCTCAACTGTGTCAGTCATTATACAAGAACCCGAATGTAATCGCCGTTGTGCATGTGTGCCCATGTCCAATCTCATTCTGTTACTTAAAATATCATTTGTTATTTCAGAAGTTATTTTTACCTTATTCGTTTCATTCGATTATATGTCGTGTCAACTTCAGCTTCACTGTTAAGGGCCACAATCAGTCATCTGCGTGTAAACTTCCAGTTGCATAATATTCTAAGTTAGTGAAAGGGAAGGATGGTTTTGTGCCGCTTGATTTTCCGGTCCAGAACTTCAGTAGAAGTACCCCACATACCTTCTACCAATACAGACGCATTTTATTTTCGGTAACAGTCCGCCCCCAGCTTCTCTATGACAATAATTTCCGTATCCTCTGCTGGAACATTCCGTCTCCTCTGCCTGAACATTCCGTCTCAGGGTAAGTTCATCTTCAACTGACAATATAGCAGAATCCGTACCAGGAAAGTTCGCATGTGGTCCAGTATTATCACTGTCTGTGCATGTTATAGTTGTTTCGTCATGTAAAACTGCAGTATCTGTCATTCTACATGACAGCCTAAGGACAGAACTAATTAACCAATTAACAAATTGTTAGTTGAAGTTGCTACTTATTATGACTCCATAGATAACGAGTATTTTGTAAGAATAATCGAACTTTGTGCGTCTTCCCTTATGTCTCTGCATTTCTATTCTTGTCTCTTTTCCAGTATCTCTGCAGCTTTCTTTTGGCTCTCTCTATTGCAGATTAAATTTCGTTTGCCAATCCCTTTTAGCTCTCATTAAGTACCTGCCCAAATTTCTTTTCATTTTCTTTCATTTCTTTTATTTCACTCGCTGTTTCTTTTTGACTTTCTTCCAACTTCTCTCTAATTTTCTCTTGGCTTTATTCTGACTCTCCCTTATCGCACTGAGTAATGCCGTCTTATACGACTAACTATTACCTGAGAGCAAATGGTATTCAGTTTTAGTGCTAAGTGGAATCGCCTCCAGTTCTTCCCATTTTTGTAACTGTGGCACTGAGGTTTTAATTCCTCTTAATTCCGCTCTAAGTTCCTTGTTTAGAGATTCTGTCGTAGTCATGCCCGCAAACCCAGAATCTTTTAGCCCCGCTCTATCACATTCTCCCTCTTTATCGAGCTAGCTTGCCCAAACACTGACGGCTGGTATTTGCTTATTTTCTGATGACATTTTTGCACACGAAATTCAAAATTACAAAATGCAAGCCTAATTGTCTTTCCCCACATAGATATCCTCACATGCCAAATGATTCAAAAGTGTCGCTTAAACAGTACTTTCAAACTACACTATGTGATCAAAAGTATTCGGACACCTGGCTGAAAATGAGTTGCAAATTCGTGGTGCCCTCCATCAGTAATGCTGGGATTCAATGGTGTTGGCCCACCCTCAGCCTTGATAACTGCTTCCATTCTCGCAAGCATACGTTCAATCAGGTGCTGGGATGTTTCTTGGAAAATGGCAGCCCATTATTCACGGAGTGCTGCTCTGAGGAGAGTATCGATGTCGGTCGGTGAGGCCTAGCACGAAATCGGCGTTCCAAAACATCCCAAAAGTGTTCTATAGGTTTCAGGTCGGTACTCTGTGCTGGCCAATCCATTACATGGATGTTACTGTCGTGTAACCACTCCACCACTGGCCGTACATTATGAAGAAGTGCTCGAACGTGTTGAAAGACACAGTCGCCATCCCGAATTGCTCTTCATCAGTGGGAAGCAAGGTGGTGCTCCAAATATCAATGTAGCTCTCTGCTGTGATAGTGCCACGTAAAACAACAAGGGGTTCAAGCCCCCCAAACGAAAAATAGGATCATACCACTGCCTCTCAATTTTACTGCTGGCACTACACACGCTGACAGATGACGTTTGCAGCGCGGGATTAGCCGAGCGGTCTCAGGCGCTGCAGTCATGGATTGTGCGGGCATGGGCGTTTGTGTTTGTCCTTAGGATAATTTAGGTTAAGTAGTGTGTAAGCTTAGGGGCTGATGACCTTAGCAGTTAAGTCACATAAGATATGAAACAGATTTGAACATCTTTCTGAACAGATGACGTTCACCGGGCATTTGTCATACCCACACTCTGCCATCGGATTGCCACATTGTGTACCATGATTCGTCACTCCACACCATGTTTTTCACTGTTCAATCGTCCATGTTTACTCTCCTTACACCAAGCGAGGCGTCGTTTGGCATTTAACGGCTTGATGTGTGACCTGTCAGCAGCCGCTCGACCATTCAATCCAAGTTTTCTCACCTCCCGCCTAAGTGTAATACTACTTGCAGTGGATCCTGACACAGTTTGGAATTGCTGTGTGATGGTCTGGATAGATGTCTGCCTATCACACATTATGACCCTCTTCAACCGTCGGCGGTCTCTGTCAGTCAACAAACAAGGTCGGACTGTACGCTTTTGTGCTATACGTGTCCCTTCACGTTTCCACTTCACTGTCACATAGTAAACAGTGGACCTAGGGATGTTTAGGAGTGTGTAAATGTCGAGTGCAGACGTATGACGCAGGTGACACCCAATCACCTGACCACGTTCGGAGTCTATGAATTCCGCGGAGCGCCCCATTCTGCTTTCTCACGATGTCTAATGACTACTGAGGTTGCTGATAAGAAGTACCTGGCAGCAGATGGCAGCACAATGCACCTGATATAAGAAACGTATGTTTTTTTAAGTTGTCCGGGTACTTTTGATGACATAGTGTACATGCAGCTGGTAAAATTTACAACACTTTCGTTTATGTCTGTGATTGTTGGTTGCTGGGTTGTAGTGTGGTGCTGCATACAGCGTCATTTATGTCCTTGAGGTGGTCTTCTTGAACCACTGTAATGCAAGATGTTGTAGAAGTCTTCTCCTTCTTTCGAACGATTCCAATCCAACAAACTGTAGATTTCCGTTTCATACACGCTTCTGTCGACGATGACACATAACTATGTTGTAACATTACGAGTCAAGATAGCTGTAACGGAAATTGAATAGCGTAAAGTAATCATTAAAAACGCACGCCGCGCGATTTAATTGAACAGCATAAAGTTATCATTAAAAACGCACGCCGCGCGATTTGTGACGATTTGGTTGGTCATAATAGTAGTAACATGCTTTTGAATACAATTAAAATATAACGGCGATACCTGTTTAGTGTTATTGGAAACAATATGTAGTAAATTAATGAGTAAGGTAGCCGATCCTATAAGAAGAGGTGAAATTGGGCATGTTAAGGTGTTTTGCTTTATGTCGACTAAGCCCATGATACGGCGTCTTTTTTTCCGTTTACTCTTAGAAAAAAAAAACAAATAAGTAACGAAGTGCTAATTGTGCGTTGTGAAAAATATAGGAGCGAATTTTAAATAGTTACAGTGTATAATCAGACTAACAAATGGACATTCAGTTACGCGAAATAGCGGACAGCGAAGTGTGGTCATTAAATTGAGTACACCTACTGGGCGGTCAGTTCCGGGATAAGTCTATTCGCATCTCACGAGGGACGCGGTATTGAGACCGGTTTTTTTTTATTATATCACGGAGAGCGGGCTTCAATTTATAAAAAGGAGCAAAGCTGTATCATTATCATTGACTGTTGGTGTTAAGCAACCAAAACTGTTCATCAAAGGGTTTCGGTGAATGAGTGGTGAATGTGAAATGAAACTGTGAACGAAGTTATGTTAAATAAAGCAGAAGAGACAAGACAGTTTGGTCGTATCTGTTATTATTCCATCAACCGTAACATTTCTTCTCGTTGTACGAAGCCTTTATAGACGATCATTATGACAATTTGCTTTGAAGGGATCTCGTTACGAGTTAAGTTTTGGGGACCTGGTCAACAGGGGATAGTTCGTAGATCTTAGCTACTGCAGCTATTCTGGAATCGGGTGCTACCGTGACCGTTGTGTGTTGTCAATGGCTTAAGGTCATCATATCTCATGCTCTAAGATCGACGCGCCTTTCCTCTTGGTATAATGGTGTCTCACGGTAACAACGACAACGCCGACGGCGAAGGAAGATACGGTAGAATGTTATGCACAGATGTTTCTCGTTATTATGTCTCGGATCACTATTCTTCACCGAAGGGCATTCCTCCTCTCATGACAAGCCAATGCGAAGCTCCGCCTCTATTCTCGGTTGTGTTTGGATTATTTTTTACGACTATCGGAATGTCAGATTCGAGTGTGGGAGATTTACATAGAAAACACGCTACATCACGAAATAAAGTGACCGTGTGCCTGGTACGGACATATGTCTCTTGTTCTTTACAAAAGATAAAGTTATTCAGATGAAAAATGGAATATGTCACTTTTAAATAATAACAGTAAAAGCCAAATTAATTTGTTGTACTGACCCTTTAGCATGTCTCCCTCCCCTGACAATGCCTAAATTCATCCAGTCTTGTGTCAGTTAAGTTCGGGTATAACATTCACACTGAAGTAACCAATTCTAGTTGCGTTTCCACATTAATTAAACAGACAATCATCGATCACGGAAGCCTTTTCACTTACGTTCTGCTATCAATATGTTGCTCCACAAAAATTGTCCACCCACCTTCAATCTCATAACTAATCCCACACGCATTTTAACGGTATTACTGAATTACTCGAAGAATTTTGTAATAAGAACCAACGCAACACTTTCAGCTCTTAATTATAGTTTCTAGCAAATTTTTCATACCGATTTATCCTCGCGCGACCGCTCTGCGAGGGAGCCTTACAACGACACTTGTTGCACACATCAAGATCACTAACACTGGGCCATTGTACCTTAGAACAGAAAGACAATGCTCTCTGAATGGAGATGGCGCAGATTCGAAAGTCCGAGAAGCAAGCGATATGTAAAGAATACGATATCGCTGCGTTACATCAAAGATAGCAGTACGCCAAGCAAAATTTATGGAGTGATGTTTCGTCGTTAACCTCTTGGCCCTCAACGACTAGTCAGTTTTTATGTTACCTAGTTTGTTTATTTCATGTGTGCTGTGTCTTGTAGTGTTTTATGTGTTGCAATGAATACAAAGTTTCGTAAATTAACAAGCAAAACGTCTGATGGAATGTCTTGCCATATTCCTTTGTGATGGTTCTTATGCTGTTATTGTAATCGCTTCGCACAATGTAACTGTTTGTGAAGAACTGAGGGTAGAATTCGCGTTAAAATTTCATGACATAATAATAACTGTGGAATTTGACCACATTAAGATTCGGGATTAGGCACTGGAATTAGGGAATAAGGTTCCTCAATACCTTGATGTGCTGCAAAAGCATCATAAAAAAGGTAAGGAGTTTTTAGACAAAATAAGTAGCCTTGCTAAAACTTAAGAGGCTGCACAAATTATGGAGGGAGTTGCGAAAAGCTGAACAGCGATACAGAGAATAGAAAAGGAGCTGGAAGCAATAAAAACGATCATGATACAACAGAATTTAAGAGTGAAAAGAGAGACTTGCGAAATTCACGAATTTTCCAATTGTGTCTCGGCAGGGAGACGTTGATGTGCCGGCTGACTGTGTCGACGGTGAGTCGCTGACAGCGATGGACGAGCGACAAGACAACACAACAAAACGACAAGTACGGAGTGTAAACCAAATCGGGCACCTTAGACGTAGCAGCATTAAGAACCATATAACGCTAAGTGCAACGAACAAACAAGAGTTCAGTCGGAACAGGACTGAGGGCCGGGCCCTTGCGCTGTGGCCTTCTAGTGCGGCCGCGGGCACCGATAGGTTGGCGCGAGGAGCGTGGCCTGCGCCTAGCAATAGAGACGGGGAGTCCACTCCTGAACTGATTCAAAGAGCAAGATCCTTCTAAGGAGTGGCTTAATGGTGATACAGAAAAAATTAATGGCAGCTCATCTGATTTCAAAATGCGTCTCTGGTGGCTGTAATGAGCAGGATGGCAATGCTCTGCTAGGCTGCCGCAATGGCGCCCCAGCCGGCCGAAGTGGCCAAGCGGTTAAAGGCGCTACAGTCTGGAACCGCACGACCGCTACGGTCGCAGGTTCGAATCCTGCCTTGGGCATGGATGTGTGTGATGTCCTTAGGTTAGTTAGGTTTAAGTAGTTCTAAGTTCTAGGGGACTTATGACCCCAGCAGTTGAGTCCCATAGTGCTCAGAGCCATTTGATTTTTAATGGCGCCCCACCCCACATCCTTAAGAAAACGTTTCCCTAGCTACATAAATTGTATTATAGACTATACGTACATGTGGGTTGGCCTACCTTAAAATATCTTCGACCTAGCTGAGAATTGAACCTGGGTCCCTCCACGTCATCATTCACCACTCTACCTGCACAGCTAACGAGACTAACATTGTACGTATTTTTCAGAACAATACATTAAGTCAGAAAACACATCCAGCCCATGTCCCTGCGCTTCAATTGAAAAGAAAACCTCAAATTTAGAACGTCAATAAGCATGAGTATACTTTTGATTGAGTGTTGGATCAGAAGGTAGCTCAGAAGTTCACTGTTCCCCACCATTCTCAGGGAATGGATCACAGGGTAGCTCACTAGCTCACTTATCCCCACCACGCTTAAGGATCGGAGTGCAAGGTAGCTTACTGCTCCCCACCCACTCTAATGTATGAGGTCGCATGGAACACATGGCTGCTTGAACTGTCACTTTGTTCTCTTTGCTCTTGGCACAGTGATACAGCTTCCATCTCGCTTTCCTGACTGAACACCTCTCCATCTGAGTTCAGCTTATTAAAAATAATAACACATAATTGTTTTAACATGCACAGTGTGTCTCAGGAGAAATAGTCAATTTTCAGGGATATGACAGGAACGATCACGTGAAGCAGAAAACCAAAATGGACATTTCCCCTGTTCCAATGTGTTTGTAAGACAGATCACATTTTAAGTTACTTTTCTACGTTTTTTTTTAATAACTCGAAATCCGCGGCCTGGAGCGAAAACGTGTTGTAGTACAGCCATTAACTACATTAGATTGCCTGTACAAAGATCCTATACATTTTCTTCTCTGGGACTTACAATTTGCGTGAAGAGCGCGAGAAAATAAAGTAAATCTCGTGTGACGCGCATACGCTGAGATGTAGATAGGTTTTGTCAGCCCATCTGAGATAGTTTCTCGACTTAATAACCCACGTGTACTATATCAAATTATTCGTCTCGACTTCGTCTACACTACTGTGGTACATTGTAAACAATGACAATGCACTAAATAATAAAGAAAATAAATAACAATGTGCATTAAATATGTTCTGTCTAGACACCATTCGGAATGGCATATGTCCACATGAAGATTTATGTTTCAAATCATTGTTCCTGTCACCCCTGAATATTGACCACTCGTTCTGTGACAACCTGTCTGCTGTGTTTAATTTATTAATGATTCATTTATCGTTGGCATATTAATGCCTTCAGGACCCCTCTTACATCAGAGCAGAGTTTTACACGTAATTACAAAAGTTATTAAAATCACAGTTACCTAAAAAAATCATTTTCTGGTATGACATCTTCTTTTCTTTGCATGTATCAGGCATTTGGCTGTTACCTCCTCTTGGTTTAAACTGTTGATTTTTTTTCTGTCTTCCTGAATATCTTCTGCCTATTGGCCAATATGATCAAGAATGTACTCAGCTAGTCTTGTTAGCAATCGGATCTCTGGATCTTGTAGTCTGGTGGGAATGAGTGTTTCTGCAGTGTTGTCCAGGCAAGAGAGTCAAGGTCTAGGGACCAGTAGTTAACGTGAGCGGTAGTGGGTCAACAACAAGTTTTATCATTCGGACTGTGACGCCGTCCGGTACAGTAAAAGCTGACTTCAAAGATTTTTCGACGGCATTGTTACCTCAGGAGAGAATTTTCGCGACTACTATCATTTACCTCAGTGAAATAGTCTATGTTTGTTTACGCTGCAACGACACTTATCGCTAAAGTCAAGTACTGGTCTAGTTCCTCACCTGGGACGAAGGTATCAGCTGCAGCTCATACTTTGGCTACACTTCTCTAGATCACAAAAGCTTTTCCATAGAGCATCTGGTCTTTATGACATAAATTAATGTGTTGGCGTGCGTTAGTTTTCGTTTCTCTCACACTGATTGACCCTGTTTGCTTTTTGCTTGTAAACAATTTTATTTTTAATGGTAGGACGTCATTTGTAAGTTCAATGTGCAGTGTCTCCGACATTCATGAACTATTTTAGCTCTTCAGCTAACCAAGGTGTAGGTTTTCCCTTTAAGTTTCTGGTCTTTGGGGGAGCATACGTATTGTGTAATGGAGTTAGTTTGGTAGTAAATGCACGGAGTCTGTCTTTCAAGTCCAGGAATGGAATGCAAGTTGTCTCCCAAACTCTCTCTTGCACACCTCATGCAAGTTCAGGTACACTGATACATTAAATTCTTCGATGTCGTCAGTTACAATTTATTCCATGGATATTTTAGAGAGTAAGTTATGAATATGATGCTGTAAGCTGATTCCAGGTACGAATTTCTTGGCTTGTAGATTTCGTGGCAAATATGTATACGAGAGTGTGAGTGTTGGCCGCATTGTGGGTAGGTGCAAGCTGAAATATTTGTACAAGAACGTACACATTTAAGGAGAAGGGGCATAATATTTATGGTCTACTAGAATTATCTGCATGACCCTAAGCCCGATTAAATTTTCAAGTTTCAGTTTTAGGGTCAGATATTTAGAAGTCTGTAGGGGACGCAGATTAGGCAAATTTCGTTAAGGCATTTGATATTTGCAAACGTATATTCAACTTGTTTGTTTACATTACTATTGGACGCGAGTAGCGTGGGCGGAAATACACTCCTGGAAATGGAAAAAAGAACACATTGACACCGGTGTGTCAGACCCACCATACATGCTCCGGACACTGCGAGAGGGCTGTACAAGCAATGATCACACGCACGGCACAGCGGACACACCAGGAACCGCGGTGTTGGCCGTCGAATGGCGCTAGCTGCGCAGCATTTGTGCACCGCCGCCGTCAGTGTCAGCCAGTTTGCCGTGGCATACGGAGCTCCATCGCAGTCTTTAACACTGGTAGCATGCCGCGACAGCGTGGACGTGAACCGTATGTGCAGTTGACGGACTTTGAGCGAGGGCGTATAGTGGGCATGCGGGAGGCCGGGTGGACGTACCGCCGAATTGCTCAACACGTGGGGCGTGAGGTCTCCACAGTACATCGATGTTGTCGCCAGTGGTCGGCGGAAGGTGCACGTGCCTGTCGACCTGGGCCCGGACCGCGGATGCACGCCAAGACCGTAGGATCCTACGCAGTGCCGTAGGGGACCGCACCGCCACTTCCCAGCAAATTAGGGACACTGTTGCTCCTGGGGTATCGGCGAGGACCATTCGCAACCGTCTCCATGAAGCTGGGCTACGGTCTCGCACACCGTTAGGCCGTCTTCCGCTCACGCCCCAACATCGTGCAGCCCGCCTCCAGTGGTGTCGCGACAGGCGTGAATGGAGGGACGAATGGAGACGTGTCGTCTTCAGCGATGAGAGTCGCTTCTGCCTTGGTGCCAATGATGGTCGTATGCGTGTTTGGCGCCGTGCAGGTGAGCGCCACAATCAGGACTGCATACGACCGAGGCACACAGGGCCAACACCCGGCATCATAGTGTGGGGAGCGATCTCCTACACTGGCCGTACACCACTGGTGATCGTCGAGGGGACACTGAATAGTGCACGGTACATCCAAACCGTCATCGAACCCATCGTTCTACCATTCCTAGACCGGCAAGGGAACTTGCTGTTCCAACAGTACAATGCACGTCCGCATGTATCCCGTGCCACCCAACGTGCTCTAGAACGTGTAAGTCAACTACCCTGGCCAGCAAGACCTCCGGATCTGTCCCCCATTGAGCATGTTTGGGACTGGATGAAGCGTCGTCTCACGCGGTCTGCACGTCCAGCACGAACGCTGGTCCAACTGAGGCGCCAGGTGGAAATGGCATGGCAAGCCGTTCCACAGGACTACATCCAGCATCTCTACGATCGTCTCCATGGGAGAATAGCAGCCTGCATTGCTGCGAAAGGTGGATATACACTGTACTAGTGCCGACATTGTGCATGCTCTGTTGCCTGTGTATGTGCCTGTGGTTCTGTCAGTGTGATCATGTGATGTATCTGACCCCAGGAATGTGTCAATAAAGTTTCCCCTTCCTGGGACAATGAATTCACGGTGTTCTTATTTCAATTTCCAGGAGTGTAAGTCAAAGTGTTTGTATGCCGCTACTTCACTTCCTGATCTGTTACTTCTCTCGTGTCTTAGGAGAATGGAGTCCATATGTAGGGATGTGGAGAGCATGCTTGGCTTGATCAAACTTATTGTGTAATGGCGTTAGTTTGGTAGTAAACCCATAGATACTGTCTAGAAAGAAGAAAGAAATGGATGTCGATATTCTGCAAATTATGGCAGAGTTAGTCGAAATGAGTTTAAACTGATGGCTAACTATGTTCTCCAGTAACAATAAAGACACACCGATAGTGTGGATGCAAGACTAGACAAGTTCGTAGCTCCTAAAGCACAGGCTTTAAGAGTTGATTTGTACTGCATTTTTCCAACCTTTATTCCCACCATTACCCTACCGTCTCCTGTTCACAAGCTTTGTAGGCCAAATTCGGATATGACATCATTTAAAATTTTTATCTTTTAGCAGTGAGATCCTCGCGTATTGTCAGACTTGTCTTCACGAGTTCCTTAATCACTATGAATGTTTCACACCTTTTCGTATATGATACAAACCACACGACTTTGGGTCTAGATTTCGCTGATCATAACGTCCTGCATCCTACTCTATAACTTCCGATTATGGAATTTGCTGCATGTACATTCATTTTCACTTTTAGTTTTTACAAGTTAAAATGTCTAGGTTAAGACAATTATTTTAAACTTCCAGAGTACTTTTCAGTGCTGCAAATCAATATGTTATCCACATTGCCTTGGACTAGAAGAACTAAGAGCGATGTACGGTACAAAATGGGAGGAAAACGAAAATGCATCTACTGTCTGATGATAATTTCCATTGCTTCTGGCTCATCATCAAACCTGAAGGGACATCTAAAATCGAAGCATTGTAGAGTATCTCTGGAACGAGGTGGGTCAGTAAGACGATCAAGATCCCATCAATCGACGCAGAAATTCGAGAAATCATTTATCGTGAACCGTCCTCACAGACGTCTGCTTTCATCTCGGGGAAATGTATCCTCTCAGAAAGGCAGATTGAGTCTCAAGCGGTATCCAGCGCATCAGTGTCGTTATGTTCTGGACCAAGTCCTGATTTATTTCCTTTGTGATGCACTCACCTCCAGCTGCTTTTCATTTACAGCTATCTATAAGTAAATGTTTTAAAATTATAAAGCCACTCACATTAGATGTACAGCTTCTAAAAGTGACTTGCTGAGAATACCATCCTTTCTCCATAGTTGAAGACGCAGAATTAAAAAAATATATATACTAAATACATTGCCCTAAATTTAATTTACCAAGTATAAAAAGTTGTCAAACTCTTTAATTGCTAGTTTGTAACATGAGTTATTCGATAAAATTAAAAATTATGTGGCCAATGCAAAGGTAGTCTGCCCTACGTGTGATGTGCTAACTTGTAACATGAGTAATTCGACAAAATTAAAAATAATTTGGCCACCGCAAAGGCAGTCTGCCTTACGTCTGATGCGTCGACGAGTGTCAATAACATTGGTTTATATGCTCTCACTGCACAGTTCATAGATAAGATGAGTGAACTAAAGTCATAGCTTTTACAGTACTCCCAACAGATGCGCTGTAGGAAACATCTCAAACTGGGTAAAATCTGTTATTGCCAAATACGTTATCGATTTTAAAATCATAACCATACTAGCAAAGAATGCGGCAAATATGAAATGAAATGCCGTGCTTCCTCAACTTCCACTATCCCATGCTTTGCTCATTCTGTAAAGCTCACCGTGCAACTCGCAGTTCAGAGGTCAAAAGAATTACGTTTCTTAAGGAGAGACCCTTTTCTTATAGAAAACTTGATGAAATTCAAGAAAATAAAAAAATGACCTACTGACAGTGAAACAATATGTCCAACCAGATGGAACTCTACTTACGAAATGCTGCAACGATGTGCTTTAAACAAAGATGCCATAATTTCTGGCCTCGCTATTTTAGGTGGAAAATCGATGACCTTCAACTTAAAAGAAATAGACTGCGGGATAATGTATCAAGTTTTACAGATTTTGAAAGTTTCCAATGAAGTGATGAAAGAGGTGTCCTCAGATAAAACAGTCTCACATTCAAAATGACAATCTTGCCAAGATTAATGAACAGCAATTGAAGTCTTGCAAAGACCAAAACATTGTTTTATAATTTCTTTAAAGAGTTATCAGAGTTGTTTGGAGTTGTCTCCAACTTGGGTCAGGCAGCGTCACTGGACCCCCAATTCAAAAGGCAATGATTTTCAGCAGGCAAAACATTTCAGAATTGCTATGTGAAGACTACTCCATAAATGGAAACGTTGGTTGTTCTACAAGAGAAAACAAAGTTCATTTCTCAACCAGTTACCACTGCAATGCATTAGACTTCTTCAACCTGGGAAGAGTTTGATGAAACTATTGGTCACCTCCAAGCAAGTCATGACCCTGAAAGTGCGGCAGTTTTCGACTTGGACAAATGTTTAGCGGAGAGATATTTGCCTAGAAACAGAGATTCCCTAAAATGGTGAGAAACAAGAAAATTTTTGTGGTCAACGTTATATCAATTGGTTCGAAAAGTGTTATGTATCACAGCAATAGCTGTGCCTGTGAACGAATATTTTGAAAAGAGGGACAGATATGCAGTGACAAGAGAAACAGACTCATATCGACAATAATTGGTCAGATTTTATTTATAAATGACAATGTTGATTAATTTTTCCTTTTTGGGTACATGTGTGGTAATACTGACTATAAATGGTGACTACAGTTAACATTTTAATTGTCGTTATATTATAGTTCTTAGACCGTATTTTTCCAATAAAAGTATCATAACATAATAAGAATCAGTCTTCATTCTAAAAATTTTTCCACTTGATAAAAATTATTTAGGATTTTGTTGTAATATTTATCATTTTTACAGCAGACGATATTTAAAACTTTTATATTTCAAAATTATTAGAGACATAACACAAAATTATTACTCCACTTTATATATTCTTTCAAAATAGGGCAAATCAGATAAAAATGCATGTTTAGATACCCGAATTAAAAAGTCAATGTGCCTTCCTTTTACTTATTTTGTGAGTGAGTGGTGAGTCATGAAAAAGAACTAGTTCATTCCAGCGAATGACCAGTTCTGATCTAATCTCTGAAAAAAAAAAACAGTTTTGCACATGTCTACCTAGCGCTGAGGCGGCGACAACAGCGCTCACAAACATCAGGGGCGTCACCTAGTAGCTGTCGTCTCGGTTCCTGTGTTCTGTCAGGCTTTCGATCTCATTGAGCCGAAATATAGGAGCGAAGATTTGGCACAATCTGTTACGCTAGCAGCTGACGAGTAAGTGAGATCCTTATAGAAGTCTAATTGGAGACGATTAGAAATTAACGAGCGCTGGTCCTGACGGTGAACCTGAACATTATTCAAATCTTATAAAATTAAATTTTGCGTCAGACATATTAGTTTCAACTTTACCTACGATAATGATAGCAGCTGAAGAAATGAACTGAAATGCATTTCCCAGCCGGGAATTGAACCTGTGTCTCCTGCGTATTAGGTAGATGTGTTAGCCATTACAGCTGCTCCGACAACCCTATTTCATTGCCACAAACTTCAGTTCACACTCCAAGCCTATTTTCCTTTTCTTAAGCCGTCAGTATTGCTTAGTCTCTCCGGTATTGGAACAGCACCCCTGGATTGTACGGAATGGGAAAAATCCTGGATGTACCTCAGGCACGGGCGATCTATGGCTCTTATATAATTAAAAAGGATTGGGTGACGCCTGTTTACCAGTAACTTTCTGAGCGGTCTGCAGCTCCGGTTGGTTAAATAGCGAAAACTGAGTTTTGTAACCTGAGCGCATTTATTAAGGAGGAGTTGTCTTCGTTCTTGTAAACTGCTTCAAAAGCAAAAGCACTGCAATGTTCTGCTAAAAGATTTCAGACCTATTATTGTGTTCATCTTTAATAGTGATTTAGAACATTTTTTTAAACTAAGTTCTTTTATTTATTTTTAATAAACACTGATCAGGTACAATGAGATTTTCACTCTGCAGCGGAGTGTGCGCTGAAATGAAACTTCCTGGCAGATTAAAACTGTGTGCCGGAGCGAGACTCGCACTGGGGTCCATTGCCTTCCGCGGGCAAGTGCTCTACCGTATGAGCTCCCCAAGCATGACTCACGACCGTTCTCACAGCTTCAGTTTTCCAAGTACCTCCTCTCCTACCTTCCAAACTTCACAGAAGCTCTTCTGTGAACCTTGCAGAACTAGCACTCCTGGAAGAAAGGATGGATTAGCCACAGCCTGGGGGATGTTTCCAGAATGAGATTTTCACTCTGCAACGGAGTGTGCGCTTATATGAAACTTCATGGCAGATTAAAACTGTGTGCCGGACCGAGACTCGAACTCGTGACCTTTGTGAGAACGGGGCGTGAGTTGTGCTTGGTAGCTCAGATGGTAGAGCACTTGCCCGCGAAAGGCAAACATCCCGAGTTCGAGTGTCAGTCCGGCACACAGTTTTAATCTGCCAGGAAAATTTCAGTTGTATACTTCGTTTGGTTTTACTTTTGTTGCTGTTCGTCTCACAATCTCTTGTCAAGACACTATCCATTTTTTTCATCTGCTCTTCCAAGTCCTTAACCACCTCTGACCGAATTACCACTGAACCGTGATTTATTTTCAGGGAATATTCTTAAGAATTTATTTTATTTCCTAGGGATTCATCACGAACATTAACACATTTAATCACAGTATGTAAGCATGGAAGTAGTTTCCAGGGAGTAAGTGATGAAATCATAACCAAATTCCTTTTAACAAATGGGAATTTTATTCACTTTAATAGTGCCTAGAAGCATTTTTTAAAAGAAACAGATTGAAAATTATAATCAGAAAGCACCCTCTAAATATCAAAGCTACAATCTATTTAGAGGCAGAAAGAAGTAAGTTTTGACTGTACGAGCTTCCGGGCAGAGCACCTTGCCGCTCCCTTTTGACACGGCCGTAGTTACGACCGCTCACAGCAGCCTCTGAAAGAATACACTGGTACAAACCTGCAACACACCAGATAACTTTAAACTAAGAGTTTTGACAATTTACACAAGCACACAAACTACGCACCCCCCCGCAGGAGGGGTGGAAATGGTACAAAACACTATAAATTAATCTTGCCATCGAAGGTTAACTTCTAAGAAACGTCTTACGGTGAAAGGGTGGCAACTTTATATACAAAAATGTTCATTTAAATAAAAGCCCATGAAATGTAATCTTATATAAAATGCTACAAGATTGGCCAAACAATAGTTAAGATGCTCTACAGTACACAGATACCGCCTCTCAAGATCATAGGCAAGAATATCAAAGTTTACAAAGATCAAAACATGTTTCAGGTAGGCCGTTACACTCCAAGCAATAAATTCGTTAACACACCAAATCCGACAGACATTACAGAGGCAGCTACTAACGTACGGTAGATTGATAGGGAGATTACCGAACAAGCCGAACCGCAGACTGCTCTAACCCACCCCTAGTCCACAAGGGAAAAACGGACCACCCAATTTATAAGTAACCATCTTCCTGCGGGTGGGCAAACGGAGAAGAATGGTGGGACGACCCCAAAGCAAAATGGCTGGTGACCTCACCAAGAAAACAAGTAGAATTTAATAAGAGTAAATCAAACAACATATCATCAATCAAGTAACCTCTAATGAACTGCGATTTCTCGAGAAGACCTGGCGCAGCACCCCTAAATCGCTCTCCCAAACCGTCCGCTGCCAGCCGCTTCAACGGACGCAGGAAGGCGCGCTGATCTCCCATCTCACGGCATCGCAGCTCGCACCGGCCAGACTAATGTCGTGGGTTCACTCCTGTTGCTCCCGTGTCGACCGCGAAGTGACTACCCCTCGCTATACGCCGCGGCCTACTGGTCTAACGTGGCGACCTCACATATACCGACGCTCAAGACGGACAAATTATCTTGTGTCTCATTGCGCGACCGACCAACCGATCGATCCAACCGCCAATGACCATTGCTTGAGCAAACTCGATCAGACTGGCGGCCTAACGCGCAGACTCAGATACAGGAACTAAGCCCCGACCAGGCGACCACTCGCTGAGTTCTCTTACTGGCGGAGTGGGAAGACTCTCACTTTTAAGGTTGATCCGGATGACAGACAGACACTAACTGCCTAACAAATGCGGACGGGAGACAGGCTAGCAAGCTGGGGACGAGAGACTGACCGACTGGCGACCTCATGCACGTGAACAGACAACCTCTCCCCTTTCCCACCAGAGGGAGACACAAAAGCTGCGATTGCCATAACGGCGCCACCGCCAGAAACGGAGGGCGACTGCTTCACACTACGCGCTGTGGCGAGCTCTTCAAAACAGCAGTTTTTACCACGGCTCAACCACGTTATTGGCAAAACCGCTAAGTTTTTTACTTCTTCATCCTCAGTTTTAATTATCTTTCCAAATTTCTCCTTGGTAACCTTCATAGGTTGGCAATGTACCTATCAAAAAACATCGGAGACAGATTTCAAGTCTCACTCCCTTCTCAATTACTACTTTACTTTCATGTCCTTCAACTATGTAGTAAATAATACTTCCGTTCCTATATTTTATCCCCGCCAACTTCAGAATTTCAAAGTCCATAGTTCAATTGACATTGTAAATCTTTCTCTGAATCTACAATTCTGTAATCATAGGTATGCCTTTCTTCAGCCTACCTTCTAAGGTAAGTAGTAGGATCAGTATTGCCTCACTTGATCCTGAAATTCTTTAATCTTCCCAGTGGTTGGCGTCTACCAGTTTTTTCATTCTTCTGTAAATAATTTGTGTCAAAGTGATGGTTCGGTAGCATTGAACCCCTCAGAACGTTCATTCTTTAGGTCTGGAATTGATACATTCTTCCAGAAATTTAGGGGTTTGGTCTGTCTCACAGATACGAAGAGACCCAAAAACAAGAGAGAGACAACGTTCCTGCGGTGTCAGCTGTCAGTGGGCGCTTGGTGTTTTTAGATTTAAAAATACAGCTCTATGTATGCGAGGTTCTGAGTGTCCAGTAGGGTGCGGCTACCTTGGAGGCAAAAGCAGCGGTGCCACTACACGAGGCGGCAGAGTGTGCAATATGGCTGCCGCGACATGGCGAGCCGGCAGGTCCCCAGAGGCCGTGGCCCACCGCGCAACACCACAGCCGCAGCAGCAGCCGCAGCCAGGGGCCTCCCGGTACGCCTGTAATTGCGCGCCTGTGGGGTGGGGGTGGCGGCGGCGGCGGCGGCGGCGGCGGTGGCGGCTTGTAATCTCGGGACGCTCACTGACCGCCCTCTCCAAATCCGCCGCTCTCCTGCTCCGCTTTCCTTACTCAATACTGGCCCATGACAACATACTTAGTCGTGCACAGATTGAATCTTCCGCTTTGCAGCAAAGTGCAGGCCCGTGAGACATACTGTAGTTCTATTTTGTATCCCAGCCAACTTTAACCCTTGCCTTTCACCAGTAGTGATTTTACCTGTTTTATATTTTTTTCTTATATATACAGGGTATTACAAACAGGTACGGCCAAACTTTCAGGAAACATTCCTCACACACAAATAAAGAAATGATGTTATGTGGACATGTGTCCGGAAACGCTTAATTTCCATGTTAGAGCTCATTATAGTTTCGTCCACCTACGCTCAATGGAGCACGTTATCATGATTTCATACGGGATACTCTACCTGTGCTGCTAGAACATGTGCCTTTACTAGTACGACACAACATGTGGTTCATGCACGATGGAGCTCCTGCACATTTCAGTCGAAGTGTTCGTACGCTTCTCAACAACAGATTCGGTGACCGATGGATTGGTAGAGGCGGACCAATTCCATGGCCTCCACGCTCTCCTGACCTCAACGCTCTTGACTTTCATTTATGGGGGCATTTGAAAGCTCTTGTCTACGTAACCCCGGTACCAAATGTAGAGACTCTTCGTGCTCGTATTGTGGACGGCTGTGATACAATGCGCCATTCTCCAGGGCTGCATTAGCGCATCAGGGATTCCATGCGACGGAGGGTGGATGCATGTATCCTCGCTAACGGAGGGCATTTTGAACATTTCCTGTAACAAAGTGTTTCATGTAACGCTGGTACGTTCTGTTGCTGTGTGTTTCCATTCCATCCATGATTAATGTGATCTGAAGAGAAGTAATAAAATGAGCTCTAACATGGAAAGTAAACGTTTCCGGACACATGTCCACATAACATATTTTCTTTCTTTGTGTGAGAGGAATGTTTCCTGAAAGTTCGGACGTACCTTTTTGTAACACCCTATATATACACTCCTGGAAATTGAAATAAGAACACCGTGAATTCATTGTCCCAGGAAGGGGAAACTTTATTGACACATTCCTGGGGTCAGATACATCACATGATCACACTGACAGAACCACAGGCACATAGACACAGGCAACAGAGCATGCACAATGTCGGCACTAGTACAGTGTATATCCACCTTTCGCAGCAATGCAGGCTGCTATTCTCCCATGGAGACGATCGTAGAGATGCTGGATGTAGTCCTGTGGAACGGCTTGCCATGCCATTTCCACCTGGCGCCTCAGTTGGACCAGCGTTCGTGCTGGACGTGCAGACCGCGTGAGACGACGCTTCATCCAGTCCAAAACATGCTCAATGGGGGACAGATCCGGAGATCTTGCTGGCCAGGGTAGTTGACTTACACCTTCTAGAGCACGTTGGGTGGCACGGGATACATGCGGACGTGCATTGTCCTGTTGGAACAGCAAGTTCCCTTGCCGGTCTAGGAATGGTAGAACGATGGGTTCGATGACGGTTTGGATGTACCGTGCACTATTCAGTGTCCCCTCGACGATCACCAGTGGTGTACGGCCAGTGTAGGAGATCGCTCCCCACACCATGATGCCGGGTGTTGGCCCTGTGTGCCTCGGTCGTATGTAGTCCTGATTGTGGCGCTCACCTGCACGGCGCCAAACACGCATACGACCATCATTGGCACCAAGGCAGAAGCGACTCTCATCGCTGAAGACGACACGTCTCCATTCGTCCCTCCATTCACGCCTGTCGCGACACCACTGGAGGCGGGCTGCACGATGTTGGGGCGTGAGCGGAAGACGGCCTAACGGTGTGCGGGACCGTAGCCCAGCTTGATGGAGACGGTTGCGAATGGTCTTCGCCGATACCCCAGGAGCAACAGTGCCCCTAATTTGCTGGGAAGTGGCGGTGCGGTCCCCTACGGCACTGCGTAGGATCCTACGGTCTTGGCGTGCATCCGTGCGTCGCTGCGGTCCGGTCCCAGGTCGACGGGCACGTGCACCTTCCGCCGACCACTGGCGACAACATCGATGTACTGTGGAGACCTCACGCCCCACGTGTTGAGCAATTCGGCGGTACGTCCACCCGGCCTCCCGCATGCCCACTATACGCCCTCGCTCAAAGTCCGTCAACTGCATATACGGTTCACGTCCACGCTGTCGCGGCATGCTACCAGTGTTAAAGACTGCGATGGAGCTCCGTATGCCACGGCAAACTGGCTGACACTGACGGCGGCGGTGCACAAATGCTGCGCAGCTAGCGCCATTCGACGGCCAACACCGCGGTTCCTGGTGTATCCGCTGTGCCGTGCGTGTGATCATTGCTTGTACAGCCCTCTCGCAGTGTCCGGAGCAAGTATGGTGGGTCTGACACACCGGTGTCAATGTGTTCTTTTTTCCATTTCCAGGAGTGTGTATATATATATATATATATATATATATATATATATATATATATATATATATATATAACTATTTTATATATATAGGGTGAGTCACCTAACGTTACCGCTGGATATATTTCGTAAACCACATCAAATACTGACGAACCGATTCCACAGACTGAACGTGAGGAGAGGGGCTAGTGTAATTGGTTAATACAAACCATAAAAAAATGCACGGAAGTATGTTTTTTAACACAAACCTACGTTCTTTTAAATGGAACCCCGTTAGTTTTGTTAGCACATCTGAACATATAAACAAATACGTAATCAGTGCCGTTTGTTGCATTGTAAAATGTTAATTACATCCGGAGATATTGCAACCTAAAATTGACGCTTGAGTACCACTCCTCCGCTGTTCGATCGTGTGTATCGGAGAGCACCGAATTACGTAGGGATCCAAAGGGAACGGTGATGGACCTTAGGTACAGAAGAGACTGGAACAGCACATTACGTCCACATGCTAACACCTTTTTATTGGTCTTTTTCACTGGCGCACATGTACATTACCATGAGGGGTGAGGTACACGTACACACGTGGTTTCCGTTTTCAATTACGGAGTGGAATAGAGTGTGTCCCGACATGTCAGGCCAATAGATGTTCAATGTGGTGGCCATCATTTGCTGCACACAATTGCAATCTCTGGCGTAATGAATGTCGTACACGCCCCAGTACATCAGGTGTAATGTCGCCGCAGGCTGCCACAATACGTTGTTTGATATCCTCTGGGGTTGTAGGCACATCACGGTACACATTCTCCATTAACGTACCGCACAGAAAGAAGTCCAGAGGTGTAAGATCAGGAGAACGGGCTGGCCAATTTATGCGTCCTCCACGTCCTATGAAACGCCCGTCGAACATCCTGTCAAGGGTCAGCCTAGTATTAATTGCGGAATGTGCAAGTGCACCATCATGCTGATACCACATACGTCGACGCGTTTCCAGTGGGACATTTTCGAGCAACGTTGGCGGATCATTCTGTATAAACGCGATGTATGTTGCAGTGCTCTCCCATACACACGATCGAACAGCGGAGGAGTGGTACTCAAGCGTCAACTTTAGGTTACAATATCTCCGAATGTAATTAACATTTTACAAAGCAACAAACGGCACTGAATACGTATTTGTTTATATGTTCAGATGTGCTAACAAAACTAACGTGGTTCCATTTAAAAAACGTAGGTTTGTGTTAAAAAACATACTTCCGTGCATTTTTTTATGGTTTGTATTAAACAATTACACTAGCCCCTCTCCTCACGTTCGGTCGGTGGAATCGGTTCGTCAGTATTTGATGTGGTTTACGAAATATATCCAGCATATATATATATATATATATATAGGGTGAGTCACCTAACGTTACCGTTATATATATATTCTGATTGCCAAAAAGAAAAAAATGAAGCACCAAGACAACATGGTCAGACGTCAACGTAACTTTGTATACGTACGCACTATCGGCGGGTAAGTAAATGACTAGGGTTGGAACTTTCTTTGACAGCGACAACGGCCTCCTGAGTGCATTTGTATTCTTCGTCTTTAGTGTTGTTAGCACGCTTGGTAGGGTACAAAGGGGGTGTGAACCCACTGTCAGATTTTGAGTGCTCACAGTGAAGAACACAGAGGTGGTGCAGTCTCACATGTGACAGCGTTATACCCTGAGGTGACAAGTCCTGGCATAGACATACCTACATATATACACTACTGGCCATTAAAACTGCAACATCAAGAAGAAATGCAGATGATAAACGGGTATTAATTGGTCAAATATATTATACTAGAACTGACATGTGATTATATTTTGACGCAATTTGGGTGCATAGATCCTGAGAAATCAGTACCCAGAAGAACCAGCTCTGGCCGTAATAACGGCCTTGATACGCCTGGGCATTGAGTCAAACAGAGCTTGGATGGCGTGTACTGGTACAGCTGCCCATGCAACTTCAACACGATACCACAGTTCATCAAGAGTAGTGACTGGCGTATTGTGACGAGCCAGTTGCTCGGCCACCATTGACAACACGTTTCCAATTGGTGAGAGATCTGGAGAATCTGCTGGCCACGGTAGCAGTCGAACATTTTCTGAATCCAGAAACGCCCGTACAGGATCTGCAACTGCGGTCGTGCATTATCCTGCTGAAATGTACAGTTTTGCAGGGATCGAATGCAGGATAGAGCCACGGGTCGTAACACATCTGAAATGTAGCGTCCACTGTTCAAAGTGCTGTCAATGCTAACAAGAGATGACCGAGCTGGGTAACCAATGGCAACCTACACCATCACGCAGTGTGATAAGCCAGTATGGCGATGAAGAATACACACTTCCAATGTGCGTTCACCGCGATGTCGCCAAACACGGATGCGACCATCATGATGCTGTAAACAGAATCTGGATTCACCCAAAAAACTGACGTTTTGCCATTCGTGCACCCAGGTTCGTCGTTGAGTATACCATCGCAGGCACTCCTGTCTGTTATGCAGCGTCAAGGGTAGCCGCAGCCATGGTCTCCGAGCTGATAGTCCATGCAGTTGCAAACGTCGTCGAACTGTTCGTGCAGATGGTTGTTGTCTTGTAAACGTCCCTATCTGTTGACTCAGGGATCGAGACGTGGCTGCACGATCCGTTACAGCCATGCGGATAAGATGTCTGTCATCTCGACTGCTAGTGATACGAGGCCGTTGGGATCCAGCACGACGTTCCGTATTACCTTTCTGAACCCACCGATTCCATATTCTGCATACAGTCATTGGATCTCGACCAAAGCGAGCAGCAATGTCGCGATACGATAAACCGCCTTCGCGATATGCCACAATCCGACCTTTATAAAAGTCGGAAATGTGATGGTACGCATTTCTCCTCCTTACACGAGGCATCACAACAACGTTTCACCAGGCAACGCCGGTCAACTGCTGTTTGTGTATGAGAAATCAGTTGGAAACATGTCAGCACGTTGTAGGTGTCGCAATCGGATCCAACCTAGTGTGATTGCTCTGAAAAGCTAATCATTTGCATATCACAACATCTGCTACCTGTCGGTTAAATTTTATGTCTGTAGCACGTCATCTTCCTGTTGTAGCTATTGTAATGGCCAGTAGTGTAGATGTCGGCAGTATCACGTGCACAAGTTATTAAAAAGGCAGTGCATTGGAGGAGCTGCCATTTGTACTCAGCTGACTGAAGTGAAAAGTTATCCGACGTGATTATGGCCGGACGACGGGAATTAATAACTTTGAACACAGAATGGTAGTTGGCGAAGGACACATGGGACATTCCACTTAATAAATCGTTAGGAAATTCAGTATTCCGAGATTCATGGTGCCAAGAATGTGAGAATACCACATTCGAGGCAGTACCTCCCGCTTCGAACAACGCAGTGACCGACAGCCTTCATTTGATGAACGACAGCAGCGCTGTTTGCGTAGAGTTGTCATTGCTAACATACAAGCAATACCAGTGAAATAACCGCAGAAATCAATGTAGGACGTGCGACGAACATATGTGTTACGACAGTGCGGCAAAATATGGCTTTAATGGGCTACGACAGCAGACGACCGACGCGAGTGCCTTTTCTAACACCATGACATGGCGTGCAGCGCCTATCTCTTGACCCTACACTACTGGAAAATCGCGGCCTGGTCAGATGAGCCCCGATTCAAGTTGGTAAGAGCCGATGGTGCAGTTCGAGTCTACCGCAGGCATCACGAAGTCACGGACGCCAATTGTCAACAAGATACTTTGAAATCTGGTGGTGGCTCTGTAATGGTGTGGGCTATGTTTACATGGTCCAACTGAACCGTAATTGACTGGAAATACTAATGTTCGGCTTCTTGCGGACCCTTTGCTGCCATTCATGGACTTCATGTTCCCAGGTCACAATTGTTCACAGTTCGTTTGAAGAACATTTTGACAATACGTGCGAATTATTTAGCCACCCAGACCACCCTACGTAAATCCAAACGGACATCTATGAGACATAACCGAGAGGCCATTCATGCACAAAATCGTGCACTGGCAACACTTCCGCAATCGTGGACGGCTATAGAGGCGGCAATGCCTCAGTCCATGCCACGTCGAGTAGCTGCAGTACGCCAGGCAGAACGAGGTGCCCCACGGCATTAGAAGGTATCTCATAATTTTTCTCACCTAAGTGTTGTTGTTGTTGTGGTCTTCAGTCCTGAGACTGGTTTGATGCAGCTCTCCATGCTACTCTATCCTGCGCAAGCTTCTTCATCTCCCAGTACCTAATGCAACCTGCATCCTTCTGAATCTCCTTATTGTATTCATCTCTTGTTCTCCGCCTAAGATTTTTACCCTCCACGCTGCCCTCCAATACTAAATTGGTGATCCCTTGATGTCTCAGAACATGTCCTATCAACCGATCCCTTCTTCAGGTCAAGTTGTGCCACAAACGTCTCTTCTCCCCAATCCTATTCAATACTTCCTCATTAGTTATGTGATCTACCCATCTAATCTTCAGCATTCTTCTGTAGCACCACATTTCGAAAGCTTCTATTCTCTTCTTGTCCAAACTATTTACCGTCCATGTTTCACTTCCATACATGGCTACACTCCATACAAATACTTTCAGAAATGACTTCCTGACTCTTAAATCTATACTCGATGTTAACAAATTTCTCTTCTTCAGAAACGCTTTCCTTGCCATTGCCAGTCTACATTTTATATCCTCTCTACTTCGACCATCATCAGTTATTTCACTCCCCAAATAGCAAAACTCCTTTACTACTTTAAGTGTCTCATTTCCTAATCTAAAACCCTCAACATCACCAGACTTAATTCGACTACATTCCATTAACCTCGTTTTGCTTTTGTTGATGTTCATCTTATATCCTCCCTTCAAGACACCATCCATTCCGATCAACTGCTCTTCCAAGTCCTTTGCTGTCTCTCACAGAATTACAATGTCATCAGCGAACCTCAAAGTTTTTATTTCTTCTACATGGATTTTAATACCTACTCCGAATTTTTCTTTTGTTTCCTTTACTGCTTGCTCAATATACAGATTGAATAACATCGGAGAGAGGCTACAACCCTGTCTTACTCCCTTCCCAACCACTGCTTCCCTTTCATGTCCCTCGACTCTTGTAACTGCCATCTGGTTTCTGTACAAATTGTAAATAGCCTTTCGGTCCCTGTATTTTACCCCTGCCAGCTTTAGAATTTGAAAGAGAGTATTCCAGTCAACATTGTCAAAAGCTTTCTCTAAGTCCACAAATGCTAGAAACGTAGGTTTACCTTTCCTTAATCTTTCTTCTAACATAAGTCGTAAGGTCAGTATTACCTCACGTGTTCCAGTATTTCTACGGAATCCAAACTGATCTTCCCCGAGGTCGGCTTCTACTAGTTTTTCCATTCGTCTGCAAAGAATTCGTGTTAGTATTTTGCAGCTGTGGCTTATTAAACTGATTGTTCGGTAATTTTCACATCTGTCAACACCTGCTTTCTTTGGGATTGGAATTATTATATTCTTCTTCAAGTCTGAGGGTATTTCGACTGTTTCATACATCTTGCTCACCAGATGGTAGAGTTTTGTCAGGACTGGCTCTCCCAAGGCCGTCAGTAGTTCCAATGGAATGTTGTCCACTCCTGGGGCCTTGTTTCGATTCAGGTCTTTCAGTGCTCTGTCAAACTCTTCACGCACTATCAAATCTCCCATTTCATCTTCATCTACTCCTCTTCCATTTCCATAATATTGTCCTCAAGTACGTCGCCCTTGTATAGACCCTCTATATACTCCTTCCACCTTTTTGCTTTCCATTCTTTGCTTAGAACTGGGTTTCCATCTGAGCTCTTGATATTCATGCAAGTGGTCCTCTTTTCTCCAAAGGTCTCTTTAATTACCCCTCTTGAGATAAGCCTCTACATCCTTACATTTGTCCTCTAGCCATCCCTGCTTAGCCATTTTGCTCTTCCTGTCTATCTCATTTTTGAGACGTTTGTATTCCTTTTTGCCTGCTTCACTTACTGCATTTTTATATTTTCTCCTTTCATCAATTAAATTCAATATTTCTTCTGTTACCCAAGGATTTGTACTAGCCCTCGTCTTTTTACCTGCTTGATCCTCTGCTGCCTTCACTACTTCATCCCTCAGAGCTACCCATTCTTCTTCTACTGTATTTCTTTCCCCCATTCCTATCAATTGTTCCCTTATGCTCTCCCTGAAACTCTGTACAACCTCTGGTTCTTTCAGTTTATCCAGGTCCCATCTCCTTAAATTCCCATCTTTTTGCAGTTTCTTCAGTTTTAATCTATAGGTCATGACCAATGGATTGTGGTCAGAGTCCACATCTGCCCCTGGAAATGTCTTACAATTTAAAACCTGGTTCCTAAATCTCTGTCTTACCATTATATAATCTATCTAATACCTTTTAGTATCTCCGGGGTTCTTCCATGTATACAACCGTCTATCATGATTCTTGAACCAAGTGTTAGCTATGATTAAGTTGTGCTCTGTGCAAAATTCTACCAGCTGGCTTCCTCTTTCATTTCTTAGCCCCAATCCATATTCACCTACTACGTTTACTTCTCTCCTTTTTCCTACACTCGAATTCCAGTCACCCATGACTATTAAATTTTCGTCTCCCTTCACTATCTGAATAATTTCTTTTATTTCATCATACATTTCTTGAATTTCTTCGTCATCTGCAGAGCTAGTTGGCATATAAACTTGCACTACTGTAGTAGGTGTGGGCTTCGTATCTATCTTGGCCACAATAATGCGTTCACTATGCTGTTTGTAGTAGCTTACCCGCATTCCTATTTTCCTATTCATTATTAAAGCTACTCCTGCATTACCCCTATTTGACTTTGTGTTTATAACCCTGTAGTCACCTGACCAAAAGTCTTGTTCCTCCTGCCACCGAACTTCACTAATTCCCACTATATCTAACTTTAACCTATCCATTTCCCTTTTTAAATTTTCTAACCTACCTGCCCGATTGAGGGATCTGACATTCCACGCTCCGATCCGTAGAGCGCCAGTTTTCTTTCTCCTGATAACGACATCCTTTTGAGTAGTCCCCGCCCGGAGATCTGAATGGGGGACTATTTTACCTCCGGAATAATTTACCCAAGAGGACGCCATCATCATTTAATCATACAGTAAAGCTGCATGCCCTCGGGAAAAATTACGGCAGTAGTTTCCCATTGCTTTCAGCCGTTCGCAGTACCAGCACAGCAAGGCCGATTTGGTTATTGTTACAAGGCCAGATCAGTCAATCATCCAGACTATTGCCCCTGCAACTACAGAAAGGCTGCTGCCCCTCTTCAGGAACCACACGTTTGTCTGGCCTCTCAACAGATACCCCTCCGTTGTGGTTGGACCTACGGTACGGCTATCTGTATCGCTGAGGCACGCAAGCCTCCCCACCAACGGCAAGGTCTATGGTTCATGGCGCGGGGGGGAGGGGGGAGAGGCACCTAAGTGTAAGAACCTAAAAAATATTTGAAATGGGCCTTACTGTGCGTTTACATTTGGCTGGCTGGTTGACCCGTGCAGTATTCGTATCTTTTGTGTATTCGGACGTGGCAGTGGCCAAATGTTCGACTTCGTCAGGCATACTCGTCGTAAAGACTCTGGCCGACCATTTGGGACCGACAAAAGGCAGTATCACCGTGTTGTGCCCCATTCACATCGTAAGACGTTCATATATGCGGCTGCTGTTCCAGAACAAGTAACGGATTCCCTGGAACGATCTGTGTTATCCCGCACAGTTGGGAATTATTGTCTCATGTGTAGGCTGCTGTTAACACAAAGGGCCGCGCCGCGCGGAATTAGGCGAGCGGTCTCGGGCGCTGCAGTCATGGACTGTGCGGCTGGTCCCGGCGGAGGTTCGAGTCCTCCCTCGTCCATGGGTGTGTGTGTTTGTGCTTAGGGTAATTTAGGTTAAGTAGTACGTAAGCTTAGGGACTCATGACCTTAGCAGTTAAGTCGCATAAGATTTCGCACATTTGAACAAAGGGCCGCATTCGGAGTGATGCCATGACCAGAAAGCATGGACTGCTGATAATTGCCATCTCATTGGGTTCAACGATAAATCGTAGGAACCCTGATGACTATAGCCGGCAAGCATGGCGGCAACCTGGTGAGTGGTAGCCTTCTTCCAATAATTTGAAGAGGCACAGCAGTTTTACTCCGGTGCATGGTGTGGGGAGCCTTCGGGTACAAACTCAGGTCTCGGCTGTTAGTGACTGTGGGAACTCCAACGGAAGTACGCTGTACCACGGACATGTTGCGTCTCATATGCTAACTTTCATGGGACAGTACTGCGGTGCAGTTTTCTACAGGATAATGTTCGTCCACCTCTATTAACTGTGTTCAAGCTACACATGTTCTCCAATGGCCAGTAAGATTCACAGATCTGCTCCCAAACAACATATGTGTTACCAGCTTGGACGTCATCTCCGTCCCAATGCCAATATCCAGAAGTACCAATATATTACGACAGCCGCGAGCTAATCTGCCTCAGTAAGAGATACAATAACTTTATTTTACCCTTCCCAGTCGAACCATTGTTTGCTTCTAGGCCAGTGGGGGTGTAGCATCGTACTCTTAAGTGATCTCCTGCCGGCAAAATTTTTGTTAATGTAACTCTATTTGGCAATCGTTTAAATAACACCACATGCCCTGACAAGCCACGAAGTTTCACTTCGTTTCCTGCTCGTCTTCTTGGGGCTTCACTTTTTATGTCAGGCAGTGTGTCTATGCCAGTTAGGGACTAAAGTATTTACACCATGTAATTAATTTCGGTCTACTATTAGGGACTTTAAAGCCTGCATACAAAGTAGTTTTTGAATGGCATCGAGCCAACATATACAAACACACTAATAAACTGAAAAGTTTCGTCGTTCTATGTAAAAATGTAAGGTTTACAATCTACGGATTTTTCACAGCCCATGTCGCATTCAGTTTCACAGTCTCAGATTGCTAGTACCACTTTATCGTTTTTTGATACCAAATGCTTTACGAAGCGGTAGTACTGGAAGAAAGTGCAGAGTGTGTGAACATTACCAATACAATATAAAGTAATGCCTATTGTATTTCATATTCCCAAAGTTACTGAAATCGAACCAATGCAGTCAAAGTTGACGCAAGGTCCAGTGTAAGGCGTTACAGCCGTCAAAGAATGTTCTCCTCGAGTGGCCACACACTATGAAGTTGGTCACGTAACCTAACACCGTGACCCATGGTTGAGCTATAGAGGTCGGCGTTGCTTCTCTCCGGCGGTTGGCTGTTTACACTTTGTGTCGATTACTGGATCATGTCGCCGTATATTGTATCTCGGAGCGGCTTACTTTAATTGACTTTGGTTTGGATTGTTTCTCTCAAGACTGTGGATGCGCAGGCTTCATTACTGTTTCATGCCTTTGTATTACAGACTCCCGTCTTCTTCTTGGACTTGTTTCAGCCAAGCTTCTATTAATGTCGCTTGTCACGGTCATGGTTATTAATTCTGTTTTGTGAGTATTTAAGTAAGTGTATTTCATACGGTGAAAGAAAGAATCTAAGCACCGACAGAAGGCTTTATACGTTCTCGACCAATCTCTGTGAATGAGTTCGACTTGGAACAACACGCAAGAAAAAAAGGAAAGGAGAAACAAATAAAAATTATTACTTAATGTTCCGTCAACGACGACGTTATTAGAGACGGGCCACAAACTCAGGTTGTGGAAGGAGATAGGCAGTGCCTTTTCATTTCATAAGTACTTATTTGGTAAGGATCCCAAACCGCGCAATAATGTTCTAGGATGGACAGAAAAACATATCGTAGGCAGCCTCTTTAATAGATCTGTTGTATGTTCCAAGTATTCTGCCAATAAAACGTAGTCCTTGGTTCGTGTTCCTCACTACATGTTCTATGTGGCGGTACCAGTTTAAGTTCTTCGTAATTTTAATCCCTATTTATTTAAATGAATATCTCCACAGTACTGTGATTCATCGTGTAACCGATTTTTAACGTATTTCTTTTAGTGTTCATCTAGAGGTCCTCCATTTTATATTCATGAGGATGATCTGCGACTTCTCGCACCGTACTGATGTCTTGTCTAGATCATTTTGTAATTCTTCTGAGGAATTTGTTAGGCGGTAAACGACAATATTATCCACAAACAATCTAAGAGGGCTCTTTACATTATCTCCTAAATCTTTTATATATATCAAAACCAGCTGAGGTCCTATAACATTTAATTGGGTAACCGGAAATATAACTTTTGATTAACTTGATGACTTCTCATTATTTACTACGAACTGTGTCCTTTCTGAGAAGAAATCACGAATCCAGTTGCACAACCGAGACGATACTCCATACACTCCATAGCAACATGCGAAGAACTGTGTCAAAAGCTTCCTGGAAAACTAGAAACACGGGACCGACTTGCGATTCCCTGCAGATAGTAGTCGTGGCTTCACGTCAGTAAATAGCCAGTTATGTTCTTCAAGAACGCTATTTTCCGAAGTCGTGCTTTGTGCCAATAAATAGTTTTCATTGAGGCGTTTCATAAAGTCAGCAGTAGGTGTTCCAAATTCCTAATACAATTTTATGTTAGCGATGTAGGTCTACAATAGAGCTGATTACTTTTAATTCGTTGCTTGTATATTGGTGGCCTGTGCAGCTTTCCAGTTCGTCGGGCGAGTGGTAGTACATGATTGTCATATTTCGAATTATTACATCAGCACACTCCGAAAGGAAGCTGTTTGCTGTACACTCTGGACCGAAAGATTTGCCTTTATTAAGTAACTTATTTTTCTTCACTACACAGAGGTTACCTACTTTTAAGCTACTCGCGTTGACAGCTGTTCTAGATTAGCATTCTGGAGTATTTACTTCATCTTCTTTGGTGCAGAAATTTCAGAAGACCGCACTTAGTAACTCCACGTCCGTGTTAGTGTCATTGTTACCGATACCACTGCTGTCGTGCGGTGAACGTATGGACTGCATTTTCCCGTTGGTTTTTTTTAATCTGAACAAAATCTCTTTGTATTTTCTGACAGGTCTCGAGACAGAGTTTCGATGTGGAATTTATTAAAAACATCTTGCACTGAAGTTCGCGCTAAGTTTCGAGATACAGTACAACGTCACTAACCTTAGAGATTTAGCGTTCTTTTAAATTTCAAATGCATATTCGTTGCTTCTTCAGCTGTGTTCTGATCTATTTTATGTACCAAGGGGGATCACGGTACCACTTCTCACTCATTTATTTGATACGAATATCTCCATTGTCGCCGATACCGTTTCTTTGAATTTAAGCTACGCTTGGTCTCAACTTACAATGTGGGTCATTAACCCCTATATCTGTCTTGAGGCATGTTGCCAAGACGCCTAGCATGTTATCGCAACCATTTACAGTTGTGGGCTCCTGAAATATTTGCTCAAATTAAGTATCGGAGATTACATTTAGTGCTATTTTGAACAACGTTTCATGCCTACCACCGACTTCAAACTTGTATTTTCGCCAGCATATCGAGGTTAGACTGGAGTCACCACCTACTATAATTGTATGAGTCGATTACCTATTCTGAATGAGACTTAAATTGTCCTTGAACCATCCAGAAACTGTGTCATCTAAGTCGGAGGGGTCGGTAAGTGGAACCAGTTACTAAGCTATTACGGTTGTCAAGTATAAATTCTATCCATACTGACACTCAGCACCTATTCACTTTAACTACACTACAAGATCAACTACTTCTACAACAATATCACGCCACCACCATTTGTATTTAAACTACAATATCTCAACACCATTAGGTCCTTGGTAAAAACTTCGGCTGAACCTGTCTTCAGTTTTAGCCAGTTTTCAGTGCTCAGAACGGTTTCTGAGTCAGTGCTTGCTATGAGCGCTGAGACCTCAGCTTCTTTTCCAACGCAACAACGAGAATTTACACCTTCGCCTCTAATGTCTTCTAGGTCCACCCTCGTCCCGTGTTTCAGCTGCACCCTTTAAGAATGAACGCCTGTGTTCACACTTCCGCAACATTCTAACCTGGAAGACCGTCCATTCCACTCCACACAGAAGAACCACTCAGGTATTCGCCTGAGTAGGTTTTATTAACTCATCGAATACATATATGTAAGTGGCGAACAGAGATTTGAATCGTCACTTCACCGAATACGAGTGCAATGTGTTGCATCTACGCGCATTCGCATCTTGCGCAACGTGTACAGGCGCAACAAATCATTTTTGCATGCATCCCATATGCAAACTGACGTCGTCTCCTCTTCTGCCACTTCTTCTTGGGTAAATGGCTGTGACGACCCGATACCAAAGCTAATAAAACTAAAGTCTATATAATTCCTTGAGTCAGCCGACATTTCTTCTTACTTTGGTGTTTCAAAAATTACTTTACTACGCCTCGGGAATCAGTCGCCATTCGGCCTTCGTAGATTTGAGTTCTCTGTAATTCCTCCTACATAGTTATTATGTTAGAATAACTCTTGTAATTACTCCCATGCTATCCTATAATCGTGTGCCTTCCTCGTATTTGTACATCTTCCACGATCTGCTCCATGTTTCACTATCTTATAAAAACCACAACTCCTTCCTTGAGTAGCTTTTCCTGCTATCGTTCCGAAGATGTGGCGGCTTAAAATGTGTCTTACTACTTTCTCTACTCGTTTGGATATTCATCCAAGAGAGGTCTGCTTTTATATTGAGCACGTTTTAATTTGTAACTCTCTCGTTCCATGCGACGATCCCACATCTTGGATTCCATGTTTCTCCCTTGTTTTATTAATGTCGTTATTTCACGCCTATGTGGGGCGAATATAATGCTAGCATGGCTCCACATTTGATGAGAAGTGTCCTTGCTGGTGAATAAACCATTACTGAATCAGATTCAAATTTTGCATCTAACATACTGCTTCAGTCATTGTCCAGATCCTCCCATCTCGTGTCATATTGCTTTCCAGATGAGCAGTCTATTTCTTACAACATTTCTCTTACAGTTTTTTTCAGTTTTAGAGGATGTTATTCTTCTTCAGCAATGCATACCAACTCTTTATTGTTCTTCATATCACATTATTTACAGATGGACCACTTCACAGTACTGAAAATCTTATCTAGTGGTCACTGAAAGTGGGATATTTGTATGTAACTCACCTAATCTATCGTTTCACCAATAACCTCTTCAGCAAATGTGCGTCTCACAGGAATTCATACGATCGCAACTTTTCTTTCACACCATCATTGCAAAGGCATTCTAACACATCGTTTACTTTTCGATCCCAGCAGCACATTTTTTAAATACATGTTTAGTTTCGATCTCCTTGTATCATATACATCTACCTAGATACTTCTCAAACCACTGTACTGTGCATGGCGGAGTCCCCCCTGTACAGAACTTTCCCGTTCCACTCACAAACAAGGCAAGAGAAAAACGAGTGTATATATGCCTCAGTATGAGCCCTAATTTCTCGTATCTTATCTTAGTGTGCCTTACGCGTAATGCCTATTGGCCGCAGTAGAATCGTCCGGCAGTCAACTCCAAATTATTGTTTCCAAAATTTTCTCAGTAGTGATTCTAGAAAAGAACGTCGCCTTCCTTCAAGAGGTTCCCATTTGAGTTCCCGAAGCGGGAATAGTAAAGAAGTTAAAACTAAATACACATTTTATATCATATTAAAGAAAGTAGAAAAGATTGTACATAAATGTGGAATTTTCTTATGTAGGTGTGTCAGCAACTCGTCATATCTGTTTTAGAAGCACATATCAGACTGCTGTGATATGTAACTGTGGTAAGTGTTTTAAATCTGGTTTGGGGATATGAGAGGAGGGAAGAGAGGGAACGGGTCGTTGTATGTGGAGTGAGGGGGATAGGGAGAGAAGATAGAAGGCAGGAAGGGGAGCTGGTAGGGATGTCATCAGCTTAATGGATATAGATTCAGTGAAACAGTATTTTAATTTATGGGAAAAGAGAGTAGCTTACGCTAAATGTATAAAAAGCAAAAGTATGTGAGAACTGGCGCTATGATATTCAGAGTGCAGAACAATGAATGTATAAGCTGTAAAAAGCACAAAATAGTAAAAGTTAATTTAGGTAATGTAACTAAAAGAGCATTAAATGTCTTAAAATATAAAACATCTGCTTGATGGCGTTGCACCTCCCGTAGTTTTGTAGTACGTACGGAAGCCAGTCTTCAAGCCGACCTGCTGCTAGGACGGTATGTGAGGCGATAGACCGCCTCATTCCTTCTCGGTGTGTGCGGCTGTTGTTCATACATACGTTACTTCGAGGTGGACGATTGGAAGAGATATTCAAAGTGTCATGATAAATGCTCTGTTAATACAATCGTTTTTCTGATTTAATGTGTTGCCAGTCTCTAGTGAACGGTACAACAAATCTCAGTTTCTTACAGCATCGTCACGAGCTATCTTTTAGGTTCAGTGTATAGCATTTCCAAATGCATATCAATGGCTCTAACGGAATGCTTCGCTGCAATGGCTGATAACCAAACGCTGTTTTATTATTGTGAATTGATGCGTGCTCTTTGAACGCTTTTCAAACGTCCTGCCTATTTAATGTACATAAGTTTCAGGACAGTTCCCGTACTTTAGTTTATATACACCCGCTGCCGTGAATTTCGAAGCTTTTATTATACAGACATTACATAATTGTGAAGCGAAGAATGCCATTAGTCTTAAATCCAATAAGTAAATTGGTACCACGAAACTTTCTACGAATTACTTCCGACGTCCTTTATACTTCATTGACAAGTACAAAATTTTCTTGTCTTCCTATTATAACACTATATGGAGCTTCTAAAATAGCAATTTCACCCTGAAATGCTACCTCTTTACCAGTAATTTCTGAACTGACCGTAATTGTGTAGTAATTACGAGTTTAATGGGACGTATCTCATCTCCTGTGTGACCTAAGTACTGAAAGAATGAAAAGTAGTTGTCGAGGTAACCAAACTAACGATCTATTTTCACGGAGTGCACGTACGTGGAAATGCAAAGTAAAGATGGTCGCCGACTCACATTTGAAGAAAGTAATTTCCGCCAAATATACAGCAAAAGGTAAAATAACTGCTGAATTAAGATTCACTTTACTGATAATTCGATTTAACGATCGGACACCACATCACTATCATGTACTAACGATGTAAACAGTCATGAATTAATCTGTTTTCTGGCTAATCAATTATGGAAGCTAACTACTTCATACTAAAGTACACTCATTGCTTTATTGTGTAACGAAAAATGATAAAAGCACATGTCACCTAACAGGGGCGAAGCACTAATCAGTTTGACATGGGTTGGGCATGAAACTGTGCTGCTGATAAAAAGCAATTTCAACGCTGTTACAGAGCTATTATTCTAACATGAGCACCAATTGTTTTCATTGACTACATATGAGCATGCACAATCCATGAAATGTTTATGGAATACCTGAAACATATTTTACTGCAACTCATAATTTTAAGATCATCAACATTTCAAGAATAATTAACTAATTCTTATACAAACTTTCACCATAGAATTACTAACACTCGAACTAATATACAAGGGCGTCCTCAGACTGTTTTGTCTCCTAGCAGGATTTTGAACCAACAATGAAAGTTAAACAATGGCAATAAAACATATAAATACACAAAAGCACTACTTGCAAACACGCAGTACAAGTAGGCATTGGTGTAACCCTTTAAAGTGTCATGGTCTAGGCTTTATTTTGTAAGCATTGTTTACAATCAACACTTCCAATTTCCGTAAAATCGTTTTAGTGATTCTTTAGGGTTTTCTCTTTATATGTGAGTTTAAGTAAATATTCCTTAAATATTAACTGAAATTATGATCTTCAACTACAAATTATTTGCCCCATGAAACTTAAAACTTTCCTTAATTGTTTCACATACTAATTACAACACTTTCACTAGGCTTTGAAGCTCTGACTATTCGTGGAATCGGTCTAGAAGCCTGACAAGTTAGTGATTCAGAACAAATCAAGGTTCGTGACACACAATTGTGTCTGAGCACTTATAATGTGAAAAACTTCATTAAACATTCTTTCATGCAAGAATATACGAAACTATACATTAATCTTGGTGAAGATGCATGCGGAGGCAAGCTTCAGTAGCGACATAACAGTGCCATGTGATGCAATTACGGTTCTTGATATAAAACGCTCTGGATATTTATTCTTAACGTAGAAATTACAAATTTCAGACCAAGTCAGTAAATGCCATTATGTAGTGGCTAATGACAGTTAACACCCCAGCATTTTTAACCCACTCCTCCAGAAATTCTCGCCTCATGAAGCTCTCGGAACGTTTACTCTTCGAAGGCTAGCCACAGACATCATGCCACACAAAAATTTTGCGCACTACCTCACGCCTATCGTTGGTTTTCATTTGAGCCTAAACCCTTTATTTATGGAGAAACTTTCCTTAGTCTTTTGTATGACATCCATAAGGATACACCAGTTAGGTACATTCGTGACAATTTAGTACACACATAACAAAAAATGACATAGCTTTGGAAAAGATGTTTATGGACTATTTCCAAATTACTTAACATTACAGAAAAATAGAAAATATTTACACACATTTCAAGTCAAAGAAGTTAAGGATTGCTGCTGCTGTACCATCGGTAGTTGACAAAAGTTTTTATTTACTTCTTTACACGTCAGGTTCAGTAGGACCAAATTGAGGAGCAAATCTCCAAGGTCATGGAACGTGTCAGTACAATAATTTACAACATAACATTAATAACAGATAAAAATGAAATGTTTACAAACCCGAAAAATGACAGATGATAAGTTTAAGTAAATGCGTTCAACAATAGAACAAGGATGAGCTTCATTATTCAAGGAACGCTTCGACAGAATAGAAAGAGTGGCCCATGAGGAAACTCTTCAGTTTCGATTTGAATGCGCGTAGATTAATGCTGAGATTTTTGAATTCGAGTGGTAGCTTATTGAAAATGGATGCAGCAGTATACTGCACACCTTTCTGCACATGATTCAAGGAACTCCGATCCAATTTCAGGTTAGATTTCTGCCGAGTATTAACTGAGTGAAAGCTGTTTATTCTCGAGAATAAGCTAATATTGTTAACAAGAAATGACAGTAAGGAATATGTATATTGAGAGGTCAATGTCAAAATACCAAGACCAGTGAATAGGTGTCGACAACAGGTTCGCGAAGTTACACCACTTATTCTCCGAACTGCCTGTTTCTGAGCCAAAAATATTCTTTTAGAATGGGATGAGTTACTCCAAAATATAATACCATACGACATAAGTGAATGAAAATAAGCAAAGTAGACTAATTTTCGTGTCGAATGATCACTCACTTGAGATACCGTTCGAAAAGTAAACATGGCACCATTAAGTCTCTGAACAAGATCCTGAACGTGGGCTTTCCACGACAGTTGGCTATTTATCTGAACACCTAGAAATCTGAACTATTCAGTTTCACTAATCATATGCCATTCTTGAAATTAAAACAACAGGTTTTGTGAAATTGTGTGTTAGAAACTGTAAAAATGCTTACTGTGATTTTGTGTTAGTTTATTTTTAAGCAGTATACCTATTAGCTGACTTCAATCTACGAGCAAAAAAAGGGCAGCTGTAACACCAACTACCACAGGAATTTTTCCATTACTGATCCCACCATCACCCACCACACTGTCACCTATAAGATTTGCCAGCCTCCCCTTCCCATACCTACTGAGGTGCAGGCCATGCCTAGTGAAATACGATCTGCTGGCAGACTCAACTGGCACCACTGAAATGTGACCCACTTACTCTCTTCACTTGTTAACGTACTACCATTGATTTTACATCGAGGTCGCCAGTTAATTTTGTGTAGCAGCTTTGTTACTGTTGAAACCGAATACCCATTGGTTAGTGCAGTTAGTTTCATAATATGGATATCTTTGCTCCCTTTTTACTCAGTAGATTGCAGTTTTAACAGCCTATTACTCACGGACCGAAAATGTGCCATATTCAGTCGATGATGGTGCCAAGATATTGAATCAGTAATAACATTTTAGATCTGCTTAAACGAGTTTGTCCAACCAAATTTACACTTAGAATCACTGCAAATCTTAGGCATAGAGAAATCAGTAAGTTGATATATTTTTCTTATTTTCATTCGATATGTAACTGTAACTGCATGCAGCGTGGCCAAGAAAAGGTAGCGTGAACCCAGGTAACGTAACTGTGTTGCATACACGGGAAGTACGCACATGAACAGCATCTGCATCTCTGAACGTATTGAAGCATCTTCAGTTGCAATCACATATGTTTGCATAACGTTCCTTGGTCATGAACATGGTGGAGACGCCTACACCTTTTATCGGCAGGTTAATGTTGGATCTGGCAAAACGCGAAAAACAGGGTACTAAAAATTAATATCTATTTCTTCGGTTTCCTGCTCTTGCTCAAAAAACAAATTCGTTTCGTAAAATACTTCAGTCGAGAGCCGTGGAATCTCGCGGAACTGACGATTAAGGTCGCTGCTTATATCTGCGGAGAATTCCCGTCCATGCCATATCTCTTCCTCCTCTTCTTCCTTGTCGGATCCTCCTGCTCCTCGCGGCGGTCGTAAAACGAGAAGTAGTAACGAAGGACGCAGATAAAGGCTGCGCTGAACTGCCACGAGGTTCCTTTCAGGCCGCTGCCGTGCTCAGATAAGCGAACGCTTTTCCTCCGTTGGACCGCAAAAGGCTTCTAACCCTCTGCTCTGCGTGAAAGAAAAATATAGCAAAATGCAAAGGCGAGCCGCGTAAGAACTTTATCCCGAGGCTGATATTTTAAATCGCTAAAATTCTAAATTTGTATTCATGGGTGCTGTCAGACTCGGCTGAATACGCCGCTGCACGGCTTCCAATGGGCTTCTTGGGTAGCAAACAAACACAGCTCCTTACGTTCTACACAACACCTAAAGGACGTCCCCTGTCAGTCACTCAAAGGCATGTCTCAGATCTTTGTTTGTTGGTGTTTAACCTGGGGTATTACACTAACCTCCCGGAACATTGTTTTTCAGAGTCATTTTATCATAGTTATAATGTAACTGAAAGTCACACAATGTACTAATCTTACATTTATACAACACCAGCTGAGATTGCATGACCTTGCCTCACCTAATCTCTGGTGCACGATAAAATGAAGGCTGACCAATGCGGTACAGTGTCATCCACATCCAAGAATAAAATATAAATTCATGTAACTAACGGTATTAGGTTCATCGCCCATGGCGAAACCGAACTACAGCCTACAGATTGTGATGTAGCATATTCTATGTCGACTTCGTTTGACAAGAATGCCTGTAGAAATGGAAAAGTTGGTTGATTCAGTGATCTAAATCTTTCAGTATTGACGATGAAGACAACACAACATTCACTCCCCGAGCGGAGAAAATCTCCGACCCGGCCAGGTCATGTCTCGCATGACATTTTGACGCGCTATCCACTCAACGAGGGAGGCTAATGTCTTCTATATTGAGATAGAGTAAGAAGTACTGTAATGTTGATGCATTAATTTGTTCTGATAGCGGTGCTGATATTCAAGACAATAAAAGCGGGTTAAAAGCTGTGAGCTATCTGGGGAAGTTAACCTTGCATTACTGAGCAACTGTTTCACCAGGTAACCAGTCTAGCTTACCAAATTCCCAACCAGACTAACATTAATTATAATCTTTTAGTAGTCATCTTACGATAACCGGTGATATATATATGTAAGACAATTTAAATAAAAAGAAATAAATCAGTTTATATTTGGATATTTATTTTAACATTGATCATTGTTCCGTTAAAATTTCAGGATATTAAACTTGATTCATAACTAAACTGGTGCCTTATTTAGGATTGTGAAAATGTGAATTTGTAAGCTTACGGAACACATCAAATATGGAGCCAACATTGGGAGACTGCATACAACACTGCATTCGTAAAATAGCACAGGAAGAACGTTGAAACATATGCAAGAGGAAATTAACCACAACCAACCGATTCAATTTTCGCCCAAAGAAGTTACGTTCGTAGCGCAATCCTGTCCATCATGACATTACCAGACACTGGTATACTAAATTCATACTAACTCTCTGTGAAATCTTACCGAAACGAATAGCTGAGGGCTACTTTGATGATTACACCACATGCTTCACGTGGTCAACTTGGTTTACACAAAGAGTGTAACTTCACAATAATTTTGATAATTACATTGAAACACAAATTACAAAAGAAAAATCTCGAACTGGTTACTATTGTCTTACTATTAACCTGATGGGTCAAACAATTGTATAAGCACGTGGGACTGGTCCCACAAAGTACACCCCATGTGGGTTGAACATAAAGAAAAGTTGCTATATTGAAAAATATTGTCAAGACGAGACGTTATAATCTCACGCATATTCGCATTTAAGATTGATGATCTTAGTTAGAGTTACGGATCATCCACAGGTGGTTCCACTTTACTCACAAAGTAGTGACAATGCAACTACTGGAAGATATTCTGAACTTCACACTCGAATTACACTGCGTTACAATTTAAGATAACATTAGATATTTTAGATCTAAACCTGAAATAAAGGTGATTAAATTTTCAGTTAGGCTGAACTTAAGAAATCCATTGTCCTACGGACTTAGCAGAGACGCGTTTAGCCGGAGAACTTACCACTTCAGACGCTCGCCGCAGACAGACTGCCGTGGGCCCCTACCGAGGGAGCTTAACAGATACAAACGGCAGTGAACAGAGAGGCAGCTTCCTATAACAACATGACAAGGCACGGACAGGACCATACTAAGAATAGAAACGTCTCTGCTTTTAGAAAGCGTAGCTACCTGTTCTGACGTTGGTCCTACTGTTCTCTAGCAGACAGGCTTGTCTGCTACCATCAGGCACGCAACTAGAAATAAATTTGCTCATTCATCCTCTCACACAGTAGGAAAGGGGGATGACAGTATCTTAACATATACAGTATATAAAAGAAAGCGGATGTAGGTTCCGTATGAGACTGTGTGACATGAATTACATATAAACTGTGTTTCATAGTGTAGTAGTGTGACAGATCGTTCTTGTTTATGTGTAAAAGTAACACGTTCCTCTACTCAGTCTTCTCCCAGATAGTCAGCAACACCACAGTAAATTTAGAAGTGGAATGTATGCCGTAAATCACAACAGTTTAAAAAAAAATTAACGTGAAAGGAATCCTACAGAGACCTTTCAGTACTTCGGCAAACTACAAATTTTCGTGACTAGAATTAAGAATAATTAGTAACAATGTAAGTAAATGTAATGAATAAGGTAGAAAATAAGACATTTACGCTTAACACAACACCTGTGCTGCCATAAACGGTAATTACAATTAATGAAGAAAAATAAACCTAAGGGTACCAATTCTGAAATAAAGAAATAAAGCTTTAGACCAATTTTAAGATGTATGATGAATGAACTAAAGCTTCTCTTTGAACTCTGGAGAAGAAATTGATATATACAATATATATCACAAAAGTACACACATTTATCTAAGAATTAAATCCCCGTCGTTCCAACACACAGCTTACTTATTGGAGCTAATGATGGTTCTTCGAGTGCTTTGACTGTAGGCTATAGTACATTCAGTGATATCCTCCATAAAATTGTCTGGAAATGACCAAGCAAGGGACGAGGACAATGATCCTCATTGAGCGCAGATGATTGGAGCCAAAAAATAGATAACAGTATGTAAGGGGTATCGAGAGCAAAAGAGTTACAGGCGATTAGGCCTTCAATGTCCCTTGAGAACAAACTCTTAGGGTAGAATAACAGTGGTCGATAGCCCGACTATGAGTGTAAGCTTAATATCTCGTCAAAGTCGAGATCACTTTGTGGCCGGGAAGAGAAGAGCGCTTATCTGAAGCATCAGTTTAAGTAATACGACAGGCGTCAAATCATTCGTAGAGTGACAAGACTCGCGCACACACACACACACACACTCACACACACACACACACACACACACACACTTAAGATTCTCCATCTGTTGGCTACCTTCTAGCATCTGCTTCTTCCTAGGAACGTGCCAGTCTCACAAAGATGGTACCAATACCAAGAATATTTGACTGACAGGGTTGCTTTGTAAGAGAATAATATAGTCTGATGTTTACAACAGGACGCGTTAATACGTACGTCGACAAACAGTTTTACATAAGTGTATGAGACCTTAATTTGAGGAAGAAATTTGTGAGGATGTACGTTTGGATTACAGCATTGTATGGTAGTGAAACATGGACTTAGGGAAAACCGGAACAGAAGAGAATCGAAGCATTTGAGATGTGGTGCTATAGACGAATGTTGAAAATTAGGTGGACTGATAAGGTAAGGAATGAGGAGGTTCTACGCAGGAAAGGAAAATGTGGAAAACACTGATAAGGAGAAGGGACAGAATGATAGGACATCTGCTAAGACATGAGGGAATGACTTCCACGGTACTAGAGGAAGCTGTAGAGGGCAAAAACTGTAGAGGAAGACAGAGATTGGAATACGTCAAGCAAATAATTGAGGACGTAGGTAGCAAGTGCTACTCTGAGATGAAGAGGTTAGCACAGGAAAGGAATTCGTGGTGGGCCGCATCAAACCAGTCAGTATACTGATGACCAAAAAAAAAAAAAAAAAAAATGAAACCTAAGCAACATACGATAAACTACCATCTATTACAGAGGCAGTGATAAGCTCTAGACGCTGGTTTCATGAGTTAAAAGCCGGGAATAATCCAAATAAGTCCTAATTTCATAATATCCTTGAACGTGGAAGTTATCTAGCGTGTTTACACAAATTAAATGCTCAGGAATCGAGATTGAGCACCCAAAATTACAATTACATCAGACATTTGAATCACTGACACTACTGGCCACCAAAATTACAACACCAAGCGGAAATGCAGGTGATAAACGGGTATTCATTGGACAAATATATTATACTAGAACTGACATGTGATTACATTTTCATGCAATTTGGATGCATAGATCGAGAGAAATCAGTACCGAGAACAACCACCTCTGGCCGTAATAACGGCCTTAATACGCCTGGGCATTGAGTCAAACAGAGCTTGGATTGCGTGTACAGTTACAGCTGCCCATGAAGCTTCTACACGATACCACAGTTCATCAAGAGTAGTGACTGGCGTATTGTGACGAGCCAGTTGCTTGGCCACCATTGACCACACATTTTCAATTGGTGAGAGATCTGGAGAATGTGCTGGCCAGGGCAACAGTCGAACATTTACTGTGTCCAGAGAGGCCCGTACAGGACCTGCAACATGCGGTCGTGCATTATCCTGCTGAAATGTAGGGTTTCGCAGGGATCGAATGAAGGGTAGAGCCACGGGTCGTAACACATCTGAAATGTAACGTCCACTGTTCAAAGTGCTGTCAATGCGAACAAGAGGTGACCGAGACGGGTAACCAATGGCAACCTACACCATCACGCAGGGTGATAAGCCAGTATGGCGATGACGAATACACACTTCCAATGTGCGTTCACCGCGATGTCGCCAAACACGGATGCGACCATCATGATGCTGTAAACAGAATCTGGATTCATCCAAAAAACTGACGTTTTGCCATTCGTGCACCCAGGTTCGTCGTTGAGTACACCATCGCAGGCCCTCCTGTGTTATGCAGCGTCAAGGGTAACCGCAGCCATGGTCTCCGAGTTGATAGTCCATGCTGCTGCAAACGTCGTCGAACTCTTCGTGCAGATAGTTGTGGTCTTGCAAACGTCCTTATCTGTTGACTCAGGGATCAAGACGTGGCTGCACGATCCGTTACAGACATGCGAATAATATTCCTGTCGTCTCGACTGTTAGTGATACGAGGCAGTTGGGACCCAGCACGGCGTTCCGTATTACCATCCTGAACCCACAGATTCAATTTTCTGCTAGCAGTCATTGGATCTCGATCAACGCGAGCAGCAATGTCGCGATACGATAAACCGCATTCGCGATAGGCTACAATCCGACTTTTATCGTAGTCGGAAACCTAATGATACGCATTTTTGCTCCTTACACGAGGCATCACAACAACGTTTCACCAGGCAACGCCGGTCAACTGCTGTTTGTGTATGAGAAATCGGTTGGTAACTTAACTCATGTCAGCACGTTGTAAGCGTCGCCACCGACGCCAACCTTGTGTGAATGCTCTGAAAAGCTAATCATTTGCATATCACAGCATCTCCTTCCTGTCGGTTAAATTTCGCGTCTGCAGCACGTCATCTTCGTGGTGTAGCAATATTAACGGCCAGTAGTGTAATACTACAACCCATAAAATGTAAGAGACAATTGTCGTTGGCAGTGCCACAAGTGTCAGTACCTTAATGATGAGTTTCCATTTGGAGGAAATACTGTAGGAGTTGAGAAAAAAACGTTATTCAGGATGTGATTGAGTGCTTGTTGCTAAAGGTCAAGCAGATTGTAACAAAACTTATTTGTTGACGATTCGGTACACAACACAAATACACTGATTGCCTTTAAACCCAAACGTAGTAGAAACTTCGCACTCACTTCAGAGTCCCAGATAATGCCATGTAAAACAGGCCTAAAGAGTATCGACAGAGAGAGACTTATAATTCAAAGAGAGCTGTAACAGAGCACTGTGTGAGTTACAACCGGCACCGGACCGCTGTACGGCCTGAATTGATTGTGTTCCGAAGGAAGGAGTGTCATGCCAGCAGTGGTATGTCAGCCTGTCCGTCCATCAGGTCTCCTTCTCACACCGTCTTGCTGCAATGCTAGAAGCCTGTGGTTACGATAATCTTACCCTACTGAGAGGTAGGTATCATTACTCGTTAGCGCCGAATGCGTTCTTGCCGGTAGCTCGTCACCGAATGGGGCCACCTAACGGTCCTGGAGAAGTCGCTGTAGTCATCTTGACGGTCCTTACTTTCAACTGCATGTGACGCGAGTGGCTTTTCGGAACTTTAGGTAACTACTCGTGGTGTCTAGACGTCGGCCTCCACGCTGGAGACCGACTGTAACGGATATAGTGACAAATTACTTTCCACTGGTGTCCAGCTGTGACGTCGAAGAGCATGTTGTCGCTGGTTCAAAGACTCACTGTGATGTTTAATCAGGGTTGGTAGTGGGTGGCTGAAGCGCCTAGAACCGCACGGCCACACCGGCCGGCGGCGATATTTATTTGAACAATTTGAGTTGTCATTGATTGATCACTAGACAGTACCTCCATCCAGTGTTTTCACCTTGAGGTCCAGAGTCCAACTGAGCTAGTTTACAGTTACTTAGGAAAACAAAGTAGAAGCTAGAAGTAGTTGTGGAGCGTAACAGACGATTCTCCCACTGCCAGAAGGCGCTGTTTATCCCCCCCCCCCCCAATCCCCCACCCAGGATGTAATCTAAGATGGTGGTTCGGGGATAAAATGGAGGGAACTCTGCTTAGTCTGTGTGTAGCTACGGGAGTGGGAGCTTCTCACGACGGTAGGTTAACATAGCGTGTACAAGGCATTCCTCATTTAAGAACACGGTTTATTTATTTCAGAAATTTGCAATACGCCTCGAAATTGAATCTGGTGTTTTAAACAATTTAGACGAAGTTAAACAACTCCGCAGTTTCTAATTCCCATCACGTAAGGAACCATGTAGTTACACTGTCATACGTGACTTAAATGTATCTAGAAAACATTCTCACCTCTCACCAAACACGCAGGCTGCCCAGATTCGGAGTGCGCTGAAGTGACTTGTAACCCACGGTGTCCGTGCCAGCCGCTGGTTGAAGCCATATGCTGGGCTTGCAACTCTGGCATGCGCTAGCTGCGGGCGGCCGCGCACTATGCAGTTCGTACCGCGCTGGAAATACCCGCAGCCTCACACCTCACTCCCTCCTCCACCCCCCCCCCCCCTCCTTCCCTGTGTAGCCCGTATATAGTCGATCACGAACTACTTCAGGAGTTGAAAGTTCCTGGCAGATTAAAATTGTGTATCGGACCGAGACTCGAACTCGGTCCCGACTTCGAGTCTCGGTCTGGCACCCAGTTTTAATCTGCCAGGAAGTTTCATATCAGCGCACACTCCGCTGCAGAGTGAAAATCTCATTCTGTTAAAATCCCCCAGGCTAAGCCATGTCTCCGAAATATCCTTTCTTTCAGGAGTGCTAGTTCTGCAAGGTTCGCAGAAGACCTTCTGTAAAGTTTGAAGGTAGGAGACGAAGTATTGGGAGAAGTAAAGCTGTGAGGACGAGGCGTGAGTTGTGCTTGGGTGGCTCAGATGGTAGAGCACTTCCTCGCGAAAGTCAAAGGTCCCATGTTCGAGTATCGGTCCGGCACACAACTTTAATCCGCCAGGATGTTTCATATCGGCGCACACTCCGCTGCAGCGTGAAAATCTCATTCTGGATACTTCAGGAGTTATTAAATCTCGTGTTCAAGCAATGAGTGGAACATTGTCACAAACATATTCTCAAGATGTCACAGAAACTAAATGTAACACTGCACAAAGAGAGGTAGCTTTGGAAGTGAGGCTAGAATATTTAACCAATTTGTATTGCAGTTACACATTTTATTCCGAAAAATACCACCACCACCATTCAATAATGACATATTTCGAATCCCATAAGAGTACGTGAAAAAAAAACACGAACAGAATTCGAAGCACTGTCGTGCAAACGACGAAAAATGGCCTGAATTTTCGGTGTCCTACAAAAATGTTGGTCTGGAGATACTGTAAAGCCACAACAGAGGGTGAGGGGGGGGGGGTCATCATCCCACCTGTCCAAACCAGAGGATGATGGCCTGCTTGGACTTTAAAAGTCGAAGTACTTCCACAGAAGTAGCGTGACATTGAATGTAGACGGTAATTGCTGAGTGTGTGTATTAACAGACTAAAAGCATGGGTGCACGTCGGCGGCGGTGTAAGCTCGTAATAAAGTCGCCATTCCCACAGAATTTGTAAAGTGATTAACTAAGGAACGGGCTATTATGCCGATATTTGCAACTCCCTCATTCCACCGCTAGTTATTTCTGAACCTAACAAAGAACATTTTTTCCGCATTCTATCTCGATTCTTTGTCAGAGGTTCTGTGATATATCTACTGGCCTGTAGGGAGGATGACGCTTAATTGAGAATGATCACATACAGTAAGTGGTGTGCTATTTTACGAATTGCTTAAAAAAATCCAGCGCTGGACTGAGGTCGTACGGAATATATAAATCCCTCTGATGAATACCTTTTCCTTTCAGATCTATAGCGGTACATATTCTGTCTCTGATTTCGAATCAAGTCTCTCCATTCAACCACATATTTGCGTTGGATCCTATGGCGGCGTCTTTTAATAATTACAGCCACTAGTGAATCATCCTGAAAATTCAATCTTTGATCCATACTCAGCTTCAATCCCCTCGTTTTCTGAACATCGTTAGGTATGCGTGGTTCAAGAGCGGGTACATCACAGAAAAACTTCACCAGAAGACGATGGGTACGAAACTAATTGAAACGTCGCGACAAGACGACTCCACCACTCGGCTGATAACCCGAGAAGAATTCATCAACAGAAAAACCAGATAAATGCGAACTTCCGGTTAATTAGTGACATGTGCTCAAAATTGTGCAATTATATTGCAGTAATGAGATGCGCGTGGTGCACAACATGTATGTCTATGCAGCATTTCTTTGCAATCGATAATACTACGTCCCCTCATTATTGCACTGACTATCCAATAAAATGCAACACAACCAAAAAACTGGATAACAACAAAGTGGATGTCAAACGTAATATCCAATACTAAACAACCAAAGAAACGAAATAAAATGAAAAAACAAAAAATAAAACAAAGATCACAGGAAAAATAAACAGGAATAGCCCCTGGCCGCCTCCACGTCTGTTATTCCCGTGCTCGACAAAGAGCGAGACGTTATTGCTTTAGCTATATACTTCGAAACTTCCCGTTAGAAAATTTATTGAATTACTGTGCCAATAAACCTCTTACATAATTTGCTTTTCAAACAGCTGAGCAAAACTGAACGTACTCAGACATTACTCTCTTTACTTATTCTGATCAACACTAAACTGACACACAATACTTTTAGCGCAACGCAATCTGACTTTCAAAAATCCGTACAAAAGAATGGCCCTGACTAACAATAACCTATACCTTTCATGAATCACTTACCTCACGAAAATCATCGTTACTCGAACTACTGCAGTACAGCGAGAGCCACTACTGCCAGCTAAATAAAGGATTCAAACTACTGAAGGGACTAACTACTGATAGGCATAGGTAGCAAATGAAAATGGTTCAAATGGCTCTGAGCACTATGGGACTTAACTTCTGTGGTCATCAGTCCCCTAGAACTTAGAACTACTTAAACCTAACTAACCTAAGGACATCACCCACATCCATGCCTGAGGCAGGATTCGAACCTGCGACCGTAGCAGTCGCGCGGTTCTGGACTGAGCGCCTTCACCGCGAGAGCAAATGAAAGATTTTGATAAAGAACAAACGATGTATTTAACTTAATAGTGTTCAAAAGTCATAATATAAATATATATCAGTTCACGACATCCAGTCTTACAAATTTACTGTCTCTGATGGACACACGTCCAGGTCATCCGCTCTCAAAACACCGCCATCTCTCTCACCACATCCACCAATGCTGGCGGCTCACCTCCAACTGCGCAACTCTACGCGCTGTTAATAGCCAACTGCCCAACGCTACAATAGCGACTATTGCAACATTGCCGACCAGCCTCAGACTGCACACAGCACAGCCAGTGATTTTCGTACAGAGCGCTACGTGGCGTTACCAACATAAAAACCTAAACAGCCTACTTACATCTTCAGGAGCCCGTCTTTTACCGTTGCACTGTTAAACTGCAAACATCACTCTATCCATGTATGACAAGCGTCATACAGCTGATAGAGCGCTCGTATAATGGTATATATAGGTACTTCCACCTTATACCTGACCCATGCTTCGGGATGTAACTTTGTCTTATATGGTTGAAAATTTGGAAATTTGTGGTAAGGGCTTATGAGACTAAATTGCTGAGGTGATCGGCCTCTAAGCTTACACACTACTTAATCTAACTTTAAACTAACTTACGCGAAGTACGACACACACACCCATCCCCGAGGGAGGACTCGAACCTCCCTCGGCGAAAGCCGTGCGGACCGTGAAAAGACGCCCCTGACCTCTCGGCTATCCCGCGTGGCCATATACGGTTGAATTTGTTGTTAAATATGCTATTAGATTTACTACACATAAACGTTTTACCGTTTCAAAAATTGTGAGGTGAGGAGGGGCTTACGAAATATATCAGAATGTTTAAAGATATGATTGCATAGTTGTAAACTACAGTAGCAACTATGGAAATAATCTTTTAACATATTATACGTTGTAACATATCTCCTACTGTTTCAACCATATGTCCTCGGAAAGATAACAACCGCGTTTTCTTCGGGAGGGTGTTCACAGCTTCAACGGCCGCATGGGCACGAATAAAAAGATACGTGTCTCATATATTGACCCAGATTACAACATATTCGAAGTGTATCGGAATCGACGCGTGGTATTCGGGTAGTGTTACTGTTAATACCTTACTGTTACTATTAATACCATTATTGGGTGGATTACAATAGCAAAATTTTATCCTGAGTCTGTTTTCGTAAATCAATTAAGAAAACTTCTCAAAACCTCAAGAAAATTATCAGGAGTAAAATAAGCCTTCAAATAAATGTTTACAGTTTGAAAAATAGCAAGATTATACTAACCCATCTTCTTAGCGTAGTTAAAAGTTTATTGACTTTAAAGAAATTCACGATACTAAGGTTACAGTGAGATACTCTCAAAGGGCGGACACTTTAACTTCCAGATCACCCTCAGCTCAGAGGCAGAAGTTCCTAGAATTAAATGATCAACAATTAATTAACAAGCTGGAAGTTCTGCAGAACTTGGCAAGCTTGAGAAGACTAAAAATGCAGGCACAACCGAGTCAAATGAAATAACTACGTCGAAGTGGACTGGAAAACACACTGGGGGCACGGAACTTCAACGGTAACCACTAAAGGGCAGAACCGAAGAACAATTTCCAAACAAGTAGTAACATTCAATATAGCGGCTCACCAATAACGGTAGTAGACAATGGAACAGCTCAAGTGGACGCTATGCTGTAAATAATTCGGCGAGAGGCCACAAACTGCCCAGACGCTAGTCATTTCCGCCATACGACGCCCTACCCCTGTGCGACATTCAATTGACTGGTCCTAAGCCACCGCTCCCTACCAGTCGCACTCCTTACCCGCGACGCTCCAGCCGGCCGGCAGTCCCCGCCGCCGTGTGGTCACGAAGACCTGGTGTCCACCGGCTCCCTCTCCAGAGTCCTTCCACATCTTCGCAATCGCTCCCTCTTAAGGAGTCGCCAAATCAAAGAGATCACTCACGGATGATGTGTGTGTGTGTGTGTGTGTGTGTGTGTGTGGTGGTCTTCAGTCCTGAGACTGGTTTGATGCAGCTCTCCATGCTACTCTATCCTGTGCAAGCTTCTTCACTTCCCAGTACTTACTGCAACCTACATTCTTCTGAATTTGCTTAGTGCATTCTTCTCTTGGTCTCCCTCTACGATTTTTACCCTCCACGCTGCCCTCCAATGCTAAATTTGTGATCACTTGATGCCTCAGAACATGTCCTACCAACCGATCACTTCTTTTTGTCAAGTTGTGCCACATACTCCTCTTCTCCCCAATTCTATTCAATACTTCATCATTAGTTACGTAATCTACCCATCTAATCTTCAGCATTCTTCTGTAGCACCACATTTCGAAAGCTTCTATTCTCTTCTTGTCTAAACTACTTATCCATGTTTTACTTCCATACATGGCTACACTCCACACAAATGCTTTCAGAAACGACTTCCCGACACTTAAATCTAAACTCGATGTTAACAAATTTCTCTTCTTCAGAAACGCTTTCCTTGCCATTGCCAGTCTACATTTTATATCCTCTCTACTTCGCCAATCATCAGTTATTTTGCTCCCCAAATAGCAAACCTCCTTTACTACTTTAAGTGTCTCATTTCCTAATCTAATTTCCTCAGCATCACCCGACTTAATTCGACTACATTCCATTATCCTCGTTTTGCTTTTTTTATGTTCATCTTATATCCCCCTGTCAAGACACCATGCATTCCGTTCAACTGCCCTTCCAAGTCCTTTGCTGTATCTGACAGAATTACAACGTTATCAGCGAACCTCTAAGTTTTTATTTCTTCTCCATGGATTTTAATACCTACTCCGAATTTCTGTTTTGTTTCCTTTACTGCTTCCTCAACATACAGATTGAATAACATCGGGGAGAGGCGACAACCCTGTCTCACTCCCTTCCTAACCACTGCTTCCCTTTCATGTCCGTCGAATCTTATAACTGCCATTTGGTTTCTATCCAAATTGTAAATAGACTTTCGCTCCCTGTATTTTACCCCTGCCACCTTGAGAGTTTGAAAGAGAGTATTCCAGTCAACATTGTCAAATGCTTTCTCCAAGTCTACAAATGCTAGAAACGTAGGTTTGCCTTTCCTTAATCTTTCTTCTAAGATAAGTCGTAAGGTCAGTATTGCCTCACGTGTTCCAACATTTCTACGGAATCCAAACTGATCTTCCCCGAGGTCGGCTTCTACCAGTTTTTCCATTCGTCTGTATAGAAATCGCGTTATTATTTTGCAGTTGTGACTAATTAAACTGATAGTTCGGTAATTTTCACATCTGTCAACACCTGCTTTCTTTGGGATTGGAATTATTATAGTCTTCTTGAAGTCTGAGGGTATTTCGCCTGTCTCATACATCTTGCTTACCAGATGGTAGAGTTTTGTCAGGACTGGCTCTCCCAAGGCCGTCAGTAGTTGTAATGGAATGATGTCTACTCCCGGGGCCTTGTTTCGACTCAGATCTTTCAGTGTTCTGTCAAACTTTTCACGCAGCATCGTTTCGTCCTCAAGTACATCGCCCTTGTATAGACCCTCTATATACTCCTTCCACCTTTCTTCTTCCCCTCTTTGCTTAGAACTGGGTTTCCACCTGAGCTCTTGATATTCATAGAAGTGGCTCTGTTTTCTCCAAAGGTCTCTTTAATTTTCCTGTAGGCAGCATCTATCTTGCCCCTAGTGAGATAAGCCTCTACATCCTTACATTTGTCACTGATGATACCCCCGAGAAAAACTCTCTGGCCGACAATATGGGTTCTACATACTGGAACGCACATATCGCTGATTACATACAACCAATTGGAACATACGCACCACTTTACGTGCCGTCATCCACGTTAGTCGTCGAGGATAGTGTGACCACCATTATCCACTTTACACCTTTTGGAGCGCTCCAGAACACCCGCTTCGCTGTTCCGCCAGGAAAGCCGCTGCTATGGCTACGGACGACTTGACCTCCAGCTTGCTAACGCGCTGCCTGCCGTGCCCCAGCCACGTGCTGGTGCAAGGTGGCGACGCGGCGGCTGCCGCTCTGTATGCGGCGAGGCGGCTCCCGATCGCGGCAGGGTGGCGCGCGCTGCGACGCAGACGGCCGCTTTGTCGCACGGCCTCCCACTCGCCGCACGTAGCTGCCAGACAGCCCCGCCCGCCGCTCACGCCTCGCCGGGGGCGACTGGTGCACGGGCTGCATACTGACGCTGCATCGCCCAGGCTGTGGACCGCTGTGCGTCCTTCATGTGACCCAACAAACACGTAACCTCCACCGCTGGTTCCCTTCCTCCAGGCGAGAAACTGCTGAAAATTCGTATCGCCCCCACGTCTGGATCCCTCTCGAATGGAAATTCGGAAGAGTGCAAGAGTCACTCACATGCCGTACCTTACTGCGCACATATGTTGGGTTCTCAGAGAGATACATCAAAGAATTAACTGTTATAGACATCTCAGATTGCGCACGATATCTCAGTAGTTCTTTATACTTCTCTACACATGTTTTTCGGGATTTTATTTTATTCTTTTCGAAAAGATGCTGAATTGAAAGCAAAAGTGACGTGCACTCATTGAGTTCTCAAAGAAGGGACTCAGAAAGACATTCGACATTCACACAAGTCTCTTTTTCCCCTGTGCCTCTTAGTCTGAGACTAGCAAGTGCAATTTGCGTTTGCGGCGGCGCGGTTCTTTCCGTCCCTGTACGACGAACCTGCACCTACCTGTGAACATTGTCTCAGCATATCATAAGTAGGGAAGCCGAACGAAACCTACTGTACTTGGACGTGAACCGGGCTGCAATTTAAGGCACTAATCTATGTTTCGGGAAAAAGTTTTCACACTAAATGAGAGATTGAATATTTTGTCCTCAATTAATATATTCTGAAACTTAGGTGAACAAGTACCACTGCCAAGCCCGTGCTACTCTTAACACAGTCACTCACAATCCCTTTCACTCACGTTAGCAAGTTTATGGTGTTGCATTTCCCGAAAACATAATAGCTACAAAATTACCTATTGTTTTTCATTGAGAATTCTCGCCAGATATTAATTCTGTCGGTACCAAATACAGTCACAGTTTTTAGCCACCGGCCTGCTTAATACGCCACGCGGAATATAAGTCTTTTCTCATCACAAAATTCACTTCAGAATTCCGAAATTTCTACACACCCATCGGAATAATTATGCCGTATTTTACCACACTTTTGATATATGTAACACTGCTAGACCCGGCAACTTATCATTTCCATCGGAACTACTACTACACACGTCCTAACTGTTTCATGGCTACGCTCCGACTGTTCTCTAGAATACTCTAAGTCATCTCTACCAGCAGAGAAAAGCGCGCAAAGAATATTGCTTTAGCAATGGTCAGTTTACTCCACAGCCAATAACAAAACAACATTCTCCAGCGTCAGTCCGCGCTTTTCATCAATAACCAATCGCGAAATAGTAAACCTAAGGACTGCACTTTTTACCGACGTAATTATCTAATATGCTGAAGTTTTGTTTATGCATAAAGTTATTTACTATTGTTATTTATACCTGAATAATCTTTTCCTTCACCATAAACTTACTATACAAATCTATTCTACATAAATCCCCTTTGTTCATATCCACACTTCTTCGAAATGTTCCCACACTAAATCCTACTACATAACTCATTAGACAATTATCTTCCTATTAACCTTAAACCACAATCATGCATCATTCATACTGCTAAAATACATTTATAACATTTTACATACACAAAAAGACATAATAACAATTTATGAAAATACTAGAACAGTTTATGAAATACATTCTATTACTTTAGTGCACTCTAGTGGGCACAATCGAAACTAAAATTACAGTCCCCCTATCCAATGTTGCAATATTGTCCTCTATCGGCTGATACATAAACTACGTGCGCGTCCAGTCTCGCATCACCATCTGTCACTATCCAGCTCTGATACACATCTCCCACTTAACCGCCTCCAAGGCCGTCTACTGCACCCTCTAGTACAAAACAATTATCCCCCTATGCTTCACAGTCTTTTCAGTGTTTCCCGAACGTTTATTCGTTTCCTCGTCGATTCTGTTGAGCCTCTTCACTCCTTGCCTTATCAGTCCACCTAATTCTCAACATCCTTCTGTCGCACTACATCTCAAATGTTTCTGTTCTATTCTGTTCTGGTTTCTCCATGCTCCATGATTCTCTGCCACACTACACTTTGCTGTAAACGCACATTCTCAGTAATTTGTTTGTCGAATTAAGACCTATGTTTGGTACTAGCAGACCTCTCTTGGTCAGGAATGCTCTTTTTGTCACTGCTAGTCTGCTTTTTATGTCCTGCTTGCTCCGTCCATCACGGGTTCTTTTCCTGCCTAGCTGGCAGAATTCCTTAACTTCATCTGCTTCGTTATCATCAATCACGATCTTAATTTTCTCGTTATTCTCATTTCTGCTGCTTCCTGCTACTTTCGTCTTTCTTCGGTTTACTCGTGAGACTGTTTACTCCATTCAATAGGCCCTATAATTCTTCTTCACTTTTTACTGAGTATAGCAATTTCATCAGCAGATCTTATTACTGATATCCTTTCACACTCAATTTTAATCCAACTCTTGAACCTTTCCTTTATTTCCGTCACTGCTTCTGCGATGTACAGACTGAACAGAAGGAGCGACGGACTAGATACCCATCTTACACACCTTTTTATTCAAGCAATTCGTTCTTTGTCCTCCACTCTTATCATTCCCTCTCATCAACACATTGCACGAGTATTACCCACCTTTCTCTACAGCTTACCTCTATTTGTCTCAAAATTTCGGACATCTTGCACCATTTGACACTGTCGAACGGTTTTTCCTCTCGACAGATCCTATGAACGTGTCCTGTTTCTTCTTTAGTTTGGCCTTCACTATCAACCACAACGTCAGAATTGCTTTCTGACCCCTTTACCTTTCCTAAGGTTGAAAAGATCATGTAGCAGAGCTTTAATTTTCTTTTCCATCCCTCTGTGTGTTATTCGTGTGTGGAACTTGGATGCGCAAGCTGTTAAGTTGATTGTAGGACAATTCTCACATTTGTCGTCCCTTTCGATCTTTGGAATCGTTTGTATAATGTTTTTCCGAAAGCCTGATGAAGTATCACCAGTCACATACACTCTTTACACCAAGGTGAATAGTCGTTTTGTTGCAATTTCACCCAATTATCTTAGAAATTTCGACCAAATGTTACCTAGACCTTCTGCCTCATTTGGTATTAAATCGGCCAAAGCTCTTTTAATTAGCTATCGCTTCCATTTAGACTCCTGTTTCTTCTTCTATCACATTATCAGATGAGGTGTTAGAGCAAGCACGGTGTGTTTCTGCCATCTAGCGATAACAGTGGTACAGATGAGGTCACTAGCACTGTACTGGCTTCTGGCATACATTACGTTGCACAAAGATCTATTGTACTGGCCAAGTATGACGATAAAAAGTACTACGACATCGAAGCCACAGTTGAAAGCTAAAAATTCATCATACTGCATAAATTCTCGTTAGAGGCTATAAGCAGTGATGGTTCAAATGGCTCTGAGCACTATGGGACTTAACATCTATGGTCATCAGTCCCCTAGAACTTAGAACTACTTAAACCTAACTAACCTAAGGACAGCACACAACACCCAGCCATCACGAGGCAGAGAAAATCCCTGACCCCGCCGGGAATCGAACCCGGGAACCTGGGCGTGGGAAGCGAGAACGCTACCGCACGACCACGAGATGCGGGCTATAAGCAGTGATCACTAGCTGCGAAAAGACTAAAGTATATTTCTTATTGGTGCACTTCAGTGTATTAGTGTGTAATAATTTTCATTCTAGGACGCCAAATTGTAAAATTCGTGACCTCATCTCTCTGTTTGTAAAGATATGTAAGCCGGTACTAAATAAAAAAGCTTCGAAATTTTTGTTACTGGCATCATTGAGTAATACATCGTAGTCTTGCCAAAGAAATTTAGAAGTTATTTTGCTATAAATATTTATAAAAAAATTGGAAGCAGTGTTGTAGAAGAGCACACCAAATGTACTGTGCAATTTTTCTTACCTAGAACGGAAAATTTATGTACTGGCATTTTTGTCTACACGACTTTTCTTTTGTTGAATGAAGGTTTAATCACATCATTGTAAGCTTGTTTCGACATCAAGATTAATGTTTTTATAATAATACAAACCTCATTTCTATATACAGACTGGCCAGATATTATAACGTTCTACGGAAGTATTGATTACTAGGTACGCTACTAACAAAAGCCCAACCTCAGTAGCTAAGCATCTTCTGTGCTTATCAGGCTGTGGTTACTGATTATTTAACAGCACATGCATTTATAAGTGTATCAAGTTCACAATAGAGGTGTTTTGTGCACTTGAAAGTATTCCTTTTCCCGTTAGTTGACTCAGTACATATATGGTGTTCACATTAATCATTTGTAGTGTAACATCGTCTCTCAAAGTGTTGCCCGTTAATACACTACTGGCCATTAACATTGCTACACCAAGAATAAATGCAGATGATAAACGGATATTCTTTGGACAGATATATTATATTAGAACTGACATGTGATTACATTTTCACGTAATTTGGGTGCATAGATCCTGAGAAATCAGTACCCCGAACAACCACCTCTGGCCGTATTGACGGCGTTGATACACCTGGGCATTGAGTCAAACAGAGCTTGGATGGCGTGTGCAGGCACAGCTGCCCATGCAGTTTCAACACGATACCACACTTCATCAAGTGTAGTGATTGACGTATTGTGACGAGCCAGTTGCGCGGCCACCATTGAACAAACGTTTTCAATTGGTGAGAGATCTGGAGAATGTGCTGGTAAGGGAAGCTGCCGAACATTTTCTGTATCCAGTAAGGCCCGTACAGGACGTGCAACATGCGGTCGTGCATTATGCAGCTGATATGTAGGGCCCCGCAGGGATCGAATGAAGGGTAGAGCCACGGGTCGTAACACATCTGAAATGTAACGTCCACTGTTCAAAGTGCCGTCAATGCGAACAAGAGGTGATCGAGACGTGTAACCAATGGCACCCCATACTATCAATCCAGGCGATACGCCAGTATGGCGATGACGAATACACGCATCCAATGTGCGTTCGCCGCGATGTCGCCAAACACGGATGCGACCATCATGATGCTGTAAACAGAACCTGGTTTCATCCGAAAAAATGACGTTTTGCCATTCGAGCACCCAGGTTCGTCATTGAGTACACCATTGCAGGCGCTCCTGTCTGTGATCCAATGTCAAGGGTAACCGCAGCCATGGTCTCCGAGCTGATAGTCCATGCTGCTGCAAACGTCGTCGAACTGTTCGTGTTGAATCTTTGTTGTCTTGCAGACGTCCCCGGCGTTCCGTATAACCCTTCTGAACCCACCGATTCCATATTCTGCTAACAGTTATTGGGTCTCGACCAACGCGAGGAGCAATATCGCGATACGATAAACCGCAATCGCGATAGGCTTTAATCCGAACTTTATCAAAGTCGGAAACGTGATGGTACACATTTCTCCTCCTTACAAGAAGCATCACAACAAAGTTTCACCAGGCAACGCCTGTCAACTGCTGTTTGTGTATGAGAAATCGGTTGTAAACATTCCTAAAGTCAGCACATTGAAAGTTTCGCCACCGGCGCCAACCTTGTGTGAATGCTCTGAAAAGCTAATCATTTGCATATAACAGCATGTTCTTCCTGTCGGTTAAATTTAGCGTCTCTAGCACGTCATCTTCGTGGTGTAGCAATTTTAATGGGCAGTAGGGTAGCTTTGCTCTCTTCTTCATTTTTTTATGACATTATTTTGACGATTTCTTTAACCGAAATCCTAATTTTGTGGTAAGATACAGGCTCTCCATTCTAGAAAGAAATATATAAACTCAGTGACCATTATAAGTACTTACTAAATGCGAGTGTCCGCCAAAGGTCAATTATAGGCGAATACGCGTCCATATTAGGATAAATCTAGGTGGGGCAACTCGCATGGGTTCCTGGTGAGTGGACTATCTCGCATGGGAATCGTGTTCAATAAACGTGTGAGAGAGCCTTGCAAAAATTTTGCGTAAATCATTAACTGAAATTAGTAGCCCCTTTCGAAATTAAAAAGAGGTTGTAGGTCAAAAACAATTTATGGTAATTTATCACACTTTAACCTTTTCGCGGCTACGGGCGTACATCCATGCCCAACAGATAGAAAGGTCAGACGGCTACTGGCGTAGATGTACTCCAGCGGTCGGGAAGTCCAGACGGCTACTGGTATTTATGTACGCCCGGCAGGCGTAAAGTCCAGACGGCTAATGGCATTAATATACGCCCGAGCACGGGAGCAGGTAAACCTACACAACAGAACGGCTACTCGATGTTGTACGCATTTCTGACAACAGTGGCATTATCTGGCCCTCTTTGTAATGTAGGAAAGCGTTTTAGTTTTCACCTCCAGTGGATCCATTTTGCTTACGAGTCTAACATTTGGCCAGTCCTCTTTTCGCTTCTGGCCAGACGACAGCGTTCGCATGTGTAGCCTTTGCCACGTCGGGACACAATTTATAGGACAAGGAAATCATGGATATTCTTATGAATAGTAGCGACGAAGAATGTAGAGATAATTTGGAGGTTTCTTCCGACGAAGAGTTGGATGCGTCTGGGCGTATTGCTGAATCCTCGACACCACGAACAGAATATTCTTCCTCGGAAGACATAAAAGAAGATGAAGTAAGTGAAACTTCGCCAGGAAAAAGAAAGTATGACTGCACAGAGAATCATCCAGTGACGAAATGACACTGTTTTTTGAACACATTTCGCGGGTTAAAAGCAGACTCCGAAGAGTCAGAAAGTCGTTTAGATATTTTTTTATACTTCATGTACTTGGAATTCGTTTCTGCCATCTGTACACAGACCAATAATTATTACAAATTTGTTACTGAAAAAATGACCACAGTACCCAGGAGATTAGCATAAAAAATGGTTCAAATGGCTCTGAGCACTATGGAACTTAACAGCTATGGTCATCAGTCCCCTAGAACTTATAACTACTTAAACCTAACTAACCTAAGGACATCACACAACACCCAGTCAGATTAGCATCCTACAAGCATATACAGTCAGCAGAATTTTATTGCTTCCTAGCGTGTTCTCTGCTTATGCTGAGAAGTGAAAAGTTAGAAGTGAATGGTTATTGGTCGACAGATTCATTTTTTCAAACACCAATATTTTCTAACATAATGGCCAGAGACCGGTACAAGATAGTCCTCCGTTTATTGCACTCCAGTGAGAATTCCACCGCACTTCAAGATATTCTTGTAAAAATACGTCTCAGTGTAGATCACACAAAAAATAAATTCCGCAAAGCAGTAGTACCCTTTGAAAATCTAGTGATCGACAAAAGTCTGTTACTTTTCAAAGGAAGGCTTCGATTTAAGCAATACATATCAAATAAACGTAGCCGTTATGGCATTAAAATTTTCGTATTTTGTGACAAACGAACCAATTATATTTAGATTATGTTGTCTAAAGTGGTGCCGAAATGGAAATATAATCTGGAAACGCTGATTAGGGTAAATCAGGCGATTTCGTTTTGAGTTTTTTATTGCCATATCTCAACAAAGGTCATGCTGTTTATTCAGACAACTGGTATTGGAGCCCTCAATCATTCCTGTGGCTCCATGATAAATGTACAAACGCCGTCGGAACAGTATTCAGAAACAGGAAATATCTACCGCCGTTGCCAGCCAAGCTGAAAAATGGGGAAATACAGTTTAAGCCCTGTGGAACATTAATGACACTAAAATGGATAGGTCAGAAAGAAGTCTGGATGCTTTCCACCGTAAATGTACCAGAGCTTGTGGAGACAGAGAAGAAAGAACATAGAACGGGCAAAAACAAGTGAAATCTACCTGTGTTGTCAGCTATAATAAGTCTATGGATTTAGTTGATAAGACAGTGTATCCGAAAGACAATTAAGTGATACAAGAAAGTATTCTTTCATTGACTGACTTGTGTGCTCAATGCCAAAATAAATTTGGAAATACAAAAGCAGCAGAAGATACCACTAGCGAAATACCACTTGGAAATAACCCGTCAGTTGCTTGATAAATTTCATAGTCAAACGCCTAAAAGTTCGTTCCCATGGACAACCAAAGAAGAAAGCCCTCTCCGACTGCAGAATAAAGAGGGACATTATTCAGGGTTCCTCGTAGCAACAGAGAAAAAGGAGACTCCCCAGAGACGCTGTGTAGTATGTACTTCCCATTCACAACGAAAAATGACACCCATAAGATGCTATATGTGTGATGTGGCTCTCTGAAAGATGCCATCATCCGAAAGATATCACACACTAAATAAATATTACAATATTTTAGTAACAGTGTACGTTTCAAGTAAAGAAAAGTGACAAATAAAAAATAAATAAAAAAGTACATAAATGAAAAAAATGGTTATTAACTCAGCCAGAGGCAGTCCAAAGCCTGCTTCATAATTGAGGATGGGAAACCACTAAAGTAAACCGTACTGAGCGTGACGAGCTGAAAAAGTAAACAGCGAGCAAGAATAAGATAGACGTTTACTATACCATTTCTTACTGTGGAGAATTGACTTCAGGGTTTTCGCCTGTCGCAAAATGATTCATCCAGATATATTCTTTGTTTATCTCTGAGTCCGGATACACGACACAATTTGGTTTAAAATTTCTGTAATTATTTTTTATATAGGGTAGTAGCGACACACTATAAAACTGTATATCTTGAAACACAGTCTTTCGATTTTTATGAAATTTTAGTATGTTGTAGACAAATACATCGACGTTTTAAGTCTCGAATTAGAGGAATTACTATTCAAAAAGCTATCACCATTTTTCCTAAACCAACCGTTTTTCAGCCCATAATAAACATGTAACTGAAAGTGTTGGTTAGTATCGAAGTTCTTTTTCGTGGTTGTCGGAAACAGTAACCACTGTGTCCATACAGGGTATACTGTTTTCAGGAAGAACATTACTGAACAGTGTGAAACGTCCCCTTTGAACAATTTTTCATGTGAAACGTCCACTTAGAACAATTATACAAGCCTGTGCTTAACCTGACACACAATATTATTTAGCGCAACGCAATCTGACTTTCAATAACCCCTACAAAACAATGGCCCTGACTAACTTTAACCTATACCTTTTACAAATCACTTACCTCACAAAAATCTTCGCTACTCAAGCTACTGCAAAACAGCGAGCGCCACTACTGCCAGCTAAATAAAAGATTCAAACTACTGAAGGTACTAACTACTGATAGGGATAGTTAGCAAATGAAAGATATTAATAGAGAACAAACAATGTATTTACCTTAATATTCATAATTGACATTCAGTCTTACAGATTATCAAAACTCCGCCATCTCTCTCCCCACGTCCACCACTGCTGGCGGCTCACCTCCAACTGCCCAACGCTATCTGCTGTTCACATCCAGCTATAGCAGTTCATGACAACAATGGCAGGCAACAATGCAAACTAGCCACATACTGCACACAGCATAGCCAGTGATTTTCATATAGAGTGCTATGTAACGTTGCCAATAAAAAACATAAACAGCAAACTTACATAAAGAAAACATAAACAGCCTACTTACAAGTGTTTCTGTCAGCGACAGAGAGTCCACTAAGTACAGAGGACTTAGAACATGTAACACTGAAACGATAGCCAATAGACACTGACCAGGAAAATGCAAAGGAATCAATTAGGTACCCATGTTTGAATATAAAACAGGAAATAAAAGAGTCAGTTTAAAGAAATGCAAAAGGGGTAGTTAGGTATCCAACAGAGGAAGAAACAGTAAATATCAATTAGGCCAGTCAATATAAGTTTTGGACAATAAACGATGTTAAAATATACAATCACTAAATGAGGCTTTCCAGACAATGAGAACAGAACAAAGTCAACTGAAACAGTCTTTAACAACGCTAATAAATTAGTCAATACAGGCAACTGAAAGCAAACACAAAGAAGTAATGAAGGCATTAACAGAACAGGCCACACAACTGGAGAGGAGGATAGATGAAAAGGGAGGTTTAACATGTAAATCATTAGAAGAGAACCTATGGGAAGAGGTATAACTGTTTGTAGATCAGAAAGTAAAGGACGAAGTAACAGAATATGAGAAGGCCGTGAATGAAAGAGTAAGTAACCATGAGGAACATATAGGTATTATATAAACTATTGTCCATGAAGTACAATCACAAATAAATGATAGGATTAAGGGACTTGGAGACGCAGTAAACGAAAACGTAAAGGAGGTAGACAACAAAAATAAAATGCTAGTGGAAAAGACTAGAAACTAGAAATGTGTTAGTTCCCCATAATACATTTAGAGGGGCATACCATAACCAATTACGGACAGAAATAGAAAAATTTAAGGAAGTGGATTCCTAAGGAATTACTGGAAAGACAGATAGTTATAACAGCTGCAAATAGAATTAGTGGTGATGCTAGTAACTGGGCAGTGAAAGCTGCAGAGGAATTAGACTTCAGATGAATTTCTGAATAAATTTGAGAAACAATTGTGGTCAAGCAGTAAACACAGTGAAATCTACCTGGAGCTTTTAGATATACCACCAAACAGAAGCCAGGGAAGTATCAGTATGAGTGAATACTGGAAAGGCTTGTGTAGGAAGATAGAACATGTAAAGGGATTGAAAACTGAGGAGCATTTATATCTTGTTTTGCATAATAAGTTATCTTGGAGTGTACTGGTTTATGTCAGTCTAGGGAATTATGGCCGAGCCACGTTTTAACGAGAGTAGGTGAACTTGATATGTGGAACACCTCTGATGAAAAAGTATCTCTCAGCGAAGAAAACAGGACTAATAATAATAGTTGCAATAAAAATAGTAACCGAAACAACAATAGGGAATAGGCTGTGAGAGCAGTAAGATCAGAAAGAGATAGGAGAGGTGGTAGAGATCGTAGTAACAGAGTAGGTTACAATACTAGGACGTATTACCCAGATGATAATGAGGGAAACGAAAGGCTGCAATAGTCAAGGTCAAGCTGGAGCAGATAGAGAGGACAGGCTCCAAGTACAGGCACCACAGCATCAAAGGCGGAACAATAAGAGAGCGAAAAAGGTAAGTATATCTTATGATGATACACATATTAATAAGACAAAAATAGGTGGGTCTAAGGAAAGAAATAATCAATACTCGGCTTGGTATGATAAAGACATGAAGTACTGGTGAAAAAAAGAGTGGCACTCTAAATTTAAACGGGTTCAGGGTTTACTTGATATGATTAGAGGTAAGGAAAGTTAATGTAAACTATGAAAAGCTTATCAGGTAGACATAGATGATATTTTACCTGCAGAAGAATATGAAGCTAAAGAGAGATTATTACTAAAGATAAATAGTGTTCCCAATGAGATAGTGGCTGAGGGTTGAAAATACATAGGGAAAGTAGTGGACAGTGGCACTGGAGAATTAGTAGGAGATGAAGCTGTAGAAACCAGTGATGACACTATAAGTATAGAAGCAGAAGAATATGATTAGTTGGTAGGTGCATTATGCGATTACATATAGAAACGGGAAGGAGAATGACTGAAGAATAGACAGGAGAAAATAGAGAAAATGTATAGTTTGAATGAATAGGACAATATTGAGAGTAAAATGGCCACTGAGAATTTTAGTGGAGAATTAGAAGACAGTGATAGTTCCAGTGATCTGGGTGAAGACAATGACAGCGATGCAGAGGTAATGAATGATGAGGTCATTAGTATATGTGCTGCTGTTTATGAGCTTGAAATATGTAATGCAAGTGTAAATGGTAACAGGGAACTACTATATGATAGATTACAGGAAGATAATGTAGTTGAGGAGAACAAAGAAATGTCAGGAAATACTGGCATGTGAACAATTAAAAGTAGTCAGCTAAGATATACATAGTGCAGCCAGTAGAAAATGGATAACAAACTGTCTGTCAGGATAGGTAACCTTGCATGAAACCCAGAAGACAGATAACATAGAAGGTAAAGAGGAGGAAACCCCAGAAGACCAAGTGCAGGTATTTATAATCGGAAAGGACAAGCATAGTGAAAATAATAATGGTGACGAAAATGTAAATGAGGGGGGATTAATCTGCCTTAATACAAGTTAATACAGAAGGGAAAAACATTGGATTCCACAAATGGAATATATGTAGGAGGTAAAAGAAAGAAGCCCACAGACAAAAGTAATTATTTAGCTCAGGTGATGTTAGCAGTACTGGCTGCTGTGGGCAAATGAGAAACCTCCAAATGAATATGAAGTAGGCAGAAGGAAGAAACCACGGATAAGAGTACTAAATTACTCCACAGTATGTTAACTCTACAATCGCTGATATTTGGACATACATAGAGTTGCAGCTAGGTCACTAATGGCCCATGTAACTTTCCATTTTATTATTCTGTGCCAGTGGGTTATTGTTACTACTAATGATTACGTTCTTCGAAGTGCTGGAAATTTTATTATGAAATCGACAAAAATAAAGTAGCTTTCAAGAAATTATTATTAATTATTTTAAAAAGCTTACATATATTTTCTGGGTGCTCTTACTGACTGTCATCACATAATGGGAACAAATAATAATCTTTTGATGTACATTTGTTGCAGACAGTTTTCTTGCACATGTAACACCTTGCACATGAATTGCTTGCTTCACAGTTACACTTTACAAGATAATGTGTTTACTTTTATTGTCTCTCAGGAATGTCTTCAGGTGTGACGAACGTACTAGTCATCCTGGTTGTTACATGCTTCATAGCAAGACCCTTCCTAAGCTGCAGTATGAAGTCTCTGTCCTTAAATTTTTCCTCATTTAGAGCATTGTGAAATACCCAGGCCTTTATCCTAGCTTAATCCAGCAAGTTGTAAAATGTGTGAACCGGCAAATGTCTCCATGGTGCTTTGACAGAGTGTTTGCGGGCCATTTGGTCCACCACCTCCACTCCGTATCAAGAGCGGTCTGTATTTGGCGTCTTTTTCAAACCATCTTCGATTTTAACATAAGGATGAAAAGTGCTAAGAAATAAAAACATAAAATTCATTCAGAAGATTATAACAAAATGTAAAATACATTCACCCCAGATCAAAAAATTGTATCAACAATAAAAGGCCACAGACACCAAACATACAATTGGACATCCATAAAAATCCACTTAGAACAAGCAAAATATCAGAAGGCAATTCTCCAACTTAAGTATGGCTTACTTATATTTGCCCTCAATTAAATATACATCTGTGAGCACTCCCAGAACCCACTACTCGGCAAAACAACGCTACTGTCAGCTCAATATGGTATTACCAATGCATATTTCGGAATTGCAGTTTACTGTACCATGTTACGTACGAAACCAGTCGCACCTACATCGTAATAATAATAAAATAATTTTCTGTACGGAACGTAGAAAATCAGTAAAATTCACAGTGCATAAGTAAGAAGATTCATATGGAATTCGTTCACAGAAAACAACCAGCGTGCCAACACCGAATAACCACGATACGTTGCTCTACACATACTGACCCACTGACCTTCTGGTGGAATGTTACTGATAATTAACCACACTAATTGCACATACTGTACTCGTCACTGTATACTGTGTTGCATTTCTCAAGCGACTAATGTGCCGCTATGGATCACTAAAGCATCCTGCTAGACCTCCTGTAACGTGGAAGCCCTTCTGTGTCTCTTCTGGAATCGCCCTCCTCTCTCGCCCGGGTAGAGACATCGACTGCCTTCCCCTGGGTTGTCTGTGTCCATACAGTGGAGAGGCAGCTCATTGACTATTAATGAAGTTTCGAACTGGACTCCTGGGCGTACCTGCATCGGAGAAAGCTTTCCACACTTTGCTGTCCGCAGACTGACTCCCTCTCTCCGGAGGTGCCCGCAGATTTTTATGCCAGTAGGAGAGAAACATTTTCTCCATACTTGTGATATAGAATATTACAGGAATGTATATCATTTTTCCAATTGGTTCCTCTAGCGCACTTTCAGTACCTGTTAAAGTTATAAACACACGGTACCCTCCGCCACGCGCTCTATGGTGACTTGTGCAGTATCTGTGTACATGTAGATGTAGATGTATATGAAGAAGCTAACAGCAGAAACACAGGGTGTTTCAAAATGAACAACCAGTTTTAAAGCGTTGTACATTTATTACGTTCAACTTACGATTGTAAAAAAATACACCAAAAGAAAGAGCACCTCAAACATTTTTGTTTGTATACCTGTGCGCAATGGGAAGAGTATGTAATGACAAAGAGTGAGTGAAAAACGTGTTGATTGAGTGGGAGTCTTTCACGCTTAGCCCCAAGAAATATCTCCGCGGAAGGTTTATGGGCCTTTCATTTTCGGTGAATCACCTGTAACTGATGTTTCTTATCTTGATGTGCTACAGCTATGGCCCGTGCCTCAATGGGAAGAAGCTGAAAAACACATCTTTATTTGGGAGCAAAATGGTGCGCCGCGTCACAGGCATAACTCAGTATTCGACTGGTTAAACGACATTGTATCCGGTGGATTAGGTGCAAGGGGCCTGTTGACACAGAATTTTAAGCATGACCTCCACGTTCACACACGATCTGACGCGATCACTTGTATGTGCCACTGATAGCAGCTGATCAGATCGACTTTGGAAAGTATGTTACTGCAACAGTTAATCCTGGCACATTGATCAAGGTTTCGGAACAACTCCCCTATTGACTCTATGTGTGATCGGTGTTTGCACTGAATAATTGTAAGAAAACATCTACATCCACATCTACATCTACGTGATTACTCTGCTATTCACAATAAAGTGCTGTCTCTCTACCGTTCCAATCTCGAACGGCACAAGGGAAAAACAAGCACTTATATTTTTCTGTGCGAGTCCTGGTTTCTCTCATTTTATCGTGACGATCACTCCTCCCTATGTAAGTGGGTGTCAACATAATGTTTTCGCAATCGGAGGACAAAACTGGTGATTGAAATTTCTTGAGAAGATCCCGTCGCAACGAAAAACGTCTTAGTTTTAATGATTACCACTACAATTCACGTATCATGTCTGTGACACTATCTCCCCTATTTCGCGATAATACAAAACGAGCTGCCCTCTTTTGTACTTTTTCGATGTCATCTGTCAATCCCACATCGCACAGCAATACTCCAGAATAGGGCGGACAAGCCTTGTGTAAGCAGTCTCTTTGGTAGACCTGTTGCACCTTCTAAGTGTTCTGCCAATGAATCGCAGTCTTTGGTTTGCTCTACCCACAATATTATCCATGTGATCGTTCCAATTTACGTTATTTGGAATTGTAATCCCTAAGTATTTAGTTGAATTTACAGCCCTCAGAGTTGTATGACTTATCACGTAATCGAAATTTAGCTGATTTCTTTTAGTACTCATGTGAATGACTTCACACTTTTCTTTATTCAGGGTCAATTGCCACTCTTCGCACCATACAGATATCTTATCTAAATCATTTTACAAGTCGTTTTGATCATCTGATGATTTACAAGACGGTAAGTAAGAGCATCATCTGCAAGCAATCTAAGACGGTTACTCAGATTGTCTCCTATGTCGTTAATATAGGTCAGGAACAATAGAGGGCCTATAACGGTTCCTTAGGGAACGCCGGATATTACTTCTGTTTACTGAATTACTTTCCGTAATACTACGAACTGTGACCTTTCTTACAGGGAATAACGAATCCAGTCGCATAACTGTGACGATACTCCGTAGGCACGCAGTTTGGATAGAAGACGCTTGTGAGGAACGGTGTTGAAAGCATTCTGGAAATCTAAAAATATGGAATCAATTTGACATCCCCTGTCGATAGAAGTTATCACTTCATGAATATAAAGAGATATTTGTGTTTCACAAGGACGATATTTTCTGAATCCGTGCTGACTATATGACAATAAATCGTTTTCTTCTAGGTGCTTCATAATGTTACAATACAGTATATGATCTAAAACCCAACTGAAAATTGACGTTAGTGATATAGGCCTGTAATTCAGTGGATTACTCCTAGTTCCCTTTTTGGGTATCGGTGTGACCTGAGCAACTTTCCAGTCTTTAGGTACGGAACTTTCTGTCAGCGAGTGGTTGTATATAACTGCTAAATATGGAGCTATTTTATCAGCGTACTCTGAGAGGAACCTGACTGGTATACAATCTGGTTGGCGGCCTTGCCTTTATTAAGTGATTTAAACTGCTTTGTTACACCGAGGATATCTACTTCTATGTTTCCCATCTTGGCAGTTGTTCTTGATTGGAATCAGGAATATTTACTTCGTCTTCTTTGGCGACGGAGTTTCAGAAAACCTTTAGTGCCACTGTCATCAGTGACTTCACCATTGTCATCGCGCAGTGAAGGTATTGATTGCGTCTTGTGCTTTATGTATGACCAGAATCTCTTCGGCTTTTCTGCCAGATTTCGAGACACAATTTCTATGTGGAAATTATTAAAAGCATCTCGCATTGAAGTACGCGCTATATTTCGAACTTCTGTAAAACTTTGGCAATTTTGGGGATTTTGAGTTCTCTTAAATTTGGCACGCTTTTTTCGTTGCTTCTGCAAGAACAATCTGACACGTTGTTTTGTACCACGGGGCATCAGTACCATCACTTATTAATTTATGTGGTACATAACTCTCAATTGCTGTTGATACTATCTCTTTGAAAATATTCCACAACCTTTCTACACTTACAAGATCAGATCGGAAGGAGTGAAGACTGTTTCTTAAAAAGGTGTTAAGTGCATTTTTATCAGCGTTTTTTGAATAGATATACTTTGCGTTTCTTTTTTATGGTTGTAGGTGTTACAGTACTCAGCCTAGCAGCAACTGCCTTGTGCTAACTAATCTCTGTATTCATCACAACACTCACTATTTGTCCAGGATTATTTGTTGCTAAAAGATCAGGTATGCTTTCGCAACTATTTACGCTTCGAGTGGGCTCATGAACCAACTGTTCAAAATAATTTTCTGAGAATGCATTCAGTACAATTTCGGTTGATGTGTTATGCCTGCCGCCGGCTTTAATTGTATAATTTTTCCAGCTTATCGAGGGTAGATTGAAGTCACCACCGACTATAATTGTATGAGCAGGGTACTAATTTGAAATGAGACTCAAGTTTTCTTTGAACTGTCAGCATCTATGTCTTCTGAGTCGGGGGATCGGTAAAACGATCCAGTTAATAGTTTAGTCCGATTGTCAGGTATAACCTCTACCCATACTATTTCACATGAACTATCTACTTCAATTTCGCTAAAAGGCAAACTACCTCTGACAGCAACAAATACTCCACCACCAACTGTATTTAATCTATCCTTTCTGAACACTGTTAGATCGTTAGAAAAAATTTAGGCTGAACTTATTTCCAGCTTTAGCCAGCTCTCTGTACCTACAACTATATGAACGACAGTGCTTTCTACACTCCTGGAAATTGAAATAAGAACACCGTGAATTCATTGTCCCAGGAAGGGAAAACTTTATTGACACATTCCTGGGGTCAGATACATCACATGATCACACTGACAGAACCACAGGCACATAGACACAGGCAACAGAGCATGCACAATGTCGGCACTAGTACAGTGTATATCCACCTTTCGCAGCAATGCAGGCTCCCATGGAGACAATCGTAGAGATGCTGGATGTAGTCCTGTGGAACGGCTTGCCATGCCATTTCCACCTGGCGCCTCAGTTGGACCAGCGTTCGTGCTGGACGTGCAGACCGCGTGAGACGACGCTTCATCCAGTCCCAAACATGCTCAATGGGGGACAGATCCGGAGATCTTGCTGGCCAGGGTAGTTGACTTACACCTTCTAGAGCACGTTGGGTGGCACGGGATACATGCGGACGTGCATTGTCCTGTTGGAACAGCAAGTTCCCTTGCCGGTCTAGGAATGGTAGAACGATGGGTTCGATGACGGTTTGGATGTACCGTGCACTATTCAGTGTCCCCTCGACGATCACCAGTGGTGTACGGCCAGTGTAGGAGATCGCTCCCCACACCATGATGCCGGGTGTTGGCCCTGTGTGCCTCGGTCGTATGCAGTCCTGATTGTGGCGCTCACCTGCACGGCGCCAAACACGCATACGACCATCATTGGCACCAAGGCAGAAGCGACTCTCATCGCTGAAGACGACACGTCTCCATTCGTCCCTCCATTCACGCCTGTCGCGACACCACTGGAGGCGGGCTGCACGATGTTGGGGCGTGAGCGGAAGACGGCCTAACGGTGTGCGGGACCGTAGCCCAGCTTCATGGAGACGGTTGCGAATGGTCCTCGCCGATACCCCAGGAGCAACAGTGTCCCTAATTTGCTGGGAAGTGGCGGTGCGGTCCCCTACGGCACTGCGTAGGATCCTAGGGTCTTGGCGTGCATCCGTGCGTCGCTGCGGTCCGGTCCCAGGTCGACGGGCACGTGCACCTTCCGCCGACCTCTGGCGACAACATCGATGTACTGGTGGTTCCCTGAGACCCTCTAACCTAAAAAACCACCCAGTCACTTCCACACAGCCCCCGCTACCCATGTAGCCGCCTCCTGTGTGTAGTGGACTCCTGACCCGTTAGGGGGAACCGTGAAACCCACCACCCGATGGCGCAAGTAAAGGAATCTGCAGCCTATAAGGTCACAGAACCGCCTGAGCCTGTGATTCAGACCCTCCACTCGGCTCTGCACCAAAGGACCAAAGTCGGTTCTATCGACGATGCAGCAGACGGTGAGATCCGCTTTAATCTCGGACGCAAGACTGGCAGTCTTTACCATTTCCACTAGCCGCCCGAAACCAGACAGAATCTGTTCCGATCCAAAGCGACTCACGTCATTGGTGCCGACATGAGCCACCACCTGCAGTTGGCTGCACCCTGTACTCTTCATGGCATCCGGAAGCACCCTCTCCACATCCGGAATGACTCCCCACGGAATGCACACGGAGTGCACACTGGCTTCCTTCCCCTCCTTGGCAGCCATGTTCTTATGGGGCCCTATTACGCGCGTAACGTTGGAGCTCCCAACTACCCGCTAACCCACCCTCTGTGAATGCCCAGACCTTGAGGCCCGAGAAGCTTCCTCAGGAACAGGGTGGACGAGTGCATCCAGCTCAGAGACATCGTCAGCCACAGATAACGCCAGAAACCTGTTCGTCAAACGAACCGGTGGGGCCCTACGATCGGCCCCTCGGAAAGTTTTTCGCTGTCTGCCAGACTTCGGAATGATCTCTCACTCGACTTCAAAATTTTCAGTTCGATTTATCTAGAAACTATGTCTTGTTCCTACTCATGCTCAACTTGTAGGATAAGTATGAACGTTACACTACACAGTTTATTTCAGAATCTAAGTCGTTTTCGGTGCGAATATAAATAAAAAAATAGCTCTAAGCACTATGGGACTTAACATCTGAAGTCATCAGTCCCCTAGGCTTAGAACTACTTAAACCTAACTAACCCAAGGACATCACACACATTCATGCCCGAGGCAGGATTCGAACCTACGACCGTAGCAGCAGCGACGTTCCAGACTGAAGCGCCTAGAACCGCTCGGCCACAGCGGCCAGCGAATATAAATACAGATGGGATTTCCAGGGACACTCTCAAAACTTTCCGATCGAAATGTTTCGTCACATTACTATAAATTACAATAAATGTTCACAAACAACATTTCAATTTGTTTTTCTCTTAAAGGCAAATCATATAATACACAAATAATAGGCGAGAATGAACGGTATTTTCTTTCGCCTTCGACCGTGATGGGCTACATCATTAATTGAAAAGGAACGTTGCTTCAAACTGTTGCTTACTGGGTAAGCCCGCAGTACTTTACAGCCTCAGCAAGAGGAACGCCGCCCGCATCTCGTGGTCGTGCGGTAGCGTTCTCGCTTCCCACGCCCGGGTTCCTGGGTTCGATTCCCGGCGGGGTCAGGGATTTTCTCTGCCTCGTGATGGCTGGGTGTTGTGTGCTGTCCTTAGGTTAGTTAGGTTTAAGTAGTTCTAAGTTCTAGGGGACTTATGACCACAGCAGTTGAGTCCCATAGTGCTCAGAGTCATTTGAACCATTTTTGAAGAGGAACGCCGGAGGCGGTGCTACGAACGACAGTGAGTTGTATGGAGCCCTCGCGGTTTTGTGCGCTGCGGTTCGTCGACACGTTGATGTCTTTGAGAGTTGTTACGAAAGATTTTGTTAGTTGATATTTTTCGTCGATGTTCTTTGAAGTACTGCATAGTCGGAGATCGTTGATTACCTCGTTTAGCTTCCGCTTATCGATGTTTGCAAGTTCTGTAATTTTGTGTTTCTCTGCTGTTGTAATTGTTGTTAAGGGAAGTAAGAATTCATCACTCTCGGTGATACGTTGTTGTGAGTGCTTACTTTTCATTGTTTGACGTTTGCTCGGCTGTTGATAGTGTACCTTTAGTTGTACTTTAAATATACGGGGCGATCAAAAAGTTTCCGTTCGAAGGCCATACGGTTCACAATATGTAGGCCAATCAGATAAAATAGCCATGAACACTTGGCAGTCATCCTACCAGCGCACGAAGTTGGAGATGCCCGTTAATATACCGAGTGATAAAAAAGTCGGTATAAATTTGAAAAATTAATAAACCACGGAATAATGTAAATAGAGACGTAAAAATTGACACTAATGCTTGGAATGACATGGGGTTTTATTAGAACAAAAAAAACTGCTTGACGCGTGAAAGACCTCTTGCGCGCGTCGTTTGGTGACGATCTTGTGTTCAGCCGCCACTTTCGTCATGCTTGGCCTTTCAGGTCCCCAGACCTCAGTCCGTGCGATTATTGGCTTTGGGGTTACCTGAAGTCGCAAGTGTATCGTGATCGACCGACATCCTTAGGGATGCTGAAAGACAACATCCGACGCCAATGCCTCACCATAACTCCGGACATGTTTTACAGTGCTGTTCACAACATTATTCCTCGACTACAGCTATTGTTGAGGAATGATGGTGGACATATTGAGCATTTCCTGTAAAGAACACCATCTTTGCTTTGTCTTACTTTGTTATGCTAATTGTTGCTATTCTGATCAGATGAAGCGCCATCTGTCGGACTTTTTGTGAAATTTTGTATTTTTTTGGTTCTAATAAAACCCCATCTCATTCCAATCATGTGTGTCAATTTGTACCTCTCTATCTACATTATTCCGTGATTTATTCAGTTTTCAAATTTATACTGACTTTTTGATCACCCTATATATTTCTTGTGGAAGCCAACATAGCTTAACTGTAAGATCTTTATTCCAATTACTAATTTCGACAGAATCATGCTGTCATCGTCAGATTGGCAGTACACTTTGCGTATATGTCCACATACATCTGTCGTCGACATTTTGAGACCAAAGTGCAAATACATTAAAAAAAACTCCAGATGGTTTGTCATTTATAAAACAGAGTGCTCCTAGATGGGTTGATAAATAAATAAAGGGTAAATGTAGAACATCCATAGCAGCAATAGAGTTAAAGTTACACTCCATGTCGGTGACGTCACGTGCTGCCCCGTACACATTCTTCATTCTCCAATGGACGTCTACCAGTGTTTGTCCTTTGGCAGCCAACAAAAGAATAGCAGCACCTTGGTTCTGCTTGGACACATTTCTAATAACTTCGCCATAATGCAATTTTCCGCATTTACTGCAAGCACGTTTGAAAGACACTAGTGCCAATCTTACCCCTTGCCTACATATCAGCGCTTATGTACCCACTTTGGAGTCACATTACGTAGCATATATGCTGCAACTCCGTCAAAGGAAAACTTTTTCGTCGCTCCTTATATTTATATGATTTTAAGTGCTACGCTGATCAGCCTGGCACTTATATGTAGTTACCAATTTATCGGGTACAAGTCTAATATTTCTAATATTTAATTTTTCTAGTACACTAATCCCTTGTTTCGCCATTAAGTTTGGGTAATTGTTTGTACTTCAGTGGGTTATCTGGGGATCACAGGTTTTTGAAGTTGTTAAGAAAATTCTTTACTGTGGTATCCAGCTGAAGATGAAGTCTTTTGTAGTATTAGTGTCACCGTTGTTGTTATTCTCTTTTTAACCATTCCATTGTAATGGAGCTAATGTCCGTTATATCTGTAAGTAGGCTGTTTAGGTTTTTTTTATTGGTAATGCGACGTAGCGCTCTGTATGAAAATTACTGGCTGTGCTGTGTACAGTCTGTGGCTGGTTTGCATTGTTGTTCGCTATTGTAGTGTTGGGCAGCTGGATGTGAACAGCGCGTAGCGTTGCGCAGTTGGAGGTGAGCCGCCAGCAGTGGTGGATGTGGCGAGAGAGATGGCAGAATTCTGAGAGCAGGTGATGTGGACGTGTGTCCATCAGAGACAGAACATTTGTAAGACTGGATGTCATGAACTGCTATATATATTATGACTTTTGAACACTATTAAGGTAAATTCATTGTTTGTTCTCTATCAAAATCTTTCATTTGCTAACTATGCCTATCAGTAGTTAGTGCCTTCAGTAGTTTGAATCTTTTATTTAGCTGGCAGTAGTGGCGCTAGTTGTATTGCAGTAGTTCGACTAACAAAGATTTTTGTGAGGTAAGTGATTTGTGAAAGGTATAGCTTATTGTTAGTCAGGGCCATTGTAGGGTTTATTGGAAGTCAGATTGCGTTGCGCCAAAAAATATTAAAACAAGTAGTGAACAGGGAAGCATTATCGATCGATCGTTCGGCAACAGCTCGCCTCAGGAATCAGGAATGACAGAGCACCTGGAGACTCAGGTTTTGGGTCCTCACCGTTTTCTCAAATGAGTCGAGACACATTTTCTGCTTGTCAAAATGTGAATGTTGCCGGTGAAAATGCACTGCCAAAAAGCATAGAGAAACAGATTACAGACACTAATACATTTGCAATTAATGCAAAAAATGGAACAAAATCAGAGACAAAACACAGCAAAAGTTTCAAACGTTAGACACAATGGAACAAAATCAGAGACAAACACAGCAAAAGCTTCAAAAGTTAGACACAGTGAAACAAAATCTTCGGAAGTTAGACACCACGCTTGAACAAACACGTGAAGATTTAACTACTGAGTTACATAACATTGAATCGAAATGTCAAAAAGTCTGTAATGACGTAAAAACACAAATTTGTGAGAATTATCAACCTATTTTTTCGCGTCATGAAAATGCATAACAGAATCACGAAGCAGTCATAAAAGAACTGCAAACTATTGTTCATGAAAATCATGAGACTTTGCAAGCTAAAATTGACCCAGTTGCATCCACCGATTCGGTTATGCAACTCGAAAAAACTCAGGAAAACTTAAAGGACACAGTAGATACTCTTAAAATTGGTTCAGAAAGACACATGGAGGAAATTAGTTCATTATCAGAGAAAGTAGTTGAACTTTCGGATCAGCTAAATAATTTATCTACGAAGGTAGATGATAATCTGAAAGACACAAAACCTGTAGTCTTCAATGACACAGAAGAATGCGAACAAATTAGGAAAGTCAAACAAAATCAGAATCAAATTAATACGCAACACCAAAGAGAAATCCGGGAAGTACAAGATCAGCTGACACAGGTAATACAAGAATTACGTATTTCATAGGACACTCGCGCTCCAATACGGGAAGAGGAACATAGAAATACGGAACAGCCACGAAATAATAACACAGAGCACTTCGGAAATTATGATAGAAATTGGCAAGGTACACCGAATTTTGAGATGGAAACGACGAAAGGACGTAACAATGACCGACATGCGACTCGCAGACATGATGATTTTGACTATAAGCTGTTTATTACTACACGCAGATTCAAAACATTTTAGAATTCTGGCAACAACATTCATCCACAAGCGTGGCTTCATCAATTCTCTCATTGTTTTCCTCCCAACTGGTCATTAGAGCACAGATTAGAATTTATGTGTGGCTACTTAGAGAATGAACCAGCTGTAAAAATGCGATCGGTCATTCACGATTGCCACATGAAGGAGAATTTTATCATGCCTTCCTTTCAGAATATTGGTCTCAAGCCACACAAGACCGAGTAAAACATAGCATCATAATGATGAAACATTTTGAACAATCTGAATTTTCCAGTCTTGTGAAATATTTTGAATGCATATTGGACAAGAATCAGTACCTGTCAGACCCATAAAGCCCCTCAGAACTCATCCGCATTTGCTTAATCAAATTACCTGAATATTTACGACATAGTATTTTGGCAGGACGTTGCAAAGACGACATTGAAGCTTTTCAGGGACTCTTACAAGAATTGGAAATTGACACTGACAATCGCGGACGCAAAAACAGGAATACAACAATTAGAGGTCACATCCATCAAAATTCCGCGATTACAGAAATAATACCTGGACATGACAACGGCGTTCTTACAACGGAAATCTTGAACAAAACAGACACCACCCATATGACAACCACTGGCAGAGTAATAGTTACAGAGAAAGATCGTATTTCCATAGTAACGAATATAACAGAGACAATCATAGACACAGACAATAAGGCAACCAGAACTATTATTATCACGGGAGACAGAATAACTTCAGACGCAATGGTCCACCGTGCAGTGAAATTTCAGGGAGTAATTCTCCACCACTTAACCGACAAGAAAGAAACTACAGGAACTACCGACATGACGACAGACGATATAATCGTAACGACAGACTTGAATTGCATCAGAACTGGCGAGATTCAAACAGGGCAGGGCCCTCTCGACAAGTGGTTCGACACTGGACTCGCATTCGGGAGGACGACGGTTCAATCCCGCGTCCGGCCATCCTGATTTCGGTTTCCCGTGATTTCCCTAAATCGCTCCAGGCAAATGCTGGGATGGTTCCTTTCAAAGGGTACGGCAGACTTCCCTACCTGTGCTTCCCTAATCCGATGAGACCAATGACCTTGTTGTCTGGTCTTCCCCAAAACAACCAACCAACCCTCTCGACAAGGTGAATTTGTAGAAGTTAGGTCTCCTAATCCCAATAACGACGCGCGCCAACAAAGAGCCAGACAATGACTCGCACTGCAGGCAGCCACGTGCGCCGGCTGGCTCAGCGAAAAATGAAATAGACGCTAACCTTGAGAAAAATTTTTGCTTTCCTTACCGACGTATACAACATGATAATTACTTAGAAGATGAAACTCTGTGTACTAAGAAGAGTAAAGGATTGCACCACATTTCACATGCAAAACCGTTGGAAATAAATGATGAGGTTAGATAATGGAAAATAAATAATGACGTAAGAAATATGTGAACATATAAATACAGAAAGTATGCTTTGATAGGATTTTTGTGGTGGAAACAAATGTTGAAATAAGATGAAAGATCTATGGAATGAAGTATTGGGTTGGACTGCAGTACCAAATGTTACACTGAAAACAAACCCTGCCCTTTCCTCTTGTGTTATTTTGCTATGTGTTTGTGTACCCTTGAGTATTTGTGTTTTTGCTGTCTTTATGTGTTTAGCTGATGAGAGTTGTGTTGTAGAATTTTTCTAATACTATGTTATTTGCTTTGTAAAGATGTTTAGAAATTATTTATCTGTTGTGTTTTGTTGCTCATATGTGAAGTTGATGTTTCAAAAGTTATTCTGATCTTCATGTATGTACTTATGTCATAATTCTTGTAACACTGATGTGCATTTCTATTCTTTTGTAAAGCCTGTTTCACTGCAAATGTTATCTGTATTGTTATGTTCTTTAATGATGTATTTTGTACCTTGTTACTGTATTCTTATGTGATAAAATTGTAATTGACACCAGTTCATCAGGTTAAGTAACCTGTAAGTTACATTTCACTGCACACATTTCTGTTGCTCATAGTATATGGACAATATGTGAGAAGTATGGACTGTTAGTGTTTGCACGTGTGTTGATAATTCAGCAAGGGACTGGTTAACAGCACTGCTGGTTCTAAGGACAATTCCAAAAACTTTGTGAGTGCACAAGTGGTGGTTTATGGACTTGCTATATTGTCTGCAAGACTTCTAAGGACAATTCCACAAAACTCAATGCGTGCACAAGCGGTGGTTTATGGACTTGCTATTATTCTGCAAGACTCCTCAATGGTGATTGTGCAACTGTACAGTCGCAATAGATGGCTGCTGGCCGTCCCTCCAAGGACTGTGGTGGGTCTTCATCTTTGATGGCCCACCAATACCATTATGTCTACAAGGACTACAGTGGTCTGCTCTGTGATGACCTACCTAACAGTATTCTTCAAAACTTCGACTGACTCCGCTGTGGGTTTGCTCTGTTGTGGCCCATTACCTGTCTGCATGTCAAGAGTCAGCACTGTCTTTCCGTTTGAAGGACAACACTACTTGTTCAAGACTGCATGGAAAACCACTACTTCCATGTGCATTTTCTTTTACTACTCAGACTTTGAGAAAAACACTGCAATTTTACTGTGATGAATGATCAGGACTGACTCTATGGACTGTGAGATAATTTTAGCTTTTGACCAACATTGTATCGATAAGTGTGTACATTCGATTTCTTTGTTATTGTAATTATGAAAACTTTTTCCAAATCTGTATTGGCCACTGCCCAAAACAATTTGTAAAATTTTTTGTGGGGAGCATGGGGGCTATGTAAGTAGGCTGTTTAGGTTTTTTTTATTGGTAACGCCACGTAGCGCTCTGTATGAAAATCACTGGCTGTGCTGTGTGCAGTCTGTGGCTGTTTTGCATTGTTTTCCGCTATTGTAGTGCTGGGCAGCTGGATGTGAACAGCGCGTAGCTTTGCGCAGTTGGAGGTGAGCCGCCAGCAGTGGTGGATGTGGGGAGAGAGATGGCGGAATTTTGAGAGCAGGTGATGTGGACGTGTGTCCATCAGAGACAGAACATTTGTAAGACTGGATGTCATGAACTGCTATATATATTATGACTTTTGAACACTATTAAGGTAAATTCATTGTTTGTTCTCTATCAAAATCTTTCCTTTGCTAACTATGCCTATCAGTAGTTAGTGCCTTCAGTAGTTTGAATCTTTTATTTAGCTGGCAGTAGTGGCGCTAGTTGTATTGCAGTAGTTCGACTAACAAAGATTTTTGTGAGGTAAGTGATTTGTGAAAGGTATAGCTTATTGTTAGTCAGGGCCATTGTAGGGATTATTGGAAGTCAGATTGCGTTGCGCTAAAAAATATTGTGTGTCAGTTAAGTCTTGGTCAGAATAAGTAATGAAAGTAATGTCTGATTACGTTCAGTTTTGCTCAGCTGTTTGTAAATCAAATAATCTGAGAGGTTTATCAGCATAGTAATTCAATAAGTTTTCTAAGGGGACGTTTCATATCCATTAAAGGGCTCAAATGCTGTATTTAGTTGTTGGTCTCCATATATGGTTATATGTAAGCATACAAGACGTTCACAAGGGTTGCATATCTAAGTACTTGTGGAACACATATAACCTTAACCCTTACAGACAGATAATTAGTGCGTTGCTACTAGGTTGCTAGTTCTAAACTCTGACGTGGAAGTTGTAATTAGCGGTCTAAACCAGGTATCTAGCAGTGGAACTACAAACACACATACCTCTAGCCTGACAGTAGCCGGGCAATGGGGCTCCAGGTGCGATTATGACATCAAATTGATATGAAAATTGATTAAATTGATCAATTAATTACCCCTACCTCCCACCCCCAAATGAAGTTACGTGTTTTCCCCAGCCAACACGTGGGTCCCCAAACATCCCCCTCCCCAACGCTCCCCATCACCCACCTAGCTTTTTGGCGGGAATTTCGATCTTAGGCGGCAATTCTGAATTTGGGAAATTAAATCGAATTTCTGCTGTAAATTTCAATTGTCAAAACAGAGGACACAATGTTAACGGAAACTTCGGATGGAAATTTTTTATGAAACGAGAGTAGGTGGTAGAAATCGAAAACAACTCAGAGGACAGGAAATCAGAATTATGCACTACAGAGGACACAATCTGTATTTTGTAGGACAGGGATACTCTTATTTAACCTCCGATTGCAGCCGCGCGGTGTAGCCACGAAGTCGAAGACAACTTGTCACGGTTCGCGTGACTCCCCCTGCCGAAGGTTAGAGTCCTCCTTCGGACATGGGTGTGTGGGTTGTCCTTAGGAAATCTGTGGTAACGTCTTACGGGACCACACTGCTCAGATCATAGGTCCCTAAACTTACACACTACTTTATCTAACTTAAACTAACTTACGCTAAGAACATTCCTCCCCGACGGGGGGAGCCGCGCCGACCGTGACAACGCGCTCAGATCGCTCGGCTAACCCGCGTAGCCGTGTGTTGTCCTTAGCGTAAGTTAGTTTACGTTAGATTAAATAGCGTGTGTAAGCTTAAGGACGGATGACCTCAGCGCTTTGGTCTTATAAAATCTTACCACAAACTTCCAAACTTCTGATTGCATCGTATACTGCGGTTGCTGTGTCGGGTGCCACATGCAGCATACTGTGCAGCGTGGTGATTGCTGTCTGGCGAGTGGTGTCACTAGCTCGACGGCCTTGTTGACGGAGCAGTCATACGTGAGGCTTGGCACATGTTGCTTGGCACGGAATCTGGTGGCTCGCAGCGGAACTATGGGACCCAGACCACACACATTGGACCACCGCCTCGTGCCCCTCCCCCCCCCCCTCCACCCCACTTCCACTTGGACCAACATACCTGTCCACACGGGGCGGTCTCCTCGCCTTCCGTTATCACTCAGGACCGCTTATAGACCTGCAGATGTACAGCTGCTGATCGGTAGTCGAAGGGAATTGGCAGACCATTGTAGTGTGAGCTACTGTTCCTTAGGTATGTTGCGCTGCGTGTCTACCACGAACCACAGATTTGTTTTTGAATGTTAACGGATGCAGAATTGTGTCTGGAGATGTCCAGTGGCCAGCGAGTGATTGAAGGAAACCGACAAGCCGTTCTGATGTGAGCAACGTGTAGACGATTATTAACTGCTGTATTTTATACGTAACACAAGAATTTGCCAGAATTTTTAATAACATGGAGATGTGTGACTTCTTAATATCAACCCACGACTTCTGCAGGGAAGGAGACCGCCAGAGAAACAGCAGTGTTATTGTGGGCAATGATAAGGCAGTTGGAATATATTGGCTAACGTAGTTAAGCTCCAGGTATAAAGTAAAGATATATAACAAACTGATATGTCGGCTCTGAGCACTATGCGACTTAACTTCTGAGGTCATCAGTCGCCTAGAACTTAGAACTAATTAAACCTAACTAACCTAAGGACATCACACACATCCACGACCGAGGCAGGATTCGAACCTGCGACCGTAGCGGTCGCCCGGTTCCAGACTGTAGCGCCTAGAACCGCACGGCCTGATATGTCGGATCACATGTCCTGAACTGGAGATATTAGTAACCACAATATATATTTTATAAAATGTGAGTACAAGACACTTCTAGATCTTCCTTGGATACGGAGAATGGCACTGCCAGTGTCTAGGTTGCAATATACCACTACAGAATGGATCGTATGTTCGACCCTGTGCAAGAGCGTTTACGTTTATTTGACACCACCAAACAGTATTTACAATGTGCTCAACTTTATTCTGTGCCACTTGAATCTATGTGGCTTCAATTAAAGATAACTTATAAAACAACTTTTGTGGTGTGTTTAATAACGTTCTGCAGTTTGTGTACCGGGGTATTAATAATAACCAAAAATTGATAGGTGTACAGGTAAGTGTTCGAGATATTCAAGACCGAGAAACGCTTATCAGCTATGTTCTGTTTGTATACAGCGTTAATCATCTACCTGTAAACTACTTGGAGATTCTTAACTCCAACTCGATTGAAGACGACATAAGAACCATACAAAAGTACGAGAAACTTATTTCTCTGTCTAGAACATTTTTCTGCACAATACCATCTAATATAGATATTGCAGAATTGGGACTGGCTGACATAAGAAACGTCATTCCACAAGTCTTAAGAAAAAGAGTAAATGTATCACACAGCCATAAGGAAATTACGACTTTAAGAACAGTTAAGGTGTTATGCGCACAGAAAAGGAAACTGGAAATGGAGGACATCGAGGTAAAGAAAATAAAACTGCAGTATATAGAGAAGGCAGCTGCCATTAAGGAAGAATATAAGCTACAATTGGAAAAGGAAGATACAATTGCGGAAGTGTGGGCCAGCTTTACGTATGGCTTTAGAAACACTGTAAGGAGTAATCAGGCTACATACGGGGAATGTAAGATATTGGCATTTACAGTAAACGGAAATGGAAACTGGTCACATGTTAGTGTACTGACCAAAATCAATGGAATCGAGAGTGTTTACTACATTAAAGATACACGAAAACACTCTGCTCCCATTTGGATCTTCTTAGAAAGGATGGTTATATTGTATATAAATGTGGTAAACTGGATGTTGGTCCATGTAGCAACGGAACAGTCATTTGCCGAATTTAAAACAGTTGGAAGAACTACATTTAAGGGGCTCTCATTTGCAAAAGTTGCAAACTTGAAGTTCTATACAGAAATCTCATAAGAATTTGCAGCAGAAGAACTGACAGCATACACTAATGAAGATATGGAATACTTTAACAGTAGCGTCATGGAGAAGTTAAAACCCCTGAATACTCTCCCCTAGAAGAACTGCAGCAAGGAATAGAGCTAATAGTTAAAGCTATAAAACAAGTATTTTACAGGAAAAATTACATATGTATTGGAATTCGAGAACATACTTTCTCTGTGTTTTTCAAATTGGCTTGGTTCAAATGGCTCTGAGCACTATGGGACTAAACATCTGTGCTCATCAGTCTCCTTGAACTTAGAACTACTTAAACCTAACTAACCTAAGGACATCACACACATCCATGCCCGAGGCAGGATTCGAACCTGCGACCGTAGCAGTCGCGCGGTTCCGGACTGAGCGCCTAGAACCTCTCGGCCACAACGGCCGGCCAACACAGATAGATCCATAAATATACCTTGACACAGCCTTCAAGGAAGCTACAACCTATAACTTCGATTTTGTTGTAGGAAAAGAAATAATCGTACAAAGGTGGAAGGTAGCTGAATCTACTGGGGAGCAGAATGTGTATCTGACCACTTCCTGCTTCAGTGTGCACTTCGGTTCCCCTTTCAAACGATTAGTAGGTGACAAACAGTTGTAATGAGGATGGAGAGAAATTGGACCAACCACAGGATAAGTTAAGCCTTCTTATACAGGCTTAGATTTAGTGGGAAGCTACATCAGACTGACGATACAGCAGTGGAAGTAGCGTGTAACACAATTGGGAGAGCTATTCATGAAGCTGCCTTTGAAAGTCGCGGAGAAATTGAAAACACGTCTACCAAATTAAAAGCGATTAGTGGGAAAATGATAGTGCCGAAAATGTGAAGGAGAAACAGAGTACCTATAACAGATGGCTTGCGAGCAAATAAGACTGAGTAGGCTTAGACATGTAAGCTGGGGAGACAGACAAAGGAAGCAGTAATTAGAGCAAAACATGCTATTGGTAAATTCCTGAAGTAGGCCTTGTAAGCCGACAACAGGTTAACACAATAAAAGTAATATTGTAGGACAAAAGCAAACTGGTGTTTTTCATTTATCATAATGTTGTTCTACCAAGAACCGACGGAAGATTCTGTTAACTTGATGCTATTGGAACTTTAAATGCGAAGAGATTAATAGCTGCACAGGCAGTTCAAAGTCCAAAGAAGCATGGAAGGTGATAAAACAGTAACAGATGACAGAAGTATTATAAACGTTAAATTAATAAGCCTAGACAGATGGAAGACATACCGCGAAAAACTGTTTAAAGAAGATCTATCCGAATTTTGGGGTATATGCTCCACTACAGGCAACGGACATGATATGGAAACCCAGGAGACAACAACAACGATGTACAGGATATAATTAAGCAATTCAAAAATGGCAAAGCAACAGGACCTGGAGCTGTGTATATGGAGTGTTGAAGGCCAGTGCAAACGTGTAATTTCAGCATCCCGCAAAACTATTTAACCGCAATCTAAGTGGAGAGGAACTCCCTGTTGAGTTTACAGAAGGGTTCGTCACAAACAGATTTTAAAAGGGAAGCAAATAGGACTGCACTAATAATCGAGAAAGAGACTTTAGACGAGAAGTAGAAGAACAGAGTCTCTTTCGGGCAGGAAGGTCTTCTAACGATAATAAAGCTTAGAGAGTACCCCAGCAGTTTCTTTTCCATGAATCCCTAGTGAGAGTTAACGTTATTTCAGGGCTGCATTTCAACCGTTTAATAGAGAAAGTCTGGCTGTTGCAAGGTGAAATTGAAGCAGTGCTTTGCTAGAAAAATTTATTTGAAAATGGATTACTTAAGATCATCAATGAAATATCTGTTTGGGTTATCAAATCAAGATCATTTACGAATGCGACACACGGCACAACAGGAAACCACTTTTCTGTCAAAAATACTAACTCCTTGAATGTCACGGGCTGCATTTCTCACTCCGAGTTTCCTCCTATGTCGCTGTCTAATTTATACTTCCAAATACTGAAGTGATAGTTTCGAAACAAACCAGGATTTGAGATCTTAATTTGTTATTTATGAATAAGTAGTTCGAGAATGAGGTTCAAAACTCCATGAAATACATTTTTTGTCTCAAGAGTTTTAACCGCGAAACTTCAGTCCATTAATAAACGGTATCTAGCTCTTTTACCTGTGTCTTTGTCTTCCATTACTTCTCATGATCCAATGTCGATAATATGTCTGGAACACTTTTTTTGCATAAGCACTTTGGATGCCATAATAAAATACTGTAAGGGTTTCTTCCGGTTCTGAAATTCAAATTTAGCCTTCTAAACCCATACTTAACAAGGAACTATATGCATGAGTTTCGTCTTTGTTAAGTGCCTAAGTGCTTAAAATCGTGAAAATGATCGCTGCAGACACATGCGTAAACCATTTCATTTTGGCGACCATCACTGTTGCCTTCTGTTTCCTCGTTGTCTCGGGCTGCTCCCTTACAGCAGAAAATCGATGCGGCCTTTTCTGGGCCTACAGTCGTCCCTCATTACCCTTTGTACGTTATTTAATTTAAATATTCAGTGCTAATCAAAGTCCATACATATTCACAATATATGATATATCCGTCAGTTGTTTGTTATTTTTATTTGGATCGATAAGTTCAGATTCTGATTTAAATGTTTGAAACACCTCTTCATAGTTTCCACAATTCGGCTGTAATCATTATTATCTCACATGGTATTCAAGAACGTGGTCCTATGTCGCTTAGGCCAGGAGTGTCAGTATTTCAGAATAATATTACACACTTAAAACACAAGCACTAAACAAAAGGAAAGTTATGGAAGAATCGTAACAAGTAATTGAGAGTTTTTTTCTCTGGAACGCTGTACGAATTCGTATATAATTTAGAAACCCAAGTTTCTACGTTGCTAAGATCATTCTTACTGTAGAAGGACAACAACTCGGAGAGCACGAGTCATACAATCATTTATTCCGAAATTACTGTATGAAACATTTTTGTTCTGCACGGCAAGTCCAAAGGACCAATGGATCATTCTTCTCAACAACACGGGCACTGCAATATCGTATCATTTGTGGTTTCCTCCCTTTCCCGGTTTTTCTTGTGCAGTTTCATTAGTGTCGGTTTTCGCTTTTAATTTTGATACGTGCTCTATACAGATCTTCCACATGGGCACACCTGATACCCCAAGCGGCCGCCACTAATATAGTGATAAGTTCTGTATGGAAATCTCACAGCTGTGGCGCCTCTTGTCTCTCGCCTTTTACCTGAGGTGATTTGCAAAAATTGCGAAAAAGCTCAAACCAGGTAAGTTGGAGGGTGCTCTCTGCAGAACTATAAGAATCTTCGCCGAAGTATAAGGCGTACACATAACAGATGACTGGAAAAAATTCATCCATAGTGGTGTTACCAAAACGTTGTTAACAACTCTCTTATGAATCCTCATAGACGGAAAATACCGCCATACAAACAAACTCCAAATGTGAAACTTTTTTTGCCGGAATACCTGAATGAGGGTATTCATATCTTGATACGATGATTCAGATGCATAACATACTAGTAACGCCAAATGGAAAGTCCTTTTTTTTGTCATGATGGTAGATGTAACGCAATCACTTACATATGAATTAGTTCCGACTATACCACTGTTTAATGTATTCATATGTGTTTTGCTTGTACACTGTGCCATCATAACTTCATTGTTTTGGTATGTTTATAACCGATGGAAATTAAAGCAAAGTTGATGATGAATTATCAGAACCCTAATCCTTCCTTTCAAACCATTAATAAATGGGTGAATGGATTGAAAAGTATACGTACTACACTTGAAGGTAAGCTACATGAGGACGCGTCTAATTTGTAGCCATAGACGAAAATGTCCAAGAAAATACGAAGCTTAGTACTAGACAAGCTGCAATTACATGTGGATCAAGAAGTTCACACTATTCATGGAAAAAGAATAACTAATCAAGTTCATGATTATCGAAACGCATGGGCTGTTTTTATCGAACGCTGCACAAAGGTAAATGTGAAACCAGTTTCTCATCAAATTTTGTGCCTTTTAAGGAGCATAGTACTTATGTTGTGCACTGATTTGTTATTTTGTGTAATGCGTGCGTCCTTCGCTTCAGACTTGAAACAAAAGACACTCATGCTCATAAATTAAGGATAATGCTGATACATGGTGAAACAACGCTCTGGTGGGCGGTTTGAGGGTTTAAATCCCCTCAGGGTATGACCATGTGGTGCATTTGACCTGCGCTCTGCGCACGGTGGCGCTGGCAGCAGACAACATACACACAGGTGCGTTGCTGCATGTCAGAGTACGGTGCAGCGAGTAAGTGTGCAGACGTTTTCAGACTTGCTAGTGGTGACTGTGCGTTGAAAATGGCTCAAAGAACACATAATGATGACGTTAAGAGTGGTAGAATACTAGGGTGACTGGAGGCTGGTCAAACACAGCAGGTCGTAGCACGGGCTCTATGTGTGCCACAAAGTGTGATCTCGAGATTATGGCAACGATTCCAGCAGACAGGAAACGTGTTCAGGCACTACATCACGGGACGTCCACAGTCTACAACACCACAAGAAGACCGATATCTCACTATCAGTGCCCGCAGACGGCAAGGGAGTACTGCAGGTAGCCTTGCTCGGGGCTTTACCGCAGTCACTGGAACAGTCGTCTCCAGAAACACATTCTACAGACGACTGAACAGACATGGTTTATTCGCCCGGAGACCTGCAAGGTGCATTTCACTGACCCATGGTCACAGAAGAGCCTGTAAAGCTTGGTGTCAAGAACACTGTACATGCTCATTGGAACAGTGGTTCCAGGTTATGTTCACGGACGAGTCCAGATATAGTCTGTACAGTGATTCTAGCCGGGTTTTCATCTGGCGTCAACCAGGAACCAGATACCAACCCCTCAATGTCCTTGAAAGGGACCTGTATAGAGGTCGTGGTTTGAGGGTGTGGGGTGGGTTTATGATTGGTGCACGTACGCACCTGCATGTCTTTGACAGAGGAACTGTAACAGGTCAGGTGTATCGGGACGTCATTTTGCACCAGTATGTCCGCCTTTCCAGGGGTGCAGTGGGTGCACCGAACTGCCATCGTGGAGGAGTACCTTGAAACTGAAGATATCGGGCGAATAGAGTGGCCTGGCTGTTCTCCAGACCTAAACCCCATCGAGCACCGAGCATCTCTGGGATGCTTTCGGTCGAGGTATCGCTGCACGTCTTCTAACCCCTACGATACTTCAGGAGATCCGACAGGCACTGGTGCAAGAATCGGAGGCTATACCCCAGCAGCTGCTCGACCACCTGATCCAGAGTATGCCAACCCGTTGTGTGGTCTGTGTACGTGTGCATGGTGATCACATCCCATATTGATGTCAGGGTACATTCGCAGGAAACAGTGGTATTTTGTAGCACATTTGTTTCGGGACGGTTTTCTCAACTTATCACCAATACCGTGGACTTACAGATTTGTGTCGTGTGATGTTCCCTATTTGTCTATTCTATTAGCGACTGATTTGTGTAGTACCCCTTTGTGTGGCACCACATTCTGCAATTATCCTTAATTTATGAGCTTGAGTTTAGATGTGGAAGTAGTGGGTACCGATGTCCCTTCACCAAAAACAGGGAAATGACTTTCGTCTTCAGGAACAGCTATGACAATTACATTTTGAGTACTTTAGTTTTGCTTCTCTGTTACCTTCCAAAGGGTAAAAACGATTAGTGGAATGCACTGGAAAAGTTTTAAGAACAAACTGGACGAACATATTAATTAGGGAGAGGCCATGATTATAACTGAAACAGAAATAATTCGCTTGGCAATGGGTACAGTGCTCGCTGCTCAAGCAATCGGAACACATGTACTTTTGAAGGATGAGTAATAGGAACTTACTTCCTGTCAACTAGCTTTTACCCTCAATGACTTCCACTTATCCCACACGTACAGACATTTTGACTGGGAAACATTTTTAGTGCAATGGAGACATTAAGAGAGTTGTGTCTGGGTCTCTTGGAATCCATCGGGATCTGGATATCAGGAATGTAATCTACGAACTGCAAAAACATAGGACCAACTGAACAGACTGAAATGGAAATTAATTTGAAAACTAAGTGAATTTTCGGACTGAAGAATCGAACTGTTTCTCCACCGAGCTGAGAACGTTTCTTCTTTCCTCATAATCTTATGCTCTTCGGCAAAACAATAAATCTGGATCAAAATTAACAAATCATGACAAAACTTTACAATACAAAGGATATTTTATCCTCAAAGATATGACAATGAGCTTTACATTAAATCTCGCTTTGCCAACTCTACGGTAGTTGCTACTCAGGAAAATCCGAGATTTACCATAACATCCGTGTCATAACATCACATAAAAGGTTGCACGAAAAAAAATGTTTAGAATAAGGAGATTTCGTATTTATGGACTTGTCTTGCCTTATTTTAGATGGAAACATTTACCTGACACATGTTAACTGATACCGTGTCCACTGTACATGGTTATTAATAATAGAACTGGCACACGTAAAGATCTTGCCTCATGGTCATTGATAAGATATGGGGGATATCAGGTAACACATCTGGTGGCACGCTACACACTTGGATAACTATTATTCAAAGTCACCACCACTCCAGCCCCCTCCCACTCACTCCCTTTAGCAAACCACCAGGATTTCATCAAGCTCACGCAGGGGAACCCGAACGCCCTCCTGTCCTTCCCCTCTCCCAGACCCTTTCATTCCCCCCTGAACCTATGAGTTGGATCTTCATCTTTTATAAATGGGGCAGTTGAGCGGATGGCTTTCCCTCTGGAGCCTTACATCATAAGGATATAATCTGATTCAAATTACGCTAAGCCCTGTCACTCGAGGTCTACTTCTTTAACAACAACATTAGAGGCACCAACAGAGACCACATCCAGGCAGGTATGTAAGTACTCTCATTCTTCCACATTTTCCTATTTTACGTTTTTTTCTGTATTTTCCGCATTTTTTTCGCGTTGTAATTATATTATACTTTTTTCAAAATTTTACACGTCTTTTACAATGACGAGAGCTTCATCACTCAGCTCGTGACATCACTTCGACGTCATGATGTCCTCTGCCAATAACAATGCAGGATGTGCCTGAATCATTTATCATTACGAAACCAGCACTTCGATACTACTGTGTGTGACGTCATAGTGTATGAGTAATAAACGAACACGTTGGTGGAAATAATGAAACAAACTGTATAACCACTGAAGTTATACCGACTTCCAACTAAAAGCATCCCATACACCATATTTACAATAAATGCATTATATCATCACAAAATTGCAAGTACCTTTATGACAGCATATCTAAGTAACCGCCAACATAAACACTAAAAAATTTAAAATATATAAAACACTATCACAACTTAGCTTCTGTATACCAGTGGACAAAATTATCCGTTAACTATGAGAAGTAAAGCAATTACACACAAACACATACCACTGTAGCTCGAAATCTACTTCAAATCCGCATGCACTGTGTGTTAGATGTTCAACATCTTCACTTACCGTTGTTGAAGGGTAATCTCTAACGGCAGTGCTGTATAAGTGGAAGATCATTGAATACCTCCTAACATCCCTTGCAGTTCATTGCGTAGATAGAGTCTTTCCCTGACACAGGCTGTGTCTATGTAGTCGGAAATCTCTTATTTCGGTATTACTCCGACAGTCTTTATTGTGTAATAATAATATACAATGTATTTCACAAACATATTTCTTGCTATGTTTTGGCCGTCTACTATTCATATAGAAGGTGATAATCAGTTGTTAGGAAAGGGGAAGGTTTCAGATTATATCTTTTAGTTCTACAGGAATTGTTGAACATTGATTTGACGTAGATTTTGAGCTACGTTTGTGTGTATCTACAGTATACCTGTTAGCTGGTTGACAGTAAGGCTCAATTGCATACACAAGCTATGTCGTTATTGTGTTTCAGAATCAAGTTGTTTGTCCTGGAATTAGTTCCAAATTTACGTCGGGAATGTAGGCGTTAAGCTGCACTGCTGTACAATCGAAACATTATTGAGTATCTCTTCATATCCTATGTACATTTGGCTGAAGATAGATGGCAACAAACGCTGTTGTTTAGACTACTGGAATGTCACGTATTTTGCTGTTACTCTTCAGTATTTGTTAATAAGATTTGAACATAGACCTCAAGCTACGTAGCGTATATAAGTCGCATGAGTGATGATACGTTTCGTAGCTAGGTGTCTAGCCAATTTATAGCCTTCTACTCTTCACGTAGACAGCAGTTTTGCCTTGCTGCAAGCAGACACCAAGTATTTGGTATGGTTAGCTCTTTAATACCTGCGACAATGTGCTGATGCACGTGGACTTCGAGCTGCAATGGTGTAATAGAACGATTTATTAAGTGCAGCCTCCAAGTATTCTATCATTAGTTATTTGAGTCCATTATGGATCTCTGGCGTATCTTGTGAGCTATTCAGTGTTGCATCCACATTGGATTGCCTTTGTGCAGGTTGATGGATGAAGACAGATATTTGGTTACATGACAATATTCCTAGGCATCGTTATATATCACTTCGTAATTTATGTTAATGTAATGAAATGAATGAGCTTTCGTAGGGTTGTGATTCAGGATCACGTTTTTTTTTTGTTCGGTATTGTTTGGTTTCAGAAGACAATGTTTACAATCTAAGAAGCAGGCTGTAACCATTTATGTCCCCTTTCTGTTGTCATGCCACGTAGTAATTATGGACCTGATATAGGCAATCACCTAACCTAATCTTTCCGAGCTCTAAGCATGGTATATGGCACTATAATAGTATAATTTTAAGATTAGTTGCGCTAGCTACAATCCTTGGGATGAACACCGACGTATTTAGTAATTTCCTAAAATATTTTTTGGCATTCAGTCTAACTTCTTTTTAAAATTGTCTTTTGTATTTATGATGGCGCTTACTTAGATGTGCTGTCATACAAGTACTTGCAGTTTTGTGACGATATAATGCATTTATCGTAAATATGATGTATAGGATGCCTGAACTATGTTTTGTCAGTAAGAAATCATCAAGAAGCTTTTTAGCATTTCAGAGCTTTTACATTTGGAGTCAGGGTTGATTTTAAATTACGTATTTGATCTTCAAAGGTAGAAATTATTTACTGCTGTGACGCCTGTCATACTTATTGTCAGTTCATCTCTTGCATTGGCTGTTGACAGTCAGTTTTGTGTCGCCCTAGTAGGCACAACGTGTGATTATATGGATGCAGTGTTGTGGCGATTTATGTACGTAGTAATTTTAACATTTAATTTTGTGGTGCCAACACATCATTCATATCAAAGCTGTGCATCTGGAGATTTAATGAGAAGATTTTGTGTGCATCTGGCACAAGATGTTTACAGTGACCTGTACTGTGGTATGTTGTCAGTGATTCCTCTATGGGGTAATCTGGCATTACTTGTTTAACTCTCTGTATCAACTTTTGTAATGTTATTACAGATCTGATGATAGTACCATAGTTTACCGAAAACGGTTATCCACAATACAGTGTTTTATTACGATCTTGGCTAAGAAGTTTTTCTCCTCCATTTATATATTCCGCTGAGATGTAAAGTGTGCTCACTACCTAATACTTTATTAAAAGAAGACAGATCGCATTGCTGTTCACTCATGTGTCATAATTTATACGAGAAGGAGAATTTTTTCGTGGCATTGGTGTCAGACTCGTAACGGCTAAGTAGTCAGCTTAAAGTGTAACAACTACTAGGTAGATGTCAAACTTTACAACTATTATGTAACTGTATGAATTTGTTGTTATTACCTTACTCATAGCTGTAACTTGATATTCCCCTTTAATGGACGTGTCACCGATTGAGGGCGAAATAAGTATAATCTAGCTGCCAGCAGCCATGTGTGTTGCCCAACAGGAATTAGCAACAGAAGAAACAGATTAAAGATGACTGCCGTATTCAAAAACATCACACTGTTGTACAAGAGACAGTATCATTAATCACAGCTGTTCTTCCCACTAGTAGATTGATTAATAAAGGTCACTGAGTACTTCCATTTCAATAAGGACGTGATTTATGAAAACTTCAGACTTAATACGCCACTGTTCGTGGAACACTGTTCTGAAAGGAACCGAGTATGAAATAAGTGCTTTTACAGGCAATTTTGAGTGGTAAGTTTGCCATGAATTTAATGGGTGCAGCAGGATTCAAAGTCCCTGCATGGATTTTGAGATGCGAGTCTATATTTCCTTGTCGGTTCTGGCAGTGTTGCATCAACCACACGGTGAATGACCTGGCTACATTAAATTATTTTCAGTGCAATGTTAATTTAATAAAACGTGTGCTGCTCCCACCACTAATGATATAGATTTTCTCCTGACTCCTCGCAGAGTTGGGATAGATCCCCACATACTGTGGGAAACAATAATTTCATAAATTCCTCATGTTAATGTGGTATTACCCTCTTGAAAGCACGTTTGGATTCCATGGTGTTTATTTTGCAGGCAACTAAACTAATCTCTACGGCACGTTCCGGAAAGCGCGTGTGAACAACGTTGAACACTCCATTATAACAAGGATTAAAAACTGAAAACAGGACCGACGCGGCGATTATTCGGAATTCGTATCGGAATAATACACACGCCTGCAAATCATAATACGGTAACACCATGTGATCCTGATGTCGGTTTAATCTCTTGTGTTCCGCTACTGGCTCTGAGGCTTCACTAGGTTTATCTGTAAACTATTTATAGAGGAAAATGACATCCCACTCCGATTGTTTTAACAACTGATGGTTTTACTCTACAAAGGAATCTACATCACAGACGAGTATGGTGAAATTACCGATCTACTTGTTAACATTCATTTTGGAGACATATTTAAGATACTACTCAAACTACTTCTACAGACAAACCTAAGTCTAGGAATTCGTAGCGTGCAAGGCATAATCAAGTGACGAATTTCAATGGACGTTATTTTGTGGATATTTCATTTAAGTGACCGACTTTTTAGTGTGGTGTGTTCGATGACTGTTCTAAGAAAACGCTAGAGTAATTTTAAGGAGTACCGTCAAAGTAAATTGTTTGATTTCTTACATACTTGATCAAAGAATCTCACGAAACTGCTGACTGAAGTAGACGCAGCTCCTGCAACATCTTGCTGTTATGCGCTATGGCAGTAACATTCTCTTTGTTGTAATTCCAGTACAATAGTTGTATAGTTATAATCCTCAGAAAATAGTTAGTCAAAATACGTACGATCTTTAGAAATATTTTTATGTCATCCAATATGTCATGGCTTTGCTTCCCAGCTAGCACCTGTTTCTAAACAAAAATGGAAAGATGCATCCTGTTACGGCACGCACGATATAAAAATTCGGCACTGCAGTACTCAGTGACAATTCGGAAATGTGGTTCTTTTGTGATCATGTAAGTTATGATCTCTGTTAAGTTATTATGTTAAGATAATTCACATCAAAATCTCCCCAGATTATAAGAAATATAAATGATCGCTTTGAGATTTACTTTTCGCATTTTCTCGTGAAAAAAACAAAGTTTCTCATTTATTACGCCATTGGGCGGGCTTTAAACTCAGTGACCTGACACTAACTGTAAACTTTCAATGTCTTGGTGTGCAATGAATTGTGGATTGTTCTGGTCATAAATTAATTTACTGATTCATATCTATATGCCATTATCATACACAGAAACAAATAAAAAAACAAACCACACCAAAGTTAACATACTGAAAATACAGCTCTACTATGTATGGTCCCAGGGGCACTAGATTAACAACTGTTTTTATATATATTTGAGCTACATTTTCAGTATCTTATGTGCCAACATTGTTATGGTTTCTTTATAGACTTGATTCTATGTCTGATAATGATGTATCGAAATGCACCAGTAAATTAATTTGCGACGAAGACCTTCCATATTAGATTGTGAGGCACCTGCGAATATTCGCCTGCTTCTTCGATGGCAGCATTCCTCTATAAAGTGAAGAAATTTCAAAATGTTCTTTATCTGTTTGGATATAAAAGTTTGCACTTCATTTATCAATAAATCAGATATACTTTCACTCGTGGTTTTCCATCTTTTGATTGATTGCGACTTGTGTGTTCTCAATCAGATTGAGAAATATCCTGACATTCTGTTCAGACCCTGTAGCATACACTTGACATCGCCCTAGTTAATTAAATGTATTCAAATATCATTGTGAGAAAGATTATATCCCTTTCAGTTCTATATTCTATTTCCAAGTTGAAAACCGTAAATTCATGATTTTTGTAGCTAAAGCTTTTAGTAATACCCACACAGATTTATACTTAGTTTTGCTAACACCCCTAGAAAATACACGACGTAGTGTGGGGCAGCGGGTGGAATTTATTTGGTTTATAAATGTAGAATGTAAAGTAGAAAGGATGCATTTCCCAGCCAATTAACTATATGTGGGGCGGTGGGTGGAATTAATTGTTATAAAAATGTTCCTATTATTTATGCAGTCTTTTGCCATTCTCCACACTGGGTCTCTAACTCCAATATTGGCAACCAGAAAGTGATTAGCAAAACGTGAAGCCTGTAATTAGAATTCATAGTCCCCACTTCATCTGAGAAATACACTTATAGCCACACCTTATAGCTCTGAGGAATTAGGAGATTGTCTGGGATTCATAATCAAAAACGATTCTCTATAAAAGGTTCACTATATTCTGAAAGTCACAGACCAAAAAGAATCCACACAATCCAACTACCAGAGTAGTTCAGTGTCTAATGCACTGATGCAACTATAATTGTTCAAATTAAATATTTAAGTGAATGCTCGCAATAATTTCATGATAATGTTCATCAAACACCACGCTATATAATGGTAGAATGTCTGTCCCGCGACGGCACGTGAAAATACGACATACTCAAACTGAAAATAGATCATTAAAGTCATCCCAGAATTAACACTTCACTCGAGAATGATTTCATGGTTATGCGTATCCCGAGTAACTTATTACGGCATCCGAGGCTGTTTATAGCAATGATACCAACGCGACGCGACTCCCGGCACAGGTGGTGTGCTAATCAGCGTCTGGAGAGAACTGGGGCCTTTTTCTCACACGCCGCGTTCTTATATATAAAGCCGCGGTGCGGACGGCTAAGGGAATGCCTGATCAATTCCGCTTTCCCGACTAGCCGCTGGGCTAGTAATGCACCACTTTAAGTTACTGAATTAATCATTGCTTCCTTTGCTGATGGGCGATGAAGCTCTCAATTTAAATGTACAATCAGCACACAGGTAAGTAATCCTAATAAAAGTCTGACGTGGCTAAGTCAAATATTTTGGGCGAGAGAATTAATTTAATTACACTACATGCAGTAGACAAGCTCTGAACTGGCCCTTTGGAGATACGCTATTGCTATAGTTTTATAGTTATTCAATTGAATCTTCTCACATCTTTATGATTATAGCAGATCTCCTTTCTACTTAAATTTAAACATCCTAGCCTTATTTATTAGCCTACTTAAGCTATCTTGCTTCCTTAATTTCTAAGACAAAAACCAGAAAAATCATGAATTTCTACAAAAATTTTAATTTGTGAGATCCAGAATACTGTTTATACTAAATTATTATGCAAAAGGAATCTAAATACAAATTTTTAAGTTTCTAGCTCTTTTCTGTTGCGCCAATGATTTTTACAGATTAACGTCCAAATTTCGAAAATGGTTAAAGTTATTAAACTGACATTCAACACATATTGATTTAGTATTACTCCTGACATGCTAGAAACGTTTCAGGTTATTTACTTGATTTTTAAAGTATTGTGCAACATTTATGACGTCAGAGCTACTTACAGTGGACTGCCTGGCACACAATGGAAAGAGTGATGTGAATTTTATATGGCGTGAGTAGGCTGCTTCCCTACAGTAGAGATTGAAAATAATTCATCGAGTATCTCTAACTACGGATCAATATTTTCATGTAACTTATTGGATTACACTTTTTTATGTGCAAAAAATTTTGGCCAATTAATAGTATAATAATGAAAAATTATGAAATCTGTAATCTCGCACGACGATGACCGGCAGGCAGGGCAATTCATTTAAGAATACAGAAGAGTACATGTGAACTTTGTTTGCATACGAGTTTCCTAAGTTAAGTTGGTTCAGTTTTCTTGTCGTCTTCTACCATGTGGTTTATCGACATGAACTGAACTTCTGTCATTGGTCATATGTCCATTTTTTGCTGTTCATGATGAGTGCAGACGTTGAAGAACTTCGGTTTCTTGTAGTTTGCCTATTTCATTCAACCCATCTGCTGATCTTTCTGTTTTATGTCCTGCAACCTTTTCCTAATGTCTTTTATATTCCAAGTAGCTGTTAAAAAACGGTAAACCTACAGCATGAAACATCATTTGTGGTGTCCATTCTCTAGGTCTTAAGAAATGTATGGTAAAATCTAATCAAATTATCCATATATCAACTCCAACCACTGTACTGTTATATTCTTGATAATATCAGGACTCAAGATTTCAATATATTTTCAGTTTTTCCTATACTGTCTCGTTCCCTGCTCATATTTAAAAGTAAGTACAATACCTTACTTGTCAATCAGATTTACAACATCATTATCCAGACCTAGCTTCATCACTGCAACTCTTTGTTCTTTCCTTGGTCACCTGTCATTTAGAGGCATGGGATTCCAAAAACGATTTAATCGTATGCTTTCAGCTGCATATGTTTCCTTCATTTTCAATAGTAACAATGAAGGATGTGATAAATTTGTTTATTTATCGCGTGAAGAAGGATTCTTTTACAGTGTATGCTGATGACAGACGAAACTAAATGTTTAGAAAACCAGTCCTTCTGAGCCCAGAGAATTTCAGTTTGGTGTCACTGTGAGAGCCATTTGTGATGCTTACATACAGTTAATATAAGTTAATAATTCTAAGAAAAATATTTCAAAAATCATGTAAATCAAAGAAGATGATAATGCGTTTATACGTTAAATAAACCACCACCCTCCGCATGAGCTGAAAGAAAGCATGAAAATCACCGTACTCTTTCATTGTGTTTTTGTGCCCATCCGTGTTGGGTGCGTTCACCTCGGCATACAGGAAGTGCAATCTAAAAGACAGACAACAGTACGATGATAGGCTGACACTGTATTCTTACCTTGCCAGCTTATTTATGTGACTGGTGTTGTTTTGTTTTTCTCCAGTACACGCCTCCTCACCATATGTGCTGAGGATACTTACGGCCTAAGGGATTGCAGTTCCACGATGTTACACGAGAGGGCTTCATTGCCACCAGTTATAAGCAAAATATCTCCTGATATACGTCCACAGAGTCCTCTTTCTGTTCGTGTTGTTCTGTTATTACATCAGTTCGTAACAGCTTCATATCGTTTCATCTTCAGACTCTCTTGCTCGTGTTACTGTGACAAGCTCCTGAGGGCATCTGAGTGGATTTCTGCTGTGGCTGCTCTCACTGTATTTTACTGCTAAGAGATTTCAAGTATCTTCCAGGAGACATTACTTGTTATTTCCTTAAGTGTGTACCGCTTTTCCACTCTCATTGTTTTAGGGCCTGATTCGAGAATAAAATACTCTCATGGTATATCACTGCATAGCGCATGGTGAAGAGCTATTTCACATAGTCGCACGACATATTCACTCTTCGGTTAACTCGTTTAGATAACTCGCTTATAGTCGTTGTCAAGTTGGATGGTAGATTCTTCCGCTAGAGGACATTATCTGTCGTAAACATAGCCGTTCCGCCATATATGGGAAGAAACTTTTAACACGAACTCCTGTTAGAGATGTCTCCCAGGAACGCTGTAATTCTTGCTGGTGCTATGCTTTAATTTCTTGTTTCGTTGAAAGACGTTGTTCTGTGATTTCCTACGTCCTTTCGATGTCTCTCTTCATTTTTCAGTGCTCTGTGGCCATCTTGCGAACTTGCAGGTCTATTGGCCACATGTCCAGAATAACTAGGAGATCCAGCCGGAATCGACGCGTACGCTCCTGTAAAACGACGAATAGCGGTCAGTTGCAGTTGATTTTATCAGTTGCAGTTGATGAGCGCCGACGATAGCTGCGTGAATGGTCTAACGACGTATTTTCATACTTTCTAACGGGTCAGACATCCTTCTATCCTATATTCTTTAATTTTTCCATTTTTAATGTCTTTTTATGCAGATATTCAGACGTGGGAGAAGAAGCTACGTCTCTCGTTTGACAGCAGTTCTAGGCATCCGGCGGACTCTTGTCTTTCTACTGTCTTTTTTTTTGTGGAGTTTATGCTTCTTGACACCGTAGCATTATTTATAGGTACACTACACTGTGTGCGACTATATGGACTGCGTTATCTGTACACTACTGTTGCAGTGTTACTGGACTGCTTTTGTAGTTGTCTTCTAGTTTACGTCCCGAATCTACTGCTACCATCGAAAGAGGTCGCCTCCGTATTCAATGTAGCCACTTGCTTCTCTCATTACTCTTCCAACAGCGGCTCGAGGGAAAAATCACAAAAGACAGGGCCACAAACGGGGACAAGTGAAAATCGTTTACATTGTTCTTTCATAGACTGATTTCCTGCGCTAGTCAGTTTTGCTCCTTTTCCTCAGCAGTAATTGCTTGAATAATTTTAGAAGGATCTCGGACATCAGAGCTTCGTTAGTAATGAGAACAAGGCGGACCACCATAGGTTATCAATTGTCTCCGCAGTTTCAACCAAAATTCCAATGATGCGCTTTTCTGTTGAGGTACTGACAACACAGCCTTGCTGTATGGAGTGTGGCATTGCGCTTACAAGAGAAAGGCTTCATATATGGACAACCGATTCGGCTCATACTCGACAGATCACTTATTTACAACCTAAAATGAAAGGCTAAGACATTTTGGCACCATACCCACCCACATGTGAGAAAATCACCCCTAAAGTTCAAGAAGCGGAATCGGCTAAACATTGATGGAATTGACAGAGAATTGAAAAGTGAGAATTTTCCATTATCATGTATAGGGCCTCAAAAACCACATTTTTCCTAGAAAACGAGGAACTGCGCATCAGGTAAACACTGTTAGCGAAAGCGTCACTGGCGTAGCGACCAAGGCTTATGGCTGGGAAACAGTGGGCCTGTGTTCCATTCCCACATCCATTGCAAAATATTTTTATTTGTGTTATTTCCGAAACTGGTAGGAGTGGGGAGGTTAATAATGTAGGGTAATCAACAAGAAATAATAAAAAACACTAAATTTATTCTTCAAACGATTTGGATTTGTACGGAATTAAAAATGCAATGTGCTTCAGGAAATTAAGTGAGAATCGCACAACCGCGAGGACACAATAACGATTCATAGCATAATGGAAAAGGAAAGTGACAATCAGTTTGTCTTTAGGGAAAAAAATGCCCCTGAGTGGCAGTTCTGAAGTTAAGGTGGATAATGGTAGCAAAACTGCAGAGAAATCAGGACACATTCATTGGATTTATTGACCTGGTAAAAGCGTTCGACAATGTTAAATGGTGCAAGATGTTCGAAATTCTGAGAAAAGTAGGGGTAGGCTGTACGGAAAGATGCGTAATATACAATATGTATAGAGCGAAAAGGGAACAATAAGATTGGAAGACCAAGAACGAATGCTTGGATTAACAATTGTGCAAGAAATGGTCCTGGTCTTTCGCCCCTAATGTTCAGCCTTTAGAACAAAGAAGAAGAAATGGAAATAAATGAAGGGTTGAAAAGCTGAATTAAAATTCAAGGTGAAACTATATTAATGGTAAGATTCGCTGATGACATTGCTATCCTCAGTAAAAGTGAAAAAAAATTACAGGATGTGCTGAGTGGAATGAACAGTCTAATGAGTACTGATTAAGGGCTGACAGTAAATCGAAGAAACAAAAAAGTAATTAACAATATCAGAAATGAGAACAACGAGAAACTTAACATCAGGATTGGTGATTACGAAGTAGATGCAGTTCAGGGATTCTGCTGCCTAGGCAGCGAAATAACCCGTGATTGACAAGGCAAATACATCAAAATCAGACTAGTACTGGCAGAAACGCTATTCCTAGCAAGAGTAGTCTACTACTATCAAACACAGTACTAAATCTTAGGAAGAAATTTCTGAGAATGTACGTTTGGAGCACTGCATTGTGTGGTAGTGAAGCATGGACTATGGGAAAAGCGAAACTGAAGGGAAAAGAAGCATCACAGGTGTGGTCCTACAGAAGAATTTTGAAAATTAAATGGGCTAATAAGGTAAGGAGTGAAGAGGTTCTGCATAGAGTCGGCGAGGAAAGGGGTATATAGAAAACACTAACCAGAAAAAGGGGCAGGATGGTAGGACATCTCTTAAGACATCAAGGAATAGCTTTCATGGTACTAGGGACAGCTGCAGTAGGTGAAAACTGCAGACGAAGACTGAGATTGGAATACACCCAGCAAATAATTGGGAATGTAGATTGCAAATGCTATACTGAGATGAAGAGGTTGGCACAGGAGAAGAAATTGTGGTGGTCCTCACCAAAACCAATCAGAAAATTGACGACTACAATAAAACGGATAATTCATCATCAACTTTCGGCACTGACTTCCCAATCGACGTTATCGTATGAATTATACACATTACATTAATCATCGTAAAGGTATATTTTTAATGTAAAAAAGATATGATTCTAATGTAGGAGCGTTGTAGCTGCCCGAAGATTGCATACATTAGTTGTTCTTAGTGCTACGAGGAAATTTACTTACAATGTATAATTGAAATGTATCGCCCATGAATCTGTTCGAAGAAAAGTGATGACATTCAGAGATTGAGTGAAAGAGCCATTTTAAGATGATTCGGATTAAAAGTTTAATTACGTACTGATATACGTGGTTAGAGAAACTCATTTGCCTACCTGGCTATTATTCCTTGCGGATTTACTTACATTATCAATTGTTTCATTCCCACCTGTTTCAGTACGGAAAAAATATAAATGACTAAATACTGCAGAATGTATGTTGGAATGGAACACAAGTTCTCTGCTCCCCACCCTGATGCCTTGGTCGCTGTAGTTCTTTTTTTTCCATCAGTCAGCCTTGCGAAAAGTTTTGCGGCCCGCCACGAATTCGTCTCATGTGCCGCCGGCTTGTCACCTCATACCTGCACTTGCGTCCTACGTTACCAAGTATTTATTTGTCTTACTCGATAGTGTTTACACTCTAAAGCTCTCACTAGTACTACGGAAGTTATAACCTGATGCCTTACCCCATGTCCTACCACCCTGTCTCTTATTCTTCTCGCCAGTGTTTTCCGTACATTCCCTTTCTCGCCGATTCTATGGAGGGCGTTCCCATTCCTTACCTTATCAGTCCACCAATTTTCAACATATTCTGCAGCACCACATCTCAAGTTCTTTGATTCTCTTCTGTCCTTGTTTCACTGCCATACAATGTTGTGCCTCCAACATACATTTTCAGAAATTTATTCCTCAAACTAAGGCCTATATTTGATACCAGCAGAGGTCTCTTGATAAGGAATGCCCAATTTCCCAGTGCCAGTCTGCTTTTGATGTCATCCTTTGGAAGTAGGCTGTTTAGGTTTTTATATTGGTAATGCCACGTAGCGCACTGTATGAAAATCGCTGGCTGTGCTGTGTGCAGTCTGTGGCTGGGTGGCATTGTTGTAATATTCGCTATTGTAGTGTTGGGCTGTTGGCTGTTAACAGCGCATAGCTCTCCGCAGTTGGAGGTGAGCCGCCAGCAGTGATGGATGTGAGGAGTGAGATGGCGGAGTTTTGAGAGCGGATGATCTGGACAGAGACAGTAAATTTGTAAGACTGGATGTCATGAACTGATATATATATTATGACTTTTGAAAACTATTAAGCTAAATACATTGTTTGTTCTCTATCAAAATCTTTCATTTGCTAACTATGCCTAACAGTAGTTAGTGCCTTCAGTAGTTAGAATCTTTAATTTAGCTGGCAGTAGTGGCGCTCGCTGTATTGCAGTAGTTCGAGTAGCGAAGATTTTTGTGAGGTAAGTGAGATGTGAAAGGTATAGGTTAATGTTAGTCAGGACCATTCTTTTGTAGGGATTTTTGAAAGTCAGATTGTGTTGCGCTAAAAATATTGTGTGTCAGTTTAGTGTTGATCACAATAAGTAAAGAGAGTAATGTCTGAGTACGTTCAGTTTTGCTCAGCTGTTTGAAAATCAAATAATGTAAGAGGTTTATCAGCACAGTAATTCATTAATTTTTCTAAGGGGACGTTTCATATGTCGACCCTTAGCCGAGGATACCTCACTGGAATCTTCTGATTTTTTTCTTGTAGTTTGTGTAATTAGTGTAGCTATTTTTTATTGCTAGCACGTAATTATAGAGAGAATTTCCTTTGTAATTGTAGTTTTGCATTGTTGTACAGTAAAACAGTTGTGGCAAGCGTGTGGCATGCACCAAGTATTTCGCAGCTGTGCTTGCACTTGACTAGATATTATTTTCAATGCTTTATTAATGTGTTTTTTCTTATTTCGCTCTTCAAATTGTGCTTTTCTGTGTTATCGTGTGAAATATTGTGACAATAATGGCGTTTGAAAAACGTAATACTAGGCTCCAAAGTAAACTGAGAAATGACAGTGAAGATGAAAGCAGTGCGTCAGCGCCAACGTGTAATGAATTAACTAAAGTTCACAGTAATAATTTGGCAATTGTTCATAGGGAAATGGAGCGGGCTGCAAATAATGGTGTAGACAGTGAAACAATTAGTGAACAGGGAAGCATTACCGATCGATCGGTCGGCAACAGCTCGCCTCAGGAGTCCGAAATGACAGGACACAATCTCGCAAATACTGTAAATTCAGGTTTTGGGTCCTCACCGTTTTCTGAAACAAGTCAAGACACATTTTCTGATTTTCAAAACGCGAATACTGCCGGTTCAAATGCACTGCCAAATAGCACTGAGGAACATGTTTCAGACACCAGTGCATTGTTATTACAATTAATGCAACAAATGGGAAAAAGGCTACAAAAGTTAGACACAACGCTTGAACAAAATCACAAAAAAAATGAGACAAAATCTTCAAAAGTTAGACACAAGGGAACAAAAACAGAGACAAACACAGCAAAAGCTTCAAAAGTTAGACACAATGGAACAAAATCAGAGACAAACACAGCAAAAGATACAAACGTTAGACACAATGGAACAAAATCTTCGGAAGTCAGACACCACGCTTGAACAAACACGTGAAGATTTAACTACTGAGTTACATAACACTGATTCGAAATGTCAAAAAGTCTGTAATGACACAACAACACAAACTTGTGAGCATTTTCAACCTATTCTTTCGCGGCATGAAAATTCATTACAGAATCACGAAGCAGCCATAAAAGAACAGCAAACTAATGTTTGCAAGCTAAAATTGACTCAGTTTCATCCACCGATTCGGTTACGCAACTTGCAAAAACTCAGGAAAACTTAAAGGCCACAGTAGATACTCTGAAAACTGGTTCAGAAAGACACATGGAGGAAATTAATTCATTATCAGAGAAAGTAGTTGAACTTTCGGATCAGCTAAATAATTTATCTACGAAGGTAGACGATAATCTGAATGACACAAAACCGGTAGTCTTTAATGACACAGAAGAGTGCGAACAAATTAGGAAATTAAAAAAAAATCAGACTCAAATTAATATGCAACACCAAAGAGAATCCATGAAGTACAAGATCAGCTGACACAGGTAATACAAGAATTACGTATTTCAGCCGACACTCGTGCTCCAATATGGGAAAAGGGACATAGAAATACAGAACAGCCACAAAATAATAACACGGGGTACTTCGAAAATTATGAACGAAATTGGTAAGGTACACCGAATTTTGAGATGGAACCGCCGAAACGAAGTAACAATAACGGATATGCGACTCGCCAACATGATGATTTTTGACTATAAGCTGTTTATTACTACACGTAAATTCAAAACATTTAAGAATTCCGACAACGACATTCATCCACAAGCGTGGCTTCATCAATTCTCCCATTGTTTTCCTCCCAACTGGTCATTAGAGCAAAGATTAGAATTTATGTGTGGCTATTTAGATAATGAACCAGCTGTAAGAATGCGATCGGTCATTCACGATTGCCACAGTGAAGGAGAATTTTATCATGCCTTCCTCTCAGCATATTGGTCTCAAGCTACACCGAGTAAAACATAGCGTCATAATGATGAAACATTTCGAACAATCTGAATTTTCCAGTCTTGTGAAACATATTGAAGACTTGTTGCACAAGAATCAGTACCTGTCAAACCCATACAGCCCCTCAGAACTCTTCTGCATTTGCTTACTCAAATTACCTGAACACTTACGACATATTATTTTGGCAGGACGTTGCAAAGACGACATTGAAGCTTTTCAGGGACTCTTACAAGAATTAGAAATTGACACTGACAATCGCAGAATGCGAATACAGGAACACAACAATTACAGGTCACGCCCGTCACAATTCTGCGATGAAAGAAATAACTGGACATGACAAGGCTATTGTCACAACACAAATCGTGACCAAAACAGACACCACCTGTATGACAACTGTTGGCAGAGTAGTAATAATTACAGGGAAAGATCACCTCTCCGCGGTAGTGACTATCACTGAGACAATCAGAGAAACAGACAATATTATTATCAAGGGAGACAGAATAACTTTAGATGCAATGGTCATGCACGCAGTTACAATTCAGGGAGGGATTCTCCACCACGTGACCGACAAGAAAGAAACTATGAAATCTACCGACGTGACGACAGACGATATGATAGTAACGACAGACCTGAATTGCATCAGAACTGGCGGGAATCAAACAGGACAGGGCCCTCTCGACAAGGTGAATTTGTAGAAGTTAGATCTCCAAATCCCAAAAACGACGCACGCCAACAAAGAGACAATAGGCAATGACTCATACCGCTGGCAGCCACAAAACATACTTATGAAACTGACGACGCAGCTGCTGTAGCTAGTAATTACGTAAAAATGGAAGACATTAGGGACATCTTACTTCAGGAACACGACGTAAAACATAACAACATTGCATATGCTGTGATTCACATTGCAGTAAATGACGTAAAATTTACGGCAGTACTTGACTCTGGCAGTCCCATTTCAGTAATTAGTGAAACAGCCTTTAGCAAATGCGACAAATCGAACGATTGCCCCACACTTCTGTTACGTAAGATTAATTACAAGGTGCAATCTTTGGAAAAAGTGTAGATGTACGCCAACATACCAACTTAGAATTCTTTTGTCGAAGCGACAGCTTCTCTATGAACTTTCTTATTGTTCCATTATTGTCGACACAAATTATATTGGGAGTAGACTTGAATAAATACAAAGCAATCTTAAACTTTCGCAATGCTGAAATAAGTTTAGAGAAAGAAGGTAAGTCAATAGCTTTGAAATTTGAAGATTGGCTCTCAAACCATGACGAAGAAATTAATCGGCTTTACCTCCTGTTAGACAACGGTTCGGAATTTTCGACGGAACTTGACACTAACAATCACTCTGTAAGTACTGACAGGGATGATATCAATGGCGCATTTGATACTAAAGAGTTAATTCAGAATAAAATTCAAACAATTGAGCATTGTAATGACACTGATAGGCAGGAACTTTTTGAGATTTTACAAGCACATTCCACAGTTTTTACTCACAAAACAGGAACAATCAAGGGATTTCAATACCAACATCTACATCTACATCCATACTCTGCAAGCCACCTGACGGTGGGTGGCGGAGGGTACCCTGAGTACCTCTATCGGTTCTCCCTTCTATTCCAGTCTCGTATTGTTCGTGGAAAGAAGGATTGTCGGTATGCATCTGTGTGGGCTCGTGTTCGTAAGCATACTAAATTTTGTGATAGACCATACGTAATTCTGGCACATTATAGGGACCGTGTTAGAACAAAAATACAATCTATGCTTGACGAGGGCATTATTGAGCCTGCAGTAATCTCATACAACAATCCATTAAATGTTGTTGAGAAGAAAAATGGATCGATCAGGCTTGTCTTAGATTCGAGACAAATCAATACTATCATCATTCCAGAAACAGACAGGCCGCAAACGTTGGAAGAACTTCTTCAAAATTTTAATGGTGTAAAAGTGTTGTATTCTATGGATTTAAGATCCAGCTTTTATCAGATCTAACTTCATCCAGAATGTAGAAATTACACAGCTTTCCTTTGTTTCGACGTTTGTTATCAGTTTCGGAAACTTCCTTTTGGTTTGAACATTTCTTTGGCAGCATTCATTCGCGAGCTAAAATCCATATTACCTGAGTTCTTAAAACGCCACATCACCTTATATGTGCACGATATTCTGATAGAAGAAGCCTCATGGGAACAACATAATCGCATCCTCAACAGCGTGGTACATATTTTTGCAGAATCTGGAATTACAGTTAACTTGGAAAAGCCTGAATTCGGTAGGACAAAGATGAAGTTTTTGGGACATATTATTTCTTCTGAAGGTATTGAGCCGGATCCGGAATATTTAGAAGCAATCAGAGCCATTACATTTCCATCCACAAAAAAACATGTCCGCAGATATCTAGGTCTCGTAAATTGTTACCCTCGTTTTCTGAATACGCAATTTCTAGTTACACCAAAACTTTGTTCTCTCACTGGAAAAAATACTATTTGGAACTGGGACGAACAAGCACAGCTGGAATTCAATTCTTTGAAAGAATCGCTACTTGACAGGCCAATACTAGCTCATCCAGATCTGTCACAAGATTTCTGCCTTAGCACCGATTCTTCTAAAGTCGGTCTTGGTGCCCATTTATTTCAAGAAGCCATAGAAAATGACACTACTGTTCAGAAAACCATTGCTTTTGCTAGCTGAGTGCTAACAAAATCTGAAAAAAATTATTCCGTTACTGAATTAGAAGCTTTAGCTATGGTTTGGGCATTTAACAAATTCCGTTTCTTTCTTTCTGGTAAGCACGTAAAAGTATACAGTGATCATCGTGCATTACAATTTCTTATGTCTTCAAAATTAAAACATGACCGGTTAAAACGTTGGGCATTGTTTCTGCAAAAATTTCACTTCACAATAGTCTACATTCCCGGCAAGGAGAACATTGTTGCGGACGCACTGTCACGCGCACCAGCTGGGCTGGAGAAAAGTAACACAGAAGGTAACCTTGAGAAAAATATCAGTATTCCTTACATTCAGAAAGTCGCCTTTGAAAACTTCATCACCACATCTTTAAAGGACATTGCTCATGAACAAGATAAAGATCCGATTTGGAAAGACATTGAAAGTAAATGGCGTGAAAAGACACACACTCAGATTCGTCATTATTATCTGGTTAGAAACAACATCCCTTCGAACTCTGCACTGCTGATGACAAGCTATGGGTACTTTGTATTCCAGACGATTTTGTTAATAAGCTCATTTGGTACATTCACTTCAGCTACGCACATTTTGGTCCACGAAAATGTTATCATATTCTCCGAACGACTTGTTATTTTAACAATATGGAAAAGAGAATTCGAAGAGTCTTGTCTATTTGTAAACTTTGGCAAAAGGCGAAACCATCTACTATCTCACGTCGTGCTCCGTTGTTTCCTATTATTCCTTCTAAATTAAAAGAATTTGTTACTGTTGATCTCTTGGGACCCCTTGTCAGAGCATCTAATGCACTTTCGTACGTTCTAGTCGCTGTTGAACTTACTTCAAAATTTGTTTCTTTCACTCCGTTACATAAAGCCACTGGACGGTCTTTATCCAACGCCTTTGTTACAAATTTTTTACATGAAGTTGACCACGTTGCTAAAGCCATTTCAGATAACGGATCGCAATTCAGATCTGCTGTTTGGTCACGCATGCTTCGGAATCATAAAATCAAACCAGTTTTTATTTCATTGTACTCACCTTATTGTAACCTGTCTGAACGGACTATGAAAGAAATCAATAAGCTTTGCAGACTTTATTGTCACAGAAAGCATCAGCATTGGGACAGATATTTACACTTATTTCAAAATGTGCTGAATGAAATGCCTCATGACTCCACTGCTTTACCACCTACTCTTGTACTGAAGAACGAAGACTCACCGAACAGTATCTGAGAACTTGTACCTTCCCAGAATACACGTAAACTTCGACACAAAGACATAATTGATTTGGCTAATAAATATATAAAATCTGCAGCAGACAAAAGGAGAAAACTACACGGTAAAGCCAATGCAAAGAAGTTATATACTGGTCAGAAAGTTCTCATTAAACCTCACTCATTGTCACATAAGAAGAAACATTTGAGTCACAAATTCTTTCTAGTTTACAATGGACCTTACAGACTCCGATGTATACCACATGATAACTGCGTTGAAGTTGGAACTCTGTGTACTAGGAAGAGTAAAGGTTTACACCACATTTCACATGTAAAACCATTTATTGACAGATAATCTGCTTTTTAACTTAGTCTTTGCAATTTTCACTTCACGCTACTTGTACAATTTGTCACACTGAGAAACTGTTAACATGCAACAATGTTTGAAGTTAAATATCCAGTCAAGAACCAAGAGAACTTATTTCAACAGAAATTACGAATGCATTGTTATTGTGAACAGACGACACAGTGTTATTGTGTGTGTGCATTCTTGCTTGTTAGTTGCACAATTACGTAACGACTATCAGGCTTACATACTTAGAACATATAACTGTACTGCTAATGAGATTTTACTGCAACATTTTGGTTTACTTGAAAATACATTATGGATTTAAAGTGCTTTCTGAGAGATACCAGAAGACAAAGTGGTTAGTTTATATGACAGCTACATGACTATATCACGACGCTACTAATGTGTGACACAATTTACATTCTTGCTTTTGCTGTGTATCTGTTTTATATCTGCACAGTTTTTCTGAATTATTCTGGAAAGTAAAAATTGTTTTAATAGTAACTTTTGTGGTATAGCTACAATGAGACAGCCTTTTCCGTAGCACAACAATACGTTACATTATAGTACTTTCTTGATCTAGGTAAGGTACATAATAAGTACGATATCTATACGCAAAGAATTTCACTTTTGTTTTTGATGAGGTAAGTACATTGACTTCAGCAGAACTTTGTTTACAGAGGAGGATAACTACTACACTACCACAGAATTATCTTACAGCAAGACGCACATTTAGCGCTACAGGACACGCATTTGAGTGACTACTTAAACCATTTACTTTTCAAGATTTTTGCATTACAAAGAAAGTTTTCCGTGATATATTTCATTCCATTGCCGTAATCTGTAACACCTGAGGGTATAATTACATTAATTCTCAGGGGGGTACACGCTTACTTTGTGTACCATGTGTTTGGCAAGCACAAGGAGCCCTAGCTTATATGGTATTTGCTTATACAACTTTACACATCGGTACCATATTTCTCTAACACATAAATTACACAGCTACCTGATTATTTAACAGAGAAACAAACATTTTTGTACTACATCAGTGATAGATGTTTACGCAATTACACAGTTGGATAATTTCACACTTATGAAATTGTATTTTGCCCATACTTTGTGAACTGTTCATATTTTTTTCTTTTTTTTTTTTTTGGAACCATTGTGATACTATGAGAGCTTTGAATGATATATTTGGTATGGGATCACGATTTTTAAAGTACGATTCAGGTAGATGACACTATTGGAATGAGCAGAGAATTTTTTTAGGTTTTGAAATTATTGCACAAATATACGACGTTTTTGAGATTTGGCTGAGTCTTTATGATGTTGTTATTACGATCACAATGTGTATTATGCTGTGGAGGTATGTTTATGATAAATAAGCTCATGGTATATGAGGAATTTGATTATGCTATGTATTTATTATGATGAAATATTGAAGAATTGTCGATGAATATGTATATGTGTAATAAGGTAAGGAATAATGAGTAGTGGTTAGGGACTCTGCCTTGTGAAAAAGAATGTTGGAAACCAAGAATCGTAGTTTAAGAGTTATGAAATGTGTGTAAATGCGTGAATGTATCACAATGCCGGCGAAAACTTTTTGGACACTGTTATATTTATAGGATTTTGTTTCTACAGATTTGTAATGCAAATATTTCGCCCTGTGAAATTTCATTTGTATCAAACTGTCACTATAGCGGAAACTGATGTCGTAAATATTTCGGTAAGGAAGGTAGGTCACTGTAAGCAACCAGCTCCACGACAGTCACCTGGAAAAAAGCCATTAGTGTGTGCCTTTCAGAGGCACAAGTGGAGAAAAAAAGAGGTCATTATCCTCTCTATTGACATTTCTTTGTAGAAAGCATCGCAAATACAACACGCCGAAACTTGAAAACATAAGATTACACTGTGGAGCTCTTAATTTATGATATTTACTAAATTGCCTAATGAAATGATGAGAAACATTTTTACATCTATTGTCTTTCTAGTTGAGAGATTTTTTACTGCCTTTGGAGACGCCATTTGCCTAGTGAATGACATTTCACACATTGCTTTGTCTACATTTGCTCATTTCGTTTAATATCTGGTTTCTAGCTGCACTGCAGCATTGGTTTAAATAAAATTTAATAGATGAACTAATACAGATATTTCATGTCTACAGATCCAGTAAATAATAATTTTATGATCTACTTCCAAAAAAACGAGGGAGCAAAAAAAAATACATTTCTACTTCACAGGAATTGCATACATCATTTTTGTCAGTGACTTGGTAACTTGTCTGCTAGAGTAAATTACAGTGATGCATCACTCTAGTGTTAAGATGTGACATAGGTATTAGACATGGCCATCTTTAGTGTAATATTTTTTTCTGCGTGAGCTTTGTCATGTTTAGATATAAGTTATTGCATTTGCTCCTGCTGTTTGCCAGGCATAGTGCTACTAAATTTCACTTTGTATTACTCTGTTAAGCCAGTTTTACTACTGATTTATTTTTCTTGTTGCTGCACATTGCCTTATTTTAATGTAATATCTAAATTTTCTTTGCTAATTTAGATATACTGCTGCTTGCTTTGCCAATTTGAATTTTTTGTCATTGCTGTTGGTGTTAATATGTTATGAGTTGCTGCATTGCCTCGTCCCTTAGTTTATGCATCTGAGCACAGTAGATTTAAGTTAGCTTAAGAGGGGGTAGACAATATAAGAGAATGAGTTGCAATGAATTGGAAGAAATGCATTGAGATGCTATACTAAAAAAGTACAGAAAGCAGGTATAGATAGGACGTTTTGGAAATAATGATGAACGAAGGGAGATTTGGAAAAAAAAAGTTTTGTTTGCGAAATACTGCATTTCCAAATGTTACACTGAAAACGAACCCTGTCCTTTCCTTTTGTCTTATTCCCCTATGTGTTTGTGTACCCCTGTGTATTTGTGTTTTTCCTGTCTTTATGTGTTTAGCTAATAAGAGTTATGTTGTACAATTTTTCTAATAATATGTTATTTACTTTGTAGAGATGTTTAGACATTATTTATTCTGTTCTGTTTCAATGCTCATATATGAAATTAGTGTTTCACAACTATTGTCATTACTTTATATATTTACTTCTGTCATAATTCCTGTAACACTGATGTATATACTTATTTCTATTCTTTTGAAAAGCCTGTATTACTACAAATTTTATCTGTATTATTATGTTTTTAATGAAGTTTTCTGTATATTTGTAATTGTATTCTCATGTTATAAAATTGTAATGGACACCAGTTCAGCTAATTAAGTACCTTGTAAACATTCATTTCAGTGCACACACTTCTTTTGGTCATAGTATATGCACAATATGTGAGAAGTTGGGACTGTTAGTGTTTGCACGAGTGTTGATAATTCAGCAATGGACTGGTTAACAGCAATGCTGGTTCTAAGGAGAATTCCAAAAACTTTGTGAGTGCACAAGTGGTGGTTTATGGACTTGCTATATAGTTCAAGACTCTTCGATGGTGATTGTGCACCTGCACAGTCGCAACAGATGGCTGCTGGCCCTCTCTACAACGACTGAAGTGGGTCTGCACCTTTGAAGGCCCACCAATACCATAATCTCTACCAGGACTACAGTGGGTCTGCTCTGTGATGACCTACCTACCAATATTCTTCAAAACTGTGGGTTTGCTCTGTTGTGGCCCATTACCTGTCTGCATGTCAAGAGTCAGCACTGTCTTTCCGTTGGAAGGACAACACTACTTCTTCAAGAGTGCATGAAATCCACTACTTTGTGAAGAAAAACTGTAATTACTATTATGATGAATGATCAGGACTGTCTTTATGGACTGTGAGAAAATTTTAGCTTTTGACCAACATTGTATCAATAAGTGTGTGCACTTGACTTCTTTGTTATTGTAATTATGAAAATTTTTTTTCAAATCTGTATTGGCCACTGCCCAAAAAAATGTGTAAAATTCATTGTGGGGAGCATGGGGGCTACGTATGTAGGCTGTTCAGGTTTTTATATTGGTAACGCCACGTAGCGCACTGTATGAAAACCTCTGGCTGTGCCGTGTGCAGTCTGTGGCTGGGTGGCATTGTTGTAATATTCGCTATTGTAGTGTTCGGCTGTTGGCTGTTAACAGCGGTTAGCGCTGCGCAGTTGGAGGTGACCCGCAAGCAGTGGTGGATGTGGAGAGTGAGATGGCGAAGTTTTGAGAACGGATGATCTGGACAGCGACAGTAAATTTGTAAGACTGAATGTCATGAACTGATATATATATATATATATATACATATATATATATATAATGACTTTCGAACACTATTAAGGTAAATATATTGTTTGTTCTCTATCAAAATCTTTCATTTGCTAACTATGCCTATCAGTAGTTAGTGCCTTCAGTAGTTAGAATCTTTAATTTAGCTGGCAGTAGTGGCGCTCATTGTATTGCAGTAGTTCGACTAGCGAAGATTTCTGTGAGGTAAGTGATTTCTGAAAGGTATAGGTTAATGTTAATCAGGGCCATCCTTTTCTAGGGAGTTTTGAAAGTCAGATTGCGTTGCGCTAAAAATATTATGTGTCAGTTTAGTGTTGATCAGAATAAGTGAAGAGAGTAATGTCTGAATACGTTCAGTTTTGCTCAGCTGTTTGAAAATCAAATAATATAAGAGGTTTATCAGTACAGTAATTCATTAATTTTTCTAAGGGGACGTCTCACCTTGCTCCGTCCATCATTGGTTATTTTGCTGCCTAGTTAACAGAGTTCCTTAACTTCATCTCCTTCAAGAACATCAATCCTGTCAACCTGATATACACTCCTGGAAATTGAAATAAGAACACCGTGAATTCATTGTCCCAGGAAGGGGAAACTTTATTGACAGATACATCACATGATCACACTGACAGAACCACAGGCACATAGACAAAGGCAACAGAGCATGTACAATGTCGGCACTAGTACAGTGTATATCCACCTTTCGCAGCATTGCAGGCTGCTATTCTCCCATGGAGACGATCGTAGAGATGCTGGATGTAGTCCTGTGGAACGGCTTGCCATGCCATTTCCACCTGGTGCCTCAGTTGGACCAGCGTTCGTGCTGGACGTGCAGACCGCGTGAGACGACGCTTCATCCAGTCCCAAACATGCTCAATGGCGGACAGATCCGGAGATCTTGCTGGCCAGGGTAGTTGACTTACACCTTCTAGAGCACGTTGGGTGGCACGGGATACATGCGGACGTGCATTGTTCTGTTGGAACAGCAAGTTCCCTTGCCGGTCTAGGAATGGTAGAACGATGGGTTCGATGACGGTTTGGATGTACCGTGCACTATTCAGTGTCCCCTCGACGATCACCAGTGGTGTGCGGCCAGTGTAGGAGATCGCTCCCCACACCATGATGCTGGGTGTTGGCCCTGTGTGCCTCGGTCGTATGCAGTCCTGATTGTGGCGCTCACGTGCACGGCGCCAAACACGCATACGACCATCATTGGCACCAAGGCAGAAGCGACTCTAATTGCTGAAGACGACATGTCTCCATTCGTCCCTCCATTCACGCCTGTCGCGACACCACTGGAGGCGGGCTGCAAGATGTTGGGGCGTGAGCGGAAGACGGCCTAACGGTGTGCGGGACCGTAGCCCAGCTTCATGGAGACGGTTGCGAATGGTCCTCGCCGACACCCCAGGAGCAACAGTGTCCCTAATTTGCTGGGAAGTGGCGGTGCGGTCCCCTACGGCACTGCATAGGATCCTACGGTCTTGGCGTGCATCCGCGCGTCGCTGCGGTCCGGTCCCAGGTCGACGGGCACGTGCACCTTCCGCCGACCACTGGCGACAACATCGATGTACTGTGGAGACCTCACGCCCCACGTGTTGAGCAATTCGGCGGTACGTCCACCCGGCCTCCCGCATGCCCACTATACGCCCTCGCTCAAAGTCCGTCAACTGCACATACGGTTCACGTCCACGCTGTCGCGGCATGCTACCAGTGTTAAAGACTGCGATGGAGCTCCGTATGCCACCGCAAACTGTCTGACACTGACGGCGGCGGTGCACAAATGCTGCGCAGCTAGCGCCATTCGACGGCCAACACCGCGGTTCCTGGTGTGTCCGCTGTGCCGTGCGTGTGATCATTGCTTGTACAGCCCTCTCGCAGTGTCCGGAGCAAGTATGGTGGGTCTGACACACCGGTGTCAATGTGTTCTTTTTTCCATTTCCAGGAGTGTATGTTGTTAGAGAAACTTATCTGCTAACTTGACTATTATTCCTTACGGATTTACTTACATTATTAATCGTCTCATTCCCACCATTTTCGATATGGGAAAAATATGAACGAAGAAATGCTGCAATCCTGTCTGTTCCCATTTCTGCTGCTGCTCAGTACTTTAGCATTTCTTCGATTTACTCTCAGTCCATACTCTGTGCTATTTAGACTGTTCATTCCATTCAGCAGATCACCTAATTCTTTCTTCCTCCCTATGTTTTATATTAGTAAACTTATCTTGGCCAGGAATGCCTTTTTTGCCATCGCTGGTCTGGCTTTTATTAACTTCTTGCTCCGTCCGTCATGTGGTATTTTGCTGCCTGGGTAGCAGAATTCCTTCATCTAATTCGAGATCACCAGTTGTGATGTTAGGGTTCTCGTTGTCCTCATTCCTGATACTTCACATTCCATTCGTCTTTCTTCGATTGACTCACAATCATTTTATTGATATCCTTTCACCACGGATTTTAATCCCACTCTTGACCCTTTCTTTTATTTCTGCCACCGCTTCTTCGATGTGTACGTTGAACACTAAGGGTGAATGGCTACAGCCCTGTCTTACAGCTTTTTTAATCCGACCACTTCGTTCTTGTATTATAGTCTTGTTGTTCCCTCTTGGTTGTTCTATGCTCTGTACATTATCCATCTTTCCCTATAGCTTCCCTTATTTTTCTCAGGATTTTTCCAGGTCGACAAATTCTATGAACGTGTCTTGATTTTTCGTTTAGCCTTACTTCAATTGTCAACTGCAACGTCAGAATTACATCTCTGATGCCTTTACCATTCCTAAGGCCAAACTGAAATGCTCAGTATTCTTCTTCATTCTTCAGTATATTATCATTTCAGCAACTTGGAAGCATCAACTGTTAAGCTGATTCTGCGATAATTCTTGCACTTGTCGGCTTTTGTAATCTTTGGACTTCTATCACGTCTTCAGAGAACACTTTCCCCCACAAAACGGCCTTCAGCGAACTCAGCCCGCTATCTGCTGCCTCTTCTCCATTTAGCAGCTGAATCCCCATTGCACTCTCAATGCCGCCGTCGTTATTTTTAATTTCACAATAGGTTGTTGACTTTTATGTTTGCTGAGTCAGTCCTTCCTGTAGTCATTTCTTTCTCTATCTTCATATTCTTCATGCAGCCATTTCGCCTTAGCTTTCTTGCACTTCCTATTTCTTTCCCTTACTGGGTCGCTGGCTGGTGTGCTGCGGATAGCCTGTTGAAATCAGACCATCCGTAAATTAGTTGTGGAAGATTCTCGAAAGTCTTCTTTTTATCTGGATTTACCTTTTATCTTCATGATGGCGACAAATTGTTCTAGATTTGGTAATTTTAGCGGTAGATGGTGGCCAGTGTCCCTATCTATCGCCAGCTCTTCACTCCTGGGACGAAATCTGTGTATCCTATCTGCCTATGTCTGGTGTCATCCCACGCAAGTGTGTGAGAACGTATTCGATACGACTGCAATTCGTGTAACTAAGGACTTGGGTGTCAGCTCGGTATTCATTTAGTCCGATGTAAAAAAACGCCTAAAAATCACAACGATGCTGGCTGGCTTGTACGCTGCTCCTCGTGGTTAATCCGACGAGCGGGTTGGATCCAACGCCAGTACTTCCGATAATCCTGGATGAAGAGCGATAACGTATTGACAATGGGCACTCTATGTTTTACGATCAAGTCGAAATTTTAGCCTCGAACTTTCTGGGACTCAGTAGTGAAGGAAGCAATAGAAATTCGGTTAGCGACGAATTTAATTAATAGAGATAGCTGCTTCTGCTTGGACAAATCATGGAATCCGGCAATTTCTGTAATAATATCACAAAGTCGTCGCGACGGTGCAGCTCGCAGTGATACATCGATATTACAGTCTGGATCCACTGTGCAGCCATTGATATATTTCCATGCATATGCCATACCTCTTTGCCGCCGATTAAAGTCTCTGGCGCCTTGTGTATCTGTGGCCGCATGTGCAGTGGTGCGTTGCACGGGTTTAAAAGAACGGAGCAATGGCTAGAGAGTCAGTTAACTCGGCTCACTCTGAAGATGGCTGGACGGTATTCAGCCGCAGTATTAGAAGAAGTCGAATTTCTGTGGTTGCACTCCCGAAATTTTATGAATCAGTCTTCGCGCCGCGAAAATATGAAGATGTACAGCTATAAAAGTAGGTTTGCCTTTCCTTAACCTATCTTCTGAGGTAAGTTGTAGAATCAGTACTGCCTCGGGTGTTCCTGCATTTCTGCGGAATTCAAACTGATCTTCCTCGAGGTCCGCTTCTACCAGTTTTTCCATTCCTCAGTAAAGAATTAGTGTTGGTATTTTGCAACTGTGACTTCTCAAACTCATAGTCCGGAAATTTTTACACCTGTCAGCACCTGCTTTCTTTGGAATTGGAAAATTATATTCTTCTTGAAGTCTGAAGTCTCATACATCTTGCTCACCAGATCGAAGAGTTTTCTCTTGGCTGGCTCTCCCAAGGCCATCAGTATTTCTAATGGAACGTTGTCTACTCCCGGGGCATCGTTTCGACTTAGGTCTTTTAGCGTTCTGTCATGTTCTTCGCGCAGGAACATATCTCCCAACTCATTTTCATCTACGTCCTCATCCATTTCCATAATATTGCCGTCAAGTACATCGCCCTCGTATAGATCCTCTATATACTCCTCCCACCTTTCTGCTTTTTCTTTCCTTTCCTTTCCTGCTGGTTTTCCACCTGAGCTCTTGATATTCACACAGGTGGTTCTCGTTTCTCCAAAGGTCTCCTTAACTTTCCTGTAGGTGGCATCTATCGTATCACTAGTTATCTATGCTTCTATGTCCTCTAGCCATTTCCGCTTAATCAATTTCCACTTATTGTCGATCCCATTTTTGAGACGTGTGTATTCCTTTTCGCCTGCTTCATTTACGGCATTTTTATATTTTCTCCTTTCATCAATTACATTCACTATCTCTTGTCTTACCCAAGGATTTCTACTAGTCGTCGTCTTATTACCTACTTGAGTCTCTCTTGTTTTCGATATTTTATCTCTCAAAGCTGCACATTCTTTTTCCACGTACGCAACCTTCTTTCATGATTCTTAAATGAAGTGGTAACGATGATTAAGTTATGGTCGGTGCAAAATTCTACCAGGCGGCTTCCTCTTTCATTCCTTACCCCAATTCATATTCACTTACGACTATTCCTTCTCTTCCTTTTTCTACTGTTGGATTTCAGTCTCCCTTGATCATTAAATTTTCATCTCCCTTAACTATCTGAATAATTTCTTTTATTTCATCATACATTTCTTCAATCTCTTGATCATCTGCAGAGCTACTTGTCATATGAACTTGTACTACTGTGATAGGCGTGGACTCCATCTCTGTCTTAGCTCAAAATGGTTCAAATGGCTCTGAGCACTATGGGACTTAACATCGGTGGTCATCAGTCCCCTAGAACTTAGAACTACTTAAGCCTAACTAACCTAAGGACAGCACACACATCCATGCCCGAGGCAGGATTCGAACCTGCGACCGTAGCGGTCACGCGGTTCCAGACTGAAGCGCTTAGAACCGCACGGCCACACCGGCCGGCCCTCAGTCTTGGCTACAATAATGCGTTCATTACGCTGTTCTTAGTAGATTAACCTCGTTCATACTTTTCATTCATTATTAAGCTTACTCCTGCATTACCCCTATTGGATTATGAATTTATAACCCTGTATTAACCTGACCAGAAGTCCTGTTCCTCCTGCCACCGAACTTCAATAGATCCCTCTGTATCTAACTCTATCCATTTCCGTTTTTTAAATTTTCTAACCTACCAGCCCGATTAAGGGATCTGACATTCCCCGCACTGATCTGTAGAACACCAGTTTTGTTTCTCCTGATAACGACATCCTCCTGAGAATTCCTCGTCCGGAGATCCGAATGGAGGACTATCTTACCCCTTACAAAATCGGTTAAGGAAAGGTAAACATACGTTAACAGCATTTCTTGACTTGAGAGGAAGTTTTTGACAATTTTGACTGGAATACAGACCTCTTAATTTTGAAGATAACGGGGGTAAAACATAGGGAGCGAAATGTTATTTACGCTTTCTACAGAAACCAGACGTCAGTTATAAGAGCCGAGGAGCATGAAAAGAAAACAGTGGTTGAGTAGGGAGTGAGACAAAAATGTGAGACAGTAAAGGAAACAAACGAAAAAATTGGAAGAAATTAAAGTTCTGGGGGACGAAACAAGAGCTTCGAGGTTTGACGATGACAATGGAAATTTTGTCAGGCACATCAAAGAACTTGGAAGAGTAGTTGAATGGAATGAATAGTGTCTTGAAAGGAGGATATACGAGTAAGATGAACGTCAACGTTCGCAGAAAAATGGTGATGGAACGTAGTCGAATTAAATCAGGCGATGCTGAGGGAATTGGATTAGGAACGACATTCTAAAAGTAATAGATGGTTTTTGCTTTTTTTGTAGTAAAATAACTTATGCTGACCGAAGTTGGGAGGATATAAAATATAGACTTGCAAAGACTGGAAAAGTGTTTCTGAAGAAGTGAGATGTGTTATTATCGAGTATAGATATAAGTGTTAGGAAATCTTTTCTGTAGTTATTTGTATGCAGTATAGCCTGATACGGGAGAGAAACGTGTATGATAAACAGTTCGGAGAAGATGACAGAACCTTGCGAAATGTGGTGCGACAGAAGAATTTTGAACATTAGATGAGAAGATCTTCTAATCAATGAGTAGGTACTGAATAGAAGCCGAGACAAAGTAGATTTCTGGCACAATTGCTTAAATATGGGATGGATTAATAGGACACACTTTCAGATACCAAGTGATCACCGGTTTAGTATCGGAAGGAGGTGGGAAGAGGGGGATGGTAAACTAGTAGAGCGATATCAAGAGATGAATGCAATAAGCAGGTTCAAACGTATGTAGGTTGCAGAAGGTATACGGAGATGAAAAGGTTTGCAAAGGATAGAGTAGCATGGAGAGCTGCATGAAACCAGTCATCTCGCTGAAGACCAAAAGAACAATACATTCCATACAGGTGGGCAGAAATATTCTGAAAAATGTGTAAGGCTTTTTCAGGGAGGGTTGTGGTGAAAAATAATAAGTAATAAACATACGGCTATTCGATACATGGCGCCGCATCGCTTGTTATTTAGCACTGAAGTCAGCCAATCAGGTGGTCGCGAGGGTAAACTGAAGCAGTCACACGCTCGAAAATGTGGTAAAGCACACATACCTGCGAGTCCGTGAGTTACGAGTTGTTCAAATGCTCGTTACCAGTTACAATCTCTCTTTAACGTGATAAGTTCAAGCTAGGTGAGCAAATTGTACGTTTGTTCGGTCTGAGGAAACAAAACCAAGTTTATGTTTGGCGAACTGTCTCTGTCAGACCGCTCGAATTTGCACGTGCAGCGGCATCATTGGCTAACACAGCCTCCCCTGAAACACCGGCACAAGCTTTTCAGACTGTTTCTGATCTCCCTGTATATGCAGGGAGGTTAGCAAGAGCCTTATAAGGATCCAAAGTTTGCACAGCACTAGTGTATCAAGTCAAAATATATCTGTAATTGTTAAGAAAATCGCTTGAAATTGATGTAGTGCATACTGTACATGGATACCAAAGCATTTCTGCCTTAAGAAGTCACAATGTCGTCAAGCTGGAAGAAGGTCAAGGGTATATTATTTATAGGCATACAGTAACGTGACGTTTGAGGTTGTAGAAGGAGTGCCAAGTAAAGAGTGAATTGATGGTAACAGGTTGAAGTGTTCAAACCGAAACAGAGAGGCGTTGTCTCTAAATGGGTACGAACGGAAGGATAGTGTCAATAGAAAGCAGTAATTTGTAGGTCGAGAAACTTTTGAGTCACAAGTTCTACCATCAGGCTGATGGTCACATCTAAGAAATTATTGCAGATCGATTGTAACGTTCTTAGACGATTCCTCAAAGCGATTCAAAATGAAAGAACCTCTTTCATAAACTGATTTTTGTTGTTAGCACGGAACCAGTTTCGTATTTTGCCTTTGATGTCAAAGTGTTCCATTTTCTCCTTTCTCCCTCTCTACACGTAAATCTGTTTGAGCTGCTTATCGGTCATTTCCACGGCACGCGCTTCTTTCTGCAGACATCAATACAACACTGGGGAGAGAGAAAAATTACGGTTGAACGCAATGTCTACAACGAGGTCATTGCACATGGAGCACTTGGATTGGGGAAAGACACATAAGTAAAGCGGCTACTCCCTTTCCAAAGTCAGCTTCTCGGTATTTGTCTGCAGTGGTTTAGATGTACTGCGGAAAACATAGATTATTTTGGCCAGATGGAGATTTCAAACATCGCCCCCCACCCCCCGGATGTGATTTTAGAACTGAAAACTGCCCAACTGCACTCATTATAAAAAGTAACGTTCGAATGAAACTGATTGTGGTAGTAATGTGAGAAGAAAGACTTATGTTGAAAGAAGTTTGCGGCAAAGTTTAAGGGCGATGATATTTTGTTGTTTTTGAGTCGGATTTTAAAGGTCTATGGTTGTTGCTGACTAATTTTTATTACAGTGCAGCAGTTCACCCCTGATTGTCTGACAGTACTAACTCCCGTTGGATAGGAAATAGAAAAATTTAATATATTTTCTAAGGAAGAAAGAAATTAAATTTATAAGATATACGTTTCTCTCACCGAGTACGTTAGATTCGGGCAGATCAATTTTTCCATGTGTTCTTTAAATGAAGACTTTAGAGTCACTATAGTTTGGATTTAAACTGTTGAAAAACACAGTTCGTAATCTGTGTCTCTTGTTCTTTACTCAAATTATTTATTCAGATGTCGAATGAGAATGGTAGCTAATTATTATCCAATTATGCTCGTGACTTTGTAATGTCGTGGCAAAAACTTATAAAATGTTGAATTATTCGTTCCTCAGAAAGCTGTGAGAATGCGATTGTATTAATTTCTCCACCAGCAAATTTTGTAAGATAACTAGTAAGACAAAAGGGAGGATGGTTCTCGGCCTCAGCAGCTAGGAGAGCTTGGTGTGATCGTTGTCAGTAAGGAACTACTTTCGAATGAGATAATGCAGAATGTTAAAACAATTCGCAGCTGAAATAGTCAGCAGTTACGACGTAGAATTGCTCTGGGTGGGGATGCTGCATCGAAGCTGAGAGTGGTTTGGAAGGAGTCATCCTTAACCAGACATTCCAAACTGAGATTTCTGACATTTCTGGTGTTTCTTGTTTTTCTTTGTGGCGCTGAAACATGGACAATAACTGAAATGGATCACAAGATAATTGATGCCTTAGAGATGTGAACATATAGAAGTTTGCTGAGAATATCATGGATGGACTTACAGACCAACAAATCAATCTTTCAAGAACTCAGGGTGGAGAAGATTTTGCCCAGTATTTATTTCCAGCGAATCCTGCAGTTCCTTGCTGACATAGTTCGACGACAGGAGCATAACTCGGAAAAAATGTAGGCGAAGTCCAAGGGAAAAGATTGCATGCAGGACCACCGAAACGGTGGGTGGAACAGATGAAGGAGAAGACACACAAGGCACGGGGCCAGCTGCTACAAGTTGCAGTAGACCAGGAAAAATGGAGACCGGCTGTTACGAGGATTGTGCGATGGGTCGCCAACTTTCAGTTATGGAATACGGAGATTTGAAGATGATTTGTACTTAAACCACTCTTCCGATACTTCATTGCTTCTCCATTATTAATGTCGAAGCTAACGAGGCTTGACGCGTCTTCCTAATTAATGTTCCTCTTTCAGTCTGCTCAGTGACATTTTCTACCTTTCGTTTCTGTCTGTATATCCAAACAGTAGTAACTCAGTGTAAACGTCCGCCCTCGCTTGCCAGGTGCAGGAAGCACCACTTGCACTGTCCAAACTGTCTGGTCGCCTTAGAGCTGCAGACGTGAGGCGCTGTAGTTGGGTGACCCTTCGGAGCCGCGGCGTTAATTAAGCCTGGCGTGGCGAACGGGCGCCCACTGCCCCCACTGTGCCACGTCACACAGCTAGCTCTGATCGATAGCCGGCAGCGGCGGCGGCGGCGGCGGCAGGAGGCGTGCCTAATGCCATTATTCAATCAGTATGATTAACAGCCGGCTACGCCGTAATTATCGCCGGATCGGCACCCGGCCGGATATCTTCGAGCGTCACTTCCAATCAGCAGGAGCGCGCCGCTGGCGTCCGTCACGGCTCACGCGCCGCGCCGGCTGTCAGCCGGCATTGCGCTCGCCGGCGGACTGCGCGCACAAAGGGCTTGTTTTTCCCCGTCGTGTTTTTTAATGCCAATTTTTGTTTTGTATGTGCGGCCTCTGAGTGAGAGTTTTGCGTCCAAAGAAAATGTATTTGCGTTTCTCTCTTTATCTCGCCCATCATTAGTCTTCCATACTACGTGAAGAGACGTGTAATTACCGAGGAGTAGGCTCCTTTTGTGAGAACTGAATGTTATATTCCTAGCCCAAAATGTATCTTTCAAACTGGAATCGAGTGGACTCTGCAGTAGAACTTACTGATACTTCAAAAACGCGTGGCCATGACCTTTGTTTTAAAGATATTGCATTCCATTAGGACGTTCGTGCGCCACGAGCACACAACAAATATTACTGAACCGTGAATTTACTTTCAAAACCTTTTCTTAAGAATTTACTTTATCTACCAACAATTCATCAAGAACGTTAACACATTTAATCACACTATGTGAGCGTGGAAGTAGTTGCCAGTGGGTAGCTGATGAAAACAAATTAAATTTCTTTCAACAGATGGAAATTTTATTCCTAAAAGCCTTTTTTTTAAAAAAAAGATTTAAAATTATAATCAGAAAGCACCCTCTAAATATCAAGTTACAATTTTAGTCAGAGGCAGAAAGAACAAATATTGATAGTATGAGCTTTCGGGCTGAGAACTTTGGCGCTGCCTTTTGACACGGCCGTAGTCACGATCGCTCACAACAACCTCTTAAAGAATACACTGGTGCCAATCTGCAGCTCACCAGATTTCTTTAAACTAAAAATTTTAACAACTCACACAAGCACATAAACTATGCACCCCGTAGGAGGGATGGAAATGTTACAAAATACTAACATTAAAAAAATTAACTTGCCACTGAAGGTGTAACTTGATTTAAAAAAAAAAAAAAAAAAAAAAAACCTCTTACGGTGGAAGGGTGGCAACTTTATATATTTTAATGACCATTTAAATAAAAACCCATGAAATTCAGTCTTACATAAAATATACAAACATCATCTACATTAGACATATACCGCCTCTCAAGATTATAGGCAAGATAAAACGTATTTCAGGAATTTGGCCGTTACACTTCAAGCAATAAATTCGTTAACACCGAATCCGACAAACATGACAGAGGCAGTTGTTAACGTACGGCAGACCGACAGACAGACAGACACAAACTGCCTAACAAATGAGGACGAGAGACAGACGAGCCAGCTGGGGACGAGAGACTGACGAAGAAAACAAGTAAAATTTAACAAGTAAATGCAACAACATATCACGAATCACTTACCTTCTAATAAACTGGGATGTCTGGCGAAGACCTGGCGCTGCACCCCCAAAACTCTCTCCCAAACCGTCCGCTGCCAACCGCTTCAACGGACGCATGAAGGCGCGCCGATCTCCCGTCTCACGGCGTCGCAGCTCGCCCCGGCCAGACCGATGTCGTGGTTTGGCTCCTGCTGCTCTCGTGTCGGCCGCGAAGCCACTACCCATCGCTATACGGCGCGGCCCACTGGACTGACGTGGCGACCACACAAGCGCCGACGCTCAAGACGGACAAGTCATCTTGTGTCCCAGTGCGTGACCGACCAACCGATCGATCCAACCGCCAATGACCATAGCCTGAGCAAACTCAAGCAGACTGGCGGCCTAACACATACTACGAGTACTCCGGACGGCAGACAGACACTGACTGCCCCACACTGACACGGCTGACCAACTGACCGACTGGCGAGCTCATAGCGCCCCTTAAATGAACGTGAACAGGCAACCTTTCTCCTTTCCCACCAGAGGGAGACACCAAAGCTGCGATTGCCACAGCGGCGTCACCACCAGAAAGGGAGGGCGACTGCTTCACACTACGCGCTGCGACGCCCTCTTCAAAACAGAAAATTTTACCACTCCAGCATTGATCGTGTATGTAATAACAATAATAAAAGATATCTATTATATATGACCAGTGCTGTGTTTTCGTTTGTTTACAATACGCTCTTACCGACCAAGCATCTAGCAGAGAGGTGCGATGATTAATGCACGGACTGACACCGAAAAGGAGTTCAAATCCAGATGTAGCTTTTCGGCTGTTCGTCTAAACGAATCCAGGCGATTTTCGGAATGAACAGCGTGACCAGGCTATGACCAGCCTCATTTACAGTCTTTATGTGACTTAACGTAATTAATAATTTGTGCGACTCTATAACGATGGCAGAATTTGCCGAAAGACTCAAATAAGGCAAAGCCAATTGAGCACGGCTGATAATTTCTCCCAAAAGAAAACGTAAACTCCTTCCGCAGACGTTGGCGGGCCCATCGATACATCCAAAACCGATACACTATCTAAGCCGGAAGAACTATCGAAAATACTGGAACTGATGACAACAATTTTTCCATCCTGCGATTACGATTCATTGTACAAGTTGTCTAATGAGTGAATAAACTATTATTTACTAGTGATTTTGCAGTATGATGTTGATTTTCCAACAGTGCCGAACTTCAGGTACAGTATCTTGAAATCTTTATACAATATCAGAGGAATGATCAATGGGCAATGGATAGTGCTCTTAACAACCAAACCTTCCAGACTCGCCCTACGACCTTTTTCACCGTCTCGGTCTATCTCTCTTCACTCTTCAATGGAGATGAAACACTAACGACAGTTACGGACAGATTTTAAATGCGTTACGGACCTTTAACTATATCTAAAAACTCTCATGGCGACTGGTGAATCGCAGTGTTCGTCCCATTTCACTCTTTGTGACTTCCAGTATATTTCTCAAGCTTTCACGAACTCCACAAACGGTCCAGTGTTAAACTGTTCTTAGTATCGCTTCTAAGTAAAGAACCGCTTCCATAGCTGAGTGGTCAGCGCGGCTGACTACCATGCGGAAGTTCTGGGTTAGATTCCCGGTTCTGCCAGAGATTTTGCAAGTGAGAGAATAACAAAATTGTCCAATTTAAGTCTGTAAGTCGCTTCTCTTTAATCTCCAGACTGAAACTGGGCAGTCTTATATAAATAACGATCGCGGACACTCCCTAATGACGAGTACGTCTTGTTTTGATAAGATGCGTAATGAGTGGTTCGCGGTCCACGCGAAAGAGGAAAGAGGAAATCTCCCATTGTAGCTGACTGTGATACATGCATATAGAGTGAGGTGTCGTAGAGCAAATGGATAGTCGACCATTTTCTTCATGTGGCACACCACAGCCGTAAATTTATTAATGGATTTTTTCAAGTTTTACATCTTGCACGACTGTCCAGTTTCGGCCATACGGGTCAGTTTCAACTACAGCAGGTGTCCATGTCGCTGATAAAAATTATTACTATTACTGCACGCAGTAAGATTTCTGGTCTTAATTCTGACGGATTCACTTTACGTGATCGCATTCAGATCGACCATACCACCGTTAATTAACAGGATAACTGTACACAACATCGACATTTACTGCGCTTGAAAATGGCCTGTAAGGCTAAACTGGCCAATCGTTCAAGATATTATAAACATAATTCATGTGAAGAACAGACCAGGCGGAAAATTTCAAAATGTCCATTAAAAAATGGACAGGTCGAACCCCGTTGATGCTACATAACGTACTCTTCATCAGTAACAAATGTCTCCTTCCATGAAATTCGCATACTAGTGACAAGAATTTTTTTTCAACACAAGTATGCTAATTTGTCGCCAGCGTACCATCGACAAAGTTCAAATTAGCGTTATCAAACTCGTCTACGTATGCCACTGCTTGGACGTGTACCGTTGTCCTTTGCTCTTCGATGTTAAAGACTCTCTCCTTCTGGTTACTGAGTGACATTGGTTTGGACTTGTACGGGATCTTACACGAAGTTATGTTGTGTGTGGGTATAATAACGGCGTTGTGTTTCAAAAGTATCTACTAGGTGGGTAAGAAGCCTCACGAAGAAGAACAATAGAGAGCATGCACTGTGCCTGAAGCTGCAGGAGAGTGTCCATCTAGAGAACCACTGAGGTTCGTTAAACAGTTGTAGAAAACTATCAATGGAGGAAACTACAGGAAGAGTGTCATGGCCCTTAAACCGAGGAGACACATCCTTTTTAATTTTGACCTCTGTGTCGGGGTCCAATTTCTGTGCAGCTCCGTGAACAAGTGATGCCATTTGCTGTGGATGTACCAAATAGGTGGCAAAAATATGATTCTGCTAAGAGGTAAAGTGAATGTCTTCAGTAACACATTAAAGATCATCTTGTTCACTTCCATGTGAAGGAACTTAACATTCCAGTTAACGGCTTCAGAAGAAGAAGATTTTCAGGCAGTTACATTTTGTAGTATTCAACTGTCAATAATTTCTTTGTGTCTAGAGGAATCATGTACCTACCACACTTGTTTCAACGGTATTTAAAATCCTAAAACAGCAACTAAAAATATGGGGAGATACGGATGACCCCCGACTGAGTGGCCATGAGTAGCCGCGGGAACCAAAGTCTAACTGTGGAAGTAAAGCGGTAAGAGGAGAAGCTGATTATTTGGTTTCTAGCGATTGAATAGCAAATAAATTAAATTATAAGCGTCGTGTTGAGCCAGACGTTTGTCTTGCCCGTAGTCAGAGAGTCATGCTTGGCGGCGTGTTGCAGTATCCCATTTGAGGGATTGCGGTACATGGACGTGATTGTGGCGAACAGTCCTGGGACCGAGGTGGAGCAATGAAAGGCTAGTGGAAGCCAGTTGGTATGCGGCCAAAAACTGGTGGCCCACTCCAAGGTGGTACACCAAGCAACTTTCTACCAGACATCGCAACAGTCAGCGCGGATCGTAGCCGCTCCATGAACACAAACAAACCGTTCGGCCAGAGGATTGAAATTGCAGTGAAGACGGAGAAAGTGGCTTCTGCGTTTCAAGAGCAACACAGTCTACGCGCTTTAGTAACTGACGGCTGCATCTTCGACGTTAGGTAATACAGTATAGTGAACAGCACTGAGCATACTGGTTAACAAGTAACTTTACGCAAAGAAAGTTATACTGAGACGAGTTATGGTTCCTGTGTATGGGGCTCACGACGTGCTCTCTCAAGGTGAGACCTATTTTGATGATTACATGTCGTAAGCGTGACCGATATGTGTTTCGTAATGTAAAGAAGGTGATCTAGTTTCTATTACGTTTTGTTCGGGTCTGATTTGCTTACTTTTCTGTCAAGGGTGAGGCTATTACCCATTCCGAACTCAAAACAAAATCATTTCCATATTTTCCGAGGTTCTCCTGTGTCTCTTTTCTCTTTCAGTAAGTAGTTCAGGATCTCCTTGAGAATTCTATGACCTGAGACTTTCATAAAGTGTTGTCTCCAATTTTTATGACACTACTGAATTTTTTCAGTCATGTTAAAAATTTTGAATGCTCTTATAATACCTTCATTTTTAATTATATCTATTTGTGTGCAGCACTTTTTCCTCCTCAGAGATCTCATTTCTACTGTATGATTTTATGTTTTTGGCTTTTTTTATGGTTATTCAGTTTTCGCTTGAATGGGATAAGTTAGCAAGAGCCACCACTGTATAAAATTTCATGGCGGTCTATTTTTGTACTTTAAGGCCAATGTTCTGCCAATGCCACCACAGACAGCTTGGAATTTGTGAATTTTGTTTCCAGTATTGGAGTCTAAACCAGAAATTACATCCACAGTCTGAATTAGAGATTCGATACATTTGCTCTAAAACTCTAACCAATTTTTTCCTCAGTATTCATTTATTTTCTTTTTATTACTGACAAATTTTAAATCGTATTCCTTTTAGTTTTTGTTCAGCTGGTATACTGATCTTTGGAGATTACTTCATTGTTTTAATTAACAAGAGCCTCATCTGCAGACGGAGCACATATAGATATTCATCATTTGCTAATTTAATTCCTTCAGTTACCTTACATTTCCGTTTACGAAGGATGGAGTCAATTTAAATATTAAGGGGGTTAGGCGATAGTCTACATCACAACACCAATAAGGAGTTGTGTGAATAAGCTAATGTTTGGTAAGCGTGTTTCTACATCTGGAAGATGACGTCCATTCAGATATGGCGCCAGCAGCATAATAATGGCGCTAGTAGCGCCACTAGAAGGATGCACAGCAGGATTGCTTTAAATACGCGCTCTGATGGTCATGAAGGTTAGTTACCTTTGTGATAGGACATAGTGAGATTATTTTAGCCTACAATGTCTTTCAGACGTCGAAGGTGCCTCAGCAACTCGACGAGTTTTAATGAGCTCATGTAATAGGGCTACGAGAAGCTGAATGTTTCTCCCGCAATATTGTAGAAAGACGTGGCAGTAATGTAGCCACTGTACATGACTGCTGGAAGCTGTGTTCACTCGAAAGTACAGTCGCAAGAAGATCGAGCTCAGGACTAACATTGGCACTACCGAGAGCGCGTCGTGTTCAACGTATGGCTGTGGCACATCGCACTGCGCCTGCAGTTGGCACCACAGCAACACAACGACATGTTACAAACCTGTTACCTCAAGGATAGTTCTGAGTCATTCCACTGACACAAAACTACCGCCATTTGCGATGACAGTGGTGTCAAGCGAGAGCTCATTGGAGGGTAGGGTGGAGGTCAGTGAAAGCCGGTTCTGCGTCGTGCCAGTATTGGTCGTGTGTTGGGTCCATGAAGGTCAGGTGAACACCTGCAACCAATCTGTCCTAGGCGCAGACACACTAGACCTACACCTGGAGTTATGGTCTGGGGTGAGCTAACGTATGACAATAGGAGCACCCCGACTGCAAATTTGTGTGTCAATATGGTGATTCGACCTGTTGTGCTGTCATTCATGTACAACATTCCAGGGTTGTTCCCAACAGGATAACGCTTGCCCACATACCGCTGTCTCTGCGGAGTGTGAACATGTTGACTTGGCCTGCTTTGTCACCAGATATGTCTCCAGCTGAGCACATCATTAGATGTCAACTCCAGCATCGTCCACATTAACCGTCTGTGTATTGACTGACCAAGTGCTCCAACCCAAAAAACTGACCTCCAGCACCTGTGCAACAAAATTCATGAACATTCATATGTATTCATTCAACGTTCTGGCAGTTATATTTGTTATTAGTATACCAGCATTTCACTTTTGCAGTGTCTTTTCTTGCACTTACATAAACCTGTGATCATCCAATGTCAATCACTTAAATATGTTTCCTAGACTAAGGTATTTCCGAAATTTCATTACTCTAGATTAATTACCTTTTCTGCTAGGTTTTTTTCTCCAACAGTGTAATTGAATTTTACCTGTGTTTACTATAATGCATGTATTTTTATAAGTGCCTTTCGCTACGTCCGTTGAGTAATATGTATATCCACATTCATATATAATCATCCATAAGATATCATGGTTCACATGATCGAAAGCATTCTCAAGATCGATAAAGGCCATACGGGTTTATAGAGTCTTCGTGTTTTTCTACTGGAAGCAGTCAAATGAAAACGAAACCGATGGAAAAAGTAAGTAAACTGTTTACTATTTAAAAAGTAATCTCTGTAAGTGTTGATCATGTATCTCATTTTGAGTCAAGACAGTAAATGCCCTGATGGAAAAATGTTTGCTGATGACTAGAGAACCATGATTGTGGTCCACGAATGTCTTTATTCAGGACTCCGAACATATGGATATCGCATGGGGAGAGATAAGAATTGTATGAAGTATATGTAAGAGATACCCAGTGAAAGTTATGGGTGTACTCGAAATAACCTTGGCAATACATGGACCCACCCAAATATTTCGAAAGCTGTTCCGACTTAAGTACACCGTTCTTCGATTTATACATTTCTTTGCTTCGAATGAAGGAGTGGAAGCATGGGTACAGTCAAGGGTTCTGTAGTCAACTGCAAACATTTTTCCATGTAAACATTAACCATCCTGTCTCACAGTGGATGTATGTATTAGAGGTAGGGTAAGGGAGATGCCAATCATATTTTAATATCAAATTGATATGCAAATTAATTAAATTGATCAATTAACTACCCCCACTCCACCTCGCCACAGCCCCATCCCCAATCCTGGGTGACGATCTGTGTTTTCCCCAGTCAGCACGTGAGTCTCCCTTGCCCCTACCTGTCCCTTCTCCTCACCCACTTACTGTATTGGCAAGAATTATGAATTTTCGATGTAAAATTCAGTTTTCAATTGGGAGGACATAATATTATCGGAAATAGTTGATGGAAATTGTATATAAAACGGGGTAGATGGTAGAACTCGAAAAAAATACAGAGGATAGTATATCAGGGAACTATGCACTCCAGAGGACATAATTTGTATTTCGTAGGACAGGGAAAGTCTTTATTTATTTTCCAATAGCATTGTGTACTGTAGTCACTCTATTGGGTGCTACACGTGGTGCGATGTGTGGTCGTGACTGGCCGGCGAGAGGTCGCGCTCCCAGGACGCTCTGTAGTTACAGAGCCCTTTTCGAGATTGTGATACATTTTCGTAGAAATAGGTTATATAGTTTTTCTTGCTACTGCAGGATTCATTCCCGAAATTCTAACTGAATCACAGCATCAGCTGGAAACTGAAACTCGCCAGAAAGCTAAGCAGGTTGTGCTACCATCATGTAAGAACATCTCAAAATCCTGTGTGTGATAGTTTCCGTGTTCGGAAAACATCTCTTAAAGTGTTGAAATCGTAAGAAGTGCTTATAACATTTCTAATGTTGTTCTAGCAATAGAACACCAACAGCAGAATGGTGAAAGTCTACAGAAGCAGCAAGCCGAAGAGATTATGCCACCGTCATGTAAGTATATCTAAAAATTCTCTGTAATAATTAACATGTTCAGAAAACAGGTCTTAATTTATTCAAATCAAAACAAGTGTTTACAAAATTTTTTGTCTCGCTGCAATAGAGCGGCAGCTGACTGTCATTGAGTGGCTGCTGGAGGCCGAAATGCAGCAAGAACATAAATGCATTTGTATAATATTGCTGTTAGACGTTTTTTCCATCGTACACAGTTGTGTGAGGTATATATTCTTCATTGTTGTAGACGTTGCTATGGAGTAAGAGGAGGATGAGAATCTAGCACGTCTACACATCGAGAATGATGACCAGAAGTCATCATTTCCATCTGGTAAGAAATTTTATGTTTTCTTAGTTATGGTTCAAGTGGCTCTGAGCACTATGGGACTTAACATCTGAAGTCATCAGTCCCCTACAACCTAGAACAACTTAAACCTAACTAACCTAAGGACATCATACACATCCATGCCAAAGGCAGGATTCGAACCTGCGACCGTAGCAATCGCGTCTTTCCGGACTGAAGCGCCTAGAACCGCTCGGCCACCGCGGCCGGCTCCTAGTTATGTATAATCAATATTTCGCTATAGAAAAATTCAGTATCGTTTTCATCGTATAAACTTGTATGAGGTATATATTCTTCATTGTTGTAGATGTTGCTATGTAACAAGAGGAGGATGGGAATCTAGCAGGTCTACGCGTCGAGAACGATCACCAGGAGTCATCACTTCCATATGGTATGAACATTTTATTTTTTCCTAGTAATGTATAATCAATATTTCGCTGCTGGAAAATTCAGTACCGATTTTTTGTTGTTATATCTTATTATTAATTCTTTGTTATAGACGACTTCTGTGAGAAGGATCAGTGGTTCCACGACAACAGTTCTGGCGAGGGTAAAGTAATGGAGTGGGTGCATGAGATAGCGGCTGGTGAAAGGCGGTGCTATCTTGCACTTTTGGATGAGGAGAAGGAAATATTTGATTGGATGGGAGAACTAGTAGATGGATCGACTGAACTGCTCAATCCTGGTAACCAGAGTGTAAAAGGTGATTATAATGCAACCATCGCCGTTACAGCATATAATTATTATTCTGGAATATTGATGTACTTAATTGTTGTTATTTGTTTAAAGAATTTATGTAAAAAATCTTGAGCATTGTACTTATTTTTTCCCATTATTTATGTTACTGAGTTACCACCAGCACCGCAGCCGTAACAGCTCGTTGTGGCATAGGTACCTAGAGCAGTCGATGTGGGGACAAGCATCAAACACGCACGCCAGCTGCATGCAGTGCTGTGCAAAGTGCTGCTCGTGACTGCACAAGAGGCCGTGGAAGCAGCTGCAGCTGCTGCAGTGCCGGCCCCGCACTGGCGATGGTGAAGGCTCCAGCGTGCAGCAGCATCAACGAGCGCCCTCTCCGCAGCCTGGATGCTCCCACAGAAACTCATTGCTGCCACCTCCTCCTGCACCAGCTCCGACTGTTCGCCCTCGCCTATAGCGAAATGTGTATGTGCCTCGGCGTACACCTCTCACACCAGAAGGCGCCTCCTTCCTAATGCTGTCATCCACCAGGTGGAGTCACTCATCTCCTAAAAGTAGTGTTAATAATAATGAACCTGCAGCTATCTGTAGTGCTCCTTCCCATCCTCATAGTGAAGGACATCAGTTTAGTGGCTCATGATCCCTCTAGGGAATACTTGGCGTTGCCAGGGCCTTTGAGGAGCGCATCTCGTTCGCAAGAATTGAGAATCCGGCCAGGGGAATATCGCGAACCAGTCAGGTTTCTAGAAGCATTGCGAGGTGCCGGGGTGGAGAAAAGTTTGTACCTCTTTAATTCAGACGAATTTTGCATGAGAACGAGACATGAACTCGACCCACTCCTTATCTACCATCTAATTAATTATGCGCGCAACGGTAACGGAAGGAAATGATGGTGGACCCTGCTAGTTGGTAAAATAAGAAGTGCACACCCACAATAATTTAACAAAACCGTAATATACTAAAAAAAAGAGAAATTTAACATAATAAACAAAAGGAAATGGGATTTTGCCTATATCTACGCCTATATCTATGCCGAAGACTTCCGGCATAAGAAGTCAGCCTCATTCTGCCAGCGGCCTTGTCAAAGAGGGCGGAGGGGCGGATAGAGGTTCGGGGCACTCTCTTGTCCTAGGGGTGGGAAATTGCCCCTAAAGGCGAAAGAATCAGTAATGACATGAGGATGCAGAAGGCAATCGAAACCACTGCATTAAAGACACGTAACGTGTATCCACAGGACGCGTGGCCTGTAATTGAAGAAGTGTCATGATGATCTCTCCATTGGCAAAAGATTTCGGAAGAGTCCCCCATTCGGATCTCCGGGAGGGGACTGCCAAGGGGGAGGTTACCATGAGGAAAAGATTGAATAATCAACGTAAGGATAACGTTCTACGAGTCGGGTCGTGGAATGTCAGAAGCTTGAACGTGGTAGGGAAACTAGAAAACCTGAAAAGGGAAATGCAAAGGCTCAATCTAGATATAGTAGGGGTCAGTGAAGTGAAGTGGAAGGAAGACAAGGATTTCTGGTCAGATGAGTATCGGGTAATATCAACAGCAGCAGAAAATGCTAAAACAGGTGTAGGATTCGTTATGAATAGGAAGGTAGGGCAGAGGGTGAGTTACTGTGAACAGTTCAGTGACCGGGGTGTTCTAATCAGAATCGACAGCAGACCAACACCGACAACGATAGTTCAGGTATACATGCCGACGTCGCAAGCTGAAGAGGAACAGATAGAGAAAGTGTATGAGGATATTGAAAGGGTAATGCAGTATGTAAACGGGGACGAAAATCTAATAGTCATGGGCGACTGGAATACAGTTGTAGGGGAAGGAGTAGAAGAAAAGGTTACAGGAGAATATGGGCTTGGGACAAGGAATGAAAGAGGAGAAAGGCTAGTTGAGTTCTGTAACAAGTTTCAGCTAGTAATACCGAATACCCTGTTCAAGAATCACAAGAGGAGGAGGTATACTTGGAAGAGGCCGGGAGATACGGGAAGATTTGAATTAGATTACATCATGGTCAGACAGAGATTCCGAAATCAGATATTGGATTGTAAGGCGTACCCAGCAGCAGATATAGACTCAGATCACAATATAGTAGTGATGAAGAGTAGGCTTAAGTTCAAGAAATTAGTCAGGAAGAATCAATACGCAAAGAAGTGGGATACGGAAGCACTAAGGAATGACGAGATACGTTTGAAGTTCTCTAACGCTATAGATACAGCAATAAGGAATAGCGCAGTAGGCAGTACAGTTGAAGAGGAATGGACATCTCTAAAAAGGGCCATCACAGAAGTTGGGAAGGAAAACATAGGTACAAAGAAGGTAGCTGCGAAGAAACCATGGGTAACAGAGGAAATACTTCAGTTGATTGATGAAAGGAGGAAGTACAAACATGTTCCGTGAAAATCAGGAATACAGAAATACAAGTCGCTGAGGAATGATATAAATAGGAAGTGCAGGGAAGCTAAGACGAAATGGCTGCAGGAAAAATGTGAAGACATCGAAAAAGGTATGTTTGTCGGAAGGACAGACTCAGCATACAGGAAAGTCAAAACAACCTTTGGTGACATTAAAAGCAACGGTGGTAACATTAAGAGTGCAACGGGAATTCCACTGTTAAATGCAGAGGGGAGAGCATATAGGTGGAAAGAATACATTGAAAGCCTCTATGAGGGTGAAGATTTGTCTGATGTGATAGAAGAAGAAACAGGAGTCGATTTAGAAGAGATAGGGGATCCAGTGTTAGAATCGGAATTTAAAAGAGCTTTGGAGGACTTACTGTCAAATAAGGCAGAACGGATAGATAACATTCCATCACAATTTCTAAAATCATTGGGGGAAGTGGCAACAAAACGACTATTCACGTTGGTGTGTAGAATATATGTTTCTGGCGATATACCATCTGACTTTCGGAAAAGCATCATCCACACAATTCCGAAGACGGCAAGAGCTGACAAGTGCGAGAATTATCGCACAATCAGCTTAGCAGCGCATGCATCGAAGCTGCTTACAAGAATAATATACAGAAGAATGGAAAAGAAAATTGAGAATGCGCTAGGTGACGATCAGTTTGACTTTAGGAAAAGTAAAGGGACGAGAGAGGCAATTCTGACGTTACGGCTAATAATGGAAGCAAGGCTAAAGAAAAGTCAAGACACCTTCATAGGATTTGTCGACCTGGAAAAAGCGTTCGACAATATAAAATATTGGAAGCTGTTCGAGATTCGGAAAAAAGTAGGGGTAAGCTATAGGGAGAGACGGGTCATATACAATATCTACAACAACCAAGAGGGGAAAATAAGAGTGGACGATCAAGAACGAAGTGCTCGTATTAAGAAGGGTGTAAGACAAGGCTGTAGCCTTTCGCCCCTACTCTTCAATCTGGAAATAAAAGAAAGGTTCAGGAGTGGAATTAAAATACAAGGTGAAAGGATATCAATGATACGATTCGCTGATGACATTGCTATCCTGAGTGAAGGTGAAGAAGAATTAAATGATCTGCTGAACGGAATGAACAGTCTAATGAGTACACAGTATGGTTTGAGAGTAAATCGGAGAAAGACGAAGGTAATGAGAAGTAGTAGAAATGAGAACAGCGAGAAACTTAACATCCGGATTGATGGTCACGAAGTCAATGAAGTTAAGGAATTCTGCTACCTAGGCAGTAAAATAACCAATGACGAACGGAGCAAGGAGGACATCAAAAGCAGACTCGCTATGGCAAAAAAGGCATTTCTGGCCAAGAGAAGTCTACTAATATCAAATACCGGCCTTAATTTGAGGAAGATATTTCTGAGGATGTACGTCTGGAGTACAGCATTGTATGCTATCGAATGTTGAAAATTAGGTGGACTGATAGAGTAAGGAATGAGGAGGTTCTGCGCAGAATCGGAGAGGAAAGGAATATGTGGAAAACACTGATAATGAGAAGGGACAGGATGAAAGGATATCTGCTAAGACATGAGGGAATGACTTCCATGGTACTAGAGGGAGCTGTAGAGGGCAAAAACTGTAGAGGAAGACAGAGATTGGAATACGTCAAGCAAATAATTGAGGACGTAGGTTGCAAGTGCTACTCTGAGATGAAGAGGTTAGCACAGGAAAGGAATTCGTGGTGGGCCGCATCAAATCAGTCAGTAGACAGATGACCCAAAAAAAAAAAAAAAACAAATGATATGCGGATTAAATATTACAATGAGATTTATTATATATCAGAACATAAATGTGCATGATTGTCGACACACACAGTAGGCTGAAGGATAGGGTACACTGAAATATTATGCGAATAAGAGTTGGCTCGAGAACAAGGTGCCCCTACTCTCTGTGATGCAATAGATTGACGATAATGACTAGAGGTCCTAATGAATGAAATATTGATCTCCCAACTATATGGCAGTACCGCAGTTAGTAGTGAGAGCTCAAATGGTATCACATGGAGAAATAAGCAAAGTGGACTCGTAGCAAAGCGAGCGCACGTGCTGCTGAGGGATTCAGTATAAAATTGATAAGGTCCTACAATGCCGGAGCCGCAAAATACTGTACCAGTACAGAAATTTGCAGCATGACGGCGGTAGGCAGCGTCCTGATGATGTAGGCGCCGACTTCTGCCGTGCAGCAACCCTGTGTCAACCACTGGCCGCGAAGGCTCTCCGAGAATTCTAAGTTCTTCCGAAAACGAGCGACCAAGTCGCAAGACTGTCCAGATTCCGAGGAAGATCAGATCCCGAATCTCCCTGCCCGCGCAACGCAAGAGCGAAGCCAACATTGCACTACTCCCTACTCTCCCCGAAAACTGCGAATCAGCATTCAGTTCTTATTTCAAAATTCCCCCGTACTGACTCAAAACATCATTCGGGCCAGTAGCGACCGTTCTCTCCAGTTTCGGGAAGGGTTTTATGACGTCAACTAGCCTCAGTTTAAGTTGACCAATCATGCCTGTATTCAGATGGGGGCACTGAACTTGCCATTGGACCGGATATAAAAACAACCTGCCTAGACCACCGACCGTCCAGCACCAGACAGTAACACCCAGCAGGACACAGACCACAAGTATTCTCAGAATCATGAGGACAATACAGTGTGTTGGTGCCAGGGATCATCGTTGCTGACGCACCGGAACGGTAAACACATAAACTGCGGCGGCACTCAGACGTCTCGTAGGTCATTTCGCCCTGCGTACAACAGGTGAAACTCGACCTACGTCAGTCGTTCCGCCAGTCGCTTAAGCCTACTGTACTAACCCATAGAATTCTGGGAAGTGCAGCCCCCAACCGGAAACGTAGTGTGCCACGTCCTACGATACTCGCCTCACACCGAGCGGGGTGGCGCAGTGGTTAGACCCTGGACTCCATTCGGGAGGACGACGGTTCAATCCCGCGTCCGGCCATCCTGATTTAGGTTTTCCATGATTTCCCTAAATCACTCCAGGCAAATGCCGGGATGGTTCCTCTGAAAGGGCACGGCCGACTTCCTTCCCAATCCTTCCCTAATCCGATGAGACCGATGACCACGCTGTCTGGTCTCCTTCCCCAAACCAACCAACCAACCAACTCGCCTCACATAGGCCACACATGGAACTAAACCAGCATGCATGGGAATCAAGTGAAAAGTATTTTTTTTAGCTCTCAGTACAAATACTCTCATTACAATAACCTTATTCGCTCTGTTCTAGCGTGAAATGACATAGAACATTAATAAAATTGGTGAAAATGAGGGGAGACATGCAAAAGAGGGCATGGAACCTCTCAGCATGACTCCAGGCTCTGGCGGGAGAGCTCCTCAAAGCCCTTGTGACTGGGCATGCAGGGCTGCTGTTAAATGATAAAACAGGAAATTAGGTAAAGTAAAGAGGATATATTTCAGTATACGGGATACAAAGGACGCGCCTAGGGTGGAAGTTACCAGGTGTAGGTCAGTCTACGAAGACGAACAACTAAATAAGTGGGCAACGGATGTGGATGAGTTCTTGTTAACATATGTTGATGGCCGCTCATGGAACACAGAGCTAGAGACTCTTCCCCCCCCCCCCCCCCCCCCAAGTAAGACATCTGTTCTCTTCGAGGTCTGGATCACTAGAGAGAGAAGCAATTGTGTTCAATGCCAGTAAATGTAACGCATTACTATTCTGTGAACTGACTCACCCTCCCAAACAGCAGCGTGCTGCTGAGGAGAGAAAACTGCACTACCTCTCGGGTGATAACGGCGTTATCTCTTGAAGTACATCAATCGCCATGTGGTCCCATTTATCCACATCGGGTGCTATACTGGCCAAGTTTTCTGGGATTTGAAGTAAGAGGGTCAGTTAACGCACTCAGCCAAGTACCACACCTCGATATCCATATTCAAGTCTACTGTCCGTTAAAACTAGGATCCACTTGTATTAAAGTCCCTGAAAACATTATGAACAAGAGGGTTAAAGTCCCAGAAAACATTAAGAACAAGGAGGCCTTTAAAAATGGAAAGGATAATGTTTGTTTTGCATGGTCAATCTTGGCTTGGGATAGAAATTACCATTACAGATACCATCCCGAGCGCACAACATACAATGTACCAAAGCATGAAATTTCAATGGGCTATAATTTTGATAGTGTCGATTTCCCCATAAAGATTCAGGACATACCGAAATTTGAGGCGCAAAATCCCAGAATATCGTTTATGGCCTGAAGAAGCAGAAAAGCGAGCCAGATGAGGAGGCCAAGCAAACTGCAGTTTGACCACTCCATTTTGCGAAATATGCAAGTGAATGTGATCTTCATGTAAACATGCTGCTATTTTCTGAAGCTGATAATCAGCATTATGTTTGGATCAAAGACATGTCCTGCCTCCTTAACTCAAAAATCAATAAATACAAGGCTAAACAGCACATTTGTTTCAGGTGTCTAACTACCTTTTCGGAAGAAAAGTATTCAAAAAGCATCTGAAGGACTGTGAATCCAATTAGCCAGTACATGTTGTTATGCCTACAGAAAAAAAGTTCATTAAATTAAAGAATATTCACCACCAGGAACAGTGTCCGTTTGTTCAATACACTGACTTCGAATGCCTCCTTGCCCCTATCACCCGCTGTGAATGGAACCCCTTTGCCTCACATACGACCTTCACGCAAAACCACGTACCACATGCGATAGCTTACCAACTTGTATTGTCCTATGATTCACCTCTTACCTACTATGAGTCTCATGTCGGGGATAATCCTGAAGTTTGGTTGCTCCCTGAGCTTGAAAAACTCTCAAGTGATGGTGATAGCCTTTACAGCACCAACATCGCCATGACCGAATCGAAGGAGGATAAAGAACTATACAATGATGCTATTAACTGTCATATTTGTATACTGCCGTTAGAAAACCTGAAACTCCCTGTAGGGTCCCACTGTTATGTTACAGAGAAGTTTCACAGTGCCGCTCATAACGCATGAACCATTTACAAGGCACATACCCGTTTTCTTCCATGATTGAAGCTAGTATTATGCCCACTTTCTAGCTCAGCTATTGGCTAATTTTGTCTGGGAGAAAAATCAGGTCAATATCCTGTCCGAGAGTCTTGAGAAATGTATACGCTCCGCTTTCTGGACATGCTACGTTTTACGCAAGTGCCATTCCAGAAACTCGCTGAAACTCAACCTCGGAAGGATATTCACATCACCTAGCTACGTACCCAGATAGGAATGGTTTCAGCTTGTGACTAGGAAAGAGTTTTCCCTTATGAGTATCTGAATAGTAAGACGAAACTGTAAGAAACAGACTACCTGACATATCTGCATTTACCTGTCCTAACACACGCGATGCCACGACTAGTGCAGATTATGAGCATGCTATAAATTTCTGGTGGGAATTCAACATTCCCAATTTTGGTGAATACACAAGACTACATATGAACACCAATGTGCGCTTGCCTGTGGACGTGTTTGATAAGCTCCAGATTATATGCATGGCCACTAACTCTCTGGACCCTGCCTTTTAGTACATGGCGCCTGGGTTGTTCTGGGATGTAGTGCTCAAGAAAACGAGATGCAGTATCAGACTTTTGACTTTTGACAAATAAATTGCCTTACTTGAAAAGTTGCCTCAAAATAGTAAATTCGATCTGAAGCAAAGAGTTTATTAATTGTTGCATTTATGCACGTTGATCAGAAATATAAAGAAGTTTTTTCAGTGTTTATTTCATGAGAATGTATTTGAACTTGACCTTAATGTTGTGTTGGTATTTACACAGCCAACTACATTTTGAGTAGGTTAAAAGACTGCTTATAACAGCATATTTGTTATTTAAAGAGTTAATGTTTGTTGTGCTTCACTTAATTAATAATTATTGATGAGAATACTTATTATTTCTTATAATACATGTGCAGTTCTGTTAACGAGCATGGTACTTCAAACCACGAAAGTTTAACGGCCCTTATGTACTAGACTAGTTAGCTACTGAAGCAGAGCAAAGGCCTCCTTCAGTGCTAGAGTAGTAGGAATTGCATTCTGTTTTACTTTAAACCGTGCTTAAGAAAGAAATATTAGCTGTGTTAGCTATATTAATGCCAGTTGGTTATTGCACAGGTACGGAGACTCCGCATTAACCAACGATGTTATAGAATATGATCATTAACAGATCCCATTTAAATCAGAAGCATTTCGTGCTCTTTCCTATTTAGTATTACTCCTAGTGTATTGGTGATTGATTCTATAAACTGCAGCATCTAGTTCATTTAAGGTACGTGTTGTTGAGAGGCATATTTTACTGCTTATTATATCATTAGCAATTTGTTTCTCTGACTTCCAAGTTAGTAGTACATTTATCTGCAACGTTAGGTTATCGTGTTGTAGTGTGAACAGATATAAAGAAAGAGTTAAATGTGTGTGTCAAGGAAGTTTAGGTTAGCCTTCTGCTTTATGATATTGCTTGACACGAGAATGTCTGATTTGCCTGGTGACCGATATTAATAATGTTACAACTTGCTTTTGTTCTGGGAAAACGTCTGTTCCTGACCCACCTGTTTACTGTTGGTTATACAGTGCTGCAATGTTTCGCAAACGAATCACAATTTGATTGTTCTGTTCGCATCAGGTTATCTCACTGTTAGCTTTCTCAGAATTTCCTCGCAGAAACTTAGTGTTAGCTTCGATTGCCGTTTAAGGTGGTGGGTGTTCCCGTTACTGTTGGCGCCGATTGACGGGATGTTCATTGTTTTGGATCATAAAACATAATACGTATCTAGTGAAAAACTTGTGTGGTTCCAAGCAGTGGCGCGAGGGTGCAATCAAGTACAGTAGAGTGAAAACAGGAGACATTGCATACAAAACTAAACTGTAATATACATTCAGAATTGACAAAGGTATGAATGCAGTAACTATACTGAGTGATTGAAAAGAAGTAGCGCGGTGTGCCATGGGAAATGCTGGTGGCAGAAGTAGTAGTTCACGTGAGCAGATAACAGATGGCGTTAGTGATAGGCAGCTAGCATACATGCAAGATCACAAAGATGTAAATGAACAAATCGAAATGTTGAGACCGTACCAAATCAAACAAAGAAACAAACAAAAAAAGCAGGGGACGTAAATGATGAGGAATTTGTAGACAATAGTGGATATATGAACAAATCAGTTGGCATGTTTGCTTCTCCACAAATAAAGAAAGAACCGAAAGAGGCATATGAGGTTGACTCAGAGCACGAAAATTCGATAGAACAATAAAGCAGACAACCATTGTGTGTGATTGACTATTTAAAAATGTTGTCTGATCAAATGAAACGCAAATCAGTGGTCTTGACAGTCGGATTGCAAGCCAGCTGAAAAGTCACATGAAGTTTCATAACACAAAAATAAGTCAACAGATTGAAAAGGTAGCCGAAAAGTAGGTACTTTAATTTCTACTGTCACTGAAATGAATAATGAAATTAATTCCATAAATGAAAACATGGCTAATATGCAGAGACAAATTAATTATATTAGTGAAATCATTACCATCCATGAAAAAATAGAACCTTTGGTAATGATGAAAGGGGACGGAAAAACTTTTGGTCTTAAAACTCAAATAGTAACGCGAGTGCAAGAACGAAATCTTACATTTGAGAAGAACAGTTTCAGATACGGAAAAATTTTTAAGTAAACAATTTGGTGAATGCAAACAAAAGTGTAATCAAAACACTTCTCAAGTTTAAGGAAAAATTTCTATCCTTGAATACTAAATTCTAGACACTCCTGGTGTAATTAGTAATGGAACACCCCTTGACAGGTTGTTGGAAGGAGAGGAAAGGTTCGTCCCACCAAGAAACATAAAGATGGCATCCGTTATATTTCGCAAAGAATTGAGAAAGAAGTTTTCCTGATTATTTATCTGATCAGGGAAAGATAAATGTGACGGTTAGCACCTTGGCAGTTGGTGCCAAGCGCTAGACACTTCACCTGAAAATGGATCAAATGACGTTTGACGAATTTAAACAAAAATTTACAGAAGAATACTGGTCTGAACAAATGCAGGATAGTTTATGGCGGGAGTTTACCATGGCTAAACTCCATGATAACAGGAGGCAGGAATTCTTTAAAATATTTCTGCGATTACTGGTACTGGTAATTGACGAACTTAAGTAGATGATCAGAATCCGAAATTATCCGAGAAATATGGAAAAAGCTCCCAGAAGATTGCAAAATATATGCAGGAATCAACCATCGAAGCTTCTTATCGTTCTTAGAAAGTGTGGAAGATGAAGACCACTGACGAGGAAACGGGGATAACCGCCAGAATAATACTAAAAGAAACAACCGTAATCATGATAAACAAAATGACGGCGATGAAAATTGCGTCATTGTGATTCAATGAGGTAGGGGCAGAGGATAAGGAAATTGTGCTACTCACGGTAGAGGTTTTTCCGCACGAAACGGACACCACAGCGATACGGAAAACTAATTACCGATGATGTTGAGGCCCTGGTGCGGACAGAATTTACCGGGCCAGACGAAGTAACTTTTACCGGAATAGTCACTAAAAAATGAAACAGAAAAGCGGTCCCGCAGCAAAGCGCGAAGCCGCATGCACAACGACAGGTGCATGCTCTGGTGGTTCTCCGGTAGCAGATAGTGGGCCCGGCGTTAGCAAACTTATAAGCTGTTCCAAGAGAAGTCGTCTGTCAGACAGCGGAACAGTATGTAAACGTCACAGCAGATAGAAGCGAAACCGCTATGATAAATAATAGTTCTGTAGTCGAGGAAAGAGCGGGTGTATCCGTAGACCTAACAGAAGGCGCAAGTAACAGTACAAGTAGTAGTGAAATTGGCGAAGATGAGTTTTCAGAGGACACAGAATGGCCCGTGCAGATGGAAGGATGTCGGAGGACGAAATCCTCAGCATTAATGTTGAAATAACCTCTGTTAACGATTCGCCAACGGTACAAACTGCTACCAAAAGGCACAAATTTCAAGATAATGAAAACATGGACAATTGTCCACATGTTCTTGAAGGCCATGAAGATTAAACGAAGTATGAAGTAACTGTGGACGTTATTAGAGCTGACGAGGAGGACAGTTCATCAGAAGAAAACTGTGAACCGGAAGTAAGGTCTGATGAGAGAACAGAAAACGAACTCAGCGCCTTTCTTAGCAAAGTTTTCATGTTAGAACCAGAAAGCGAAATAGAATGGGCGGATTCGGAACACTGTTCTGATGACGAAAATTTCGATACGCCTCAAGCTAATGAAGGTGCAAACTAACCGCAATGTTGTACCAACCAATGACGATGTTTCCTAACAAAATCCTGACATTATTACTGAACAAAGAAAGAAAAAAACCTTCTAAAGAGACGGTACCATTGCAACGAAGAGTTCAAGTAATTAAAACGTTTGAACTCCAGAAAGCGAAGAAGCCACCTGATCTACGTAATCTGCATGAGAAGGGCATGTCTTGGGCGGACGTTAATGTCGAGCAAGATCTATTGCGGTAGGAACAAAATAATGACAACAATTTAACTACCAAACAGACCATAATCCCCGTTGACATTTATCAGGTCAGAATACAAGTATTTCTGCCATGGACTTACTGTCTGTGGATCTGTATGGCCGCTCCCCAAAACTTCTGGTTATTGCATATATATTTTAGTGGTTTTCGAAGCAGTTTCTAAATCTGAGATTCCCTCAGAAATGTTGCAGCAAAGTCGGTTGAGTATTTTAGAACCACTAGAAAACCAAAAGCAGTACTGTACGATGGTAGCCCCCAGTTCATTTCCATAATGTAGAGAAATGGAATGGAGCAGAATGGTGTAAAAGTATATTTCGGTTTACCAACCGGCCAGTCACCCTGTTAAACGTTATACAAGGAAATAGGAAGGTTTTGTAGAACCTATTGCCACCACAACGATCGAGGATGGGGCAGATTTGTACCTAAATTAGAGAGTGTAATGAATAACTTTCGTCATGAATCTACTGTGTTCACACCTGAGAAAATCTTGCTCAGTAATAAGGGAAAATGTTTGAGGAAAAACTGGAGTTCCCACCAAGTACAGATTTGGGATTAGCCCAGCAGAAAGAATTGGTAAAAGAGAAAACAAAGCGAGTGCAGAAGCGAGATCTAAAAGGCACAATCACAAGATAAAATTTGCCAACTTCACGATCGGAGACTGCGCTCTTCTAAAGACCCATGAAAAGTTTAGTGAACTTAACCATATGTATACATATAATACAAGATATACCTTATAATAATGCTTACTATTCAACCTATCCAAAGTCCAAGAAGCCCCTTTGTGTCAGTAACGTAGTGGATCTCAAACTGTATGTCCCTATGAATGAGTAAATGATGTATATTCAGAAAAGATACTGGATTAAAAAGTATATTATACTGTAAAGGAAATTTACCTATGTTATGACGTTACTGTACTGTATGTAACTGTAATTTACATCTTTATAAAAATGTAGGTACCTGTATAAAATTGCTGATACTTTCCTGTTAAGTTAGAAATTCTAAAAGCTGTTGTAAAATATGTGAAATCCTATATTAAAATGGCTGAAGCAAATGTTGCCAAATTGAAAAGAAATGTGGACTGTCTTCAATACAGTGTTGGAAATGTAAAGACTTGCAAGAATGGGCAAGAAAATCTGTTTGAAATAAACTGCCAAATCTCAAAGTGGGCAGCCTATTCATTAAAGTGATACGTATTGTGGTAAAATGTTGTCAGACTTGGACAGCCATCCTCAGTAATAGGCAGAATTTGAAAATGAAATCCTTTTGAGTGTTTTATGTGTTTAAATTTGTGTCAGAAATCAACTGCCATAAACTGCCAAGTGCACAGTCAATTGTTTCATGTATAGTGTACACACAGTGTTGAAATGTTTGCAAACGTGGACTGGCAGATGCTATTGCAGGCAGAAAAATTATTTGAATATTATCTTGGTTAGTATTGTATGTGTTTTCCTATGGTTTTCAAAGATGGACTCTCTGTTTCAAATAAGGGCAGTGAGAAAAATAATGCTAGGTTCGATTTAAATGAGTTTGTATGTTTAAGTAAATATCAAAGAATGAAAATATCTTACTCAGTAATTTCAAAATAATGCTATAGGATGTATTAAATGCACAGTGTCAAAATGTTTTGTGATATTGTTAGGTATATACTTGTTTATGTGCACCTACATATTTTGAATGCTTACAACATGCTACTCAACATTCTTGGCAATACAGGAATATTCTTATTACTACTCAAATTATTGTTTTACAAAAAAGAGAGTCAATTATGATAAGTTCACCTCCATATTTTGAATGCTTACAACATGATACTCAATATTCTTGGCAATACAGGAAAATTTTCATTGCTGCTCAACTTATAGTATTACAAAATGAGAGTCAATTAAGATAAGTGTACAGAACTGAGTATTGATGATTATGTCTTGTTTTGATAACGATGTGTAAGAATTAAATAGTGCTTTAGTTTGTTTTGTGATGCATTTTTTGATGCCCAACTCTGGTTCGATTGATTATTCTTTTTCCTACTCGACATCATTTAGGTGTTATTGATGTTTCATTGATGTACCTCTCACAGAAAGCATCATTGAACCAATGGGCATATAAAACACCTATTTTTGACTTATTTTGTATCTGTATCGTGTTTCGATGTTTATTTGTAGTGTTGCTTATGAAGAGTGTTGTATCTGTCATGGAAATTCTTTGACTCTGTGTACATAGTGAACTTTTTGAACGATGTTATTTGAACTGTGCTTGTGGATTTAAGTAACTACTGGAATGATCGTTGTATAATGTACTGTAAATGACTTGATCCATGGTTAGGAAACGTAGGGTTGAATGTTAAAAGATGTGAGGAAGCCCCACAGTCGTGGTGGAGTGGAAAAGGTGTGGCTGTCGTGGAAGTGGCAAGACGTCTTTAGTGATAGGTAAGGTGTCTGGGCTGAGCAGCGCTCTGGTTAACACATCATTAACAGTAGTGGATCATTGTGATTCATGGTTTTGGAGTTTTGAGGCCAGAGGAGCTTAAGAGCAGTATGTATGGGTCTCGGAAGCTGCATCTGGTGATAATATTATCATGGCATTGTTTTTGCCCCTATAAAAATATAATTCCGACGCCAAGAAGACCTGTGACAGTATGAGGACAATAGGACTGCCATGACTCACCGCCGCCATGTTAACAGCCATTGCAAATTACGCCAGCAGTACCAGTAGCGTTCCACAAAATTGTATATATTTGTCACTCTGTAAATGGACCAGATATATGTGTCATTTGGTTGATTTTAACAATAATCGTGGAGTTACTAAAACTCTTACGTCCATGATTATCTCAAATCACAAACGTGGACAGGAATCCTATCCTAATGAATTTAATTCCAAGTGTCCTAATTTATTATTCGACAGCTGCAAAAGCAGTTGTGATTCCTCTCTAATGTGTGTAATTACAGTGTTTAAAGTTCAGTTTTATAGTTTGGGAAATGCTGAACTTCTAGTGCAGTTACAGATCAGTCCGCAGTCATTTCCTTAAATAAATTGCCTTACTTGGAAAGCTGCCTGAAAATAGTAGAGTTGGTCTGAAGTAAAAAAGATTATTAATTGTTGCACATACGCAATTTTATTAGAATTACAAAGAACTTATGATGGTATCTGCTCAGTCAACTATATTTTGAGCAGGTTAAAAGACTATCATAGCACATTTGGTATTCAATGAGTTACAGTTCGTTATGCTTCACTTAATAAATAATTATTGATGAGAATACTTAGTATTTCTCATAATACTTGTTTAGTTTTGTTAATGAGCATGGTACTTCAAACCACGAAAGTTTAAGACCCTTATGTTCTGGGCTAGTTAGCTAACGAAGCGAAGCAAAGGCTCCTTCGGAGTCAGTGTAGTTGGAATTGCATTCTGGTTAATTGCTTCAGACCGAGCTTAAGAAAGAAATATTAAGTGTGTTAGGTACACTACTGCAAGTTGATAACGCACAGGTATTGAGACCCTGTACTAAGTAATGATGTTATAGTATATGATCATTAACAGAGGCCCCCCCCATCTAAATCAGAAGCATTTCATTCTCTTCCCTGTTAGGTGTTACTACTAGTTTCATGTGTGTTGGTGATTGGTTTTGTAAACTGCACCATCTAGTTCATTTAAGGTAGGTCTTGTTGATATCTCATTGACCTTTTGTTTATCTGACTTCCAAGTAGTACATTTATCTGCAACGTTAGGTTACTGTGTTGTAGTGTAACAGATATAAAGAAAGATTTATATGTGCGTGTCCAGGAAGTTTAGGTTAGCCTTCTCCTTTATGATACAGGTTGACACAAGAATATGTGATTAGGCTGACGACCGACATTAATATGTAATGTTACAACTTGCTTTTGTGCTGGAAACGTCTGTCTCTGACTCAGCTGTTTACTGTTAGTTATACTTTGCTGGAGTGTTTCGGAAACGAATCCCAGTTTCCATTACCTAATCTCACGGTCAACCTCTTCAGAAATTCCTCGCAGAAGTTTAATGGTAACATCGACTGCCGTTTAAGTTGGCCTGTGTTACCGTTACAAGTCCTACCGACAAACATTTCTTTTTCGATTTCTTCACGTTTGTCATGCAGCCATTTCACCTTATCTTCTCTACACTTCCTATTATTTCATTCCTCAGCGAATTGTATTTCTTTATTCCTGAATTCCCTTGAAAATTTCTATACTTCCTCCTTTCATCAATTAAATGAAGTATTTCTTCTGTTTCCCATGGTTTCTTCTCTAATGTTACACGACAATCCATCAGAAGGCCACATTTTCCGTTGAACGGGAAAGATAGTTGCCTGTTAGCGTTTTAGTTGCCTCAAGACGTCTGCGACGTGCTTTTACCCGTCCCTGGTGAGTGCCAATGTGACGTATCCGTCCACTTGATCTTTTCCCATTCTTCTACTGTAAGACGGCAGTACTGACAGGCAGTTGCCAATCTGTACGCTTTCTGTATCCGAGTATTACACTGATTCCCAGACGTCAGTCAGTGGCAAGCCAAATTATTCAATACACTGCGGCAAGAATCTGTTATTCGAGGTGGGCGTCAAATCAGGAATTCGAGGGAGAAGCTAGTACTATGTGTGGAATAAAAGATCGGCAAAAATTCTTGAAAGATAAGGAACTCCACTGTTACCAAAAAACTTAGAGAGAAAAAGAGTAAGGTGTAAGTGGCTGAGTGATCTCTCTTCCCACAGAATACAGCAGTCCTCCTGGAATACAGGATGTGTCATGAATCAGTTGTCTTGCAATAATACTAAACAAATGGAAATACAAATTTAATATCAACACAGAACTACAGGTAGAGTTCAAGGAACCTAAAATCTCAGTGTAGTTCCCATGCTATTCTACATGGACATTAAATTTTTCCAACGCTGATTCACAGATGTTGCCGGAAATCTTTCGGGACTGTAGATCTTCAAATTCTGATTCTGCCCTCATATTTTAGTACGTCCCAAACTGAGAAATCTATGGGTGTTGTGCCTGAGGGTCGTGGAGATCCTTCAGTAGTGTCCCGTTTGACAAACCCATCCATCAAATTTTTCATTTAGAAAGTCCTTCAGAACTGACAGTAAAGTTAAAAAATAAGACACAGTTAGCCCACTGCTCAAAATCACAACCTCTACACTCACTCCGTGGGGATTCGTGGAATTGCAATAGATACAGTTATGTCTGTCGACTCTGCCATTTACTTTGATAGTCGAGTCGTCGTTCGACAGATTGGTTTGATAAAACTTTCCTTCGCATTCTTGTCGGATTGTGTACAACTCCCAGAATTCCATAGCCTGTCCGTTTCAAATTCATTTAAGCCCTGAAGTAAAGTACACCTATATCGTATGAATTTCAGCTTTTCTTGTTCCTACACAGCCTTGTTCTTGCTATTCGTACTCAGTGGATGCATTTCTTTGAGATTTAGTCGGTGATTGCATAAAACAGGGGCGGGCAAACGTTTCACGCGGCTCATGAGCGCACAGCGCTGCACGTGTGCTGCTCGCGTGCAGGCGTCGACCGGGGCAGTGGCGACAGCCGGCAGGTTGCGGCAGTGTAGTATCAGGCTAAGCTGCGGACGTTGAAGCGAAGCGACCACTGCGTAGTGAACGTTATATTTCAAGAACTGGGAAATGCAGAGTGAATCAAGGAAACGGAGAAGTGGAGATTTGCTATCTTTTAAAAAGGAATTGGAGAATCATTTTTTCTTTGTGCAAAAACGCGAAAATTCGAAATGTTTAATATGTGGCAGTATCCTCGCTGGTCAACGGAAGTTTAGTATTGAACGCAATTATAATAAATTTCAATTTGTTCCCATACTTAGTGCAATAAAAGAGGAATTTCTCAAGCGATTTGGGGATATATCACACTTATCCCAAGGTTTTGAATAGTTCTCGAGACAATCTGCTGTTTCTGTAGATGATATTCATCCCAGTTTGCAAATGGAATTAATAGATCTGCACTGTAGATTCTACAGCATAATTCTCGTCTGAGAGACAAGTTCCTTTTGGCAAGAAGTGTAATAGATTTTTAACACGACTTTCCACAGCAAGAGTTTCCTCGTCTCCATCGTGAAGCCGCGAAGATAATGTCACTGTTTGGCTCGATATACGTTTGTGAGAGACTTTTTCTGTTAGGAAAATTAATAAGTCTCGGTTAAGAGCAAACATGAAAATTTACATAACTGTTTGCGTTTGTCTGTATGCAGAAATTTTGTTCCAGACATTAAATGTATTGTAAACTCCACCTGTGATAATTAAATAAAACGTATCGTAGGTAATAGGTACTCTTTCAAACCATGATTTCTTTCAAGCACTCCTACTAACCTTATTCCTTCATTCAATAAAACAGGCCAGGAAACAAAACGCATTACAGAGGAAGAAGCGGAGAGACGGTATGGTGGGGAGTGGAGAGAAGCGGGTGGCCAGGTTGCCCCTGTGTGCACGCACAACAACTGTCAACTGCACACGTGCAAGTGCATCGCACACGTGCTGGATTCCTGCCCGCCCCTGGCATAAAACGTTGTGTGGTAACGTTAATATTGTCTGCTGTAGTAAGAGACTTCGTCCTACTTGAACGACGAAAACACGCAGTCGACCCTTTCTCTTCAAATTTTAAATTTAACTTGCGAATACCGTGTCGACATTGAAGCTGGATGAAACGAAAATATTCCATAAACAAATGACAAACATCATTTTAATCGTGGTCATGTTTTCACCATGTTTCCAAACAAATAAAAACCGATCTGTAATTAATTTTATAATCATTGATTCTCTGTTAACAATAAACCACATACCCCATATTTTTAGCTTCAACAAACATGTGGATAATACACACGTGTCAGATTTACAACTGGCTATCACTACGCTAGGCAAAAGAGAGTGTAAGGACTGGCAGTGACAACTGACTTATGGACTACCCTGTGTGTTAATGTGTACATGCAGTAGGAACTCTGATACAAACAAAACTTTTTTTAAAAATAGATGTGCTAAGGGCTTCTCTTGCACCAAAAAATTTGACCTGGGCGCCTAATTGTGTCTATTGAGGAAACTTATTAAACAGACTAAACCACGAATGCTAGGTTCCTCAATCCTTCGTCCCTGGAACAGAAAGGTATATATAGAAGGGTAATATCCAGCTCTGCAGTTGAGAACAACTTGTTGCATCCTTTGGATTCCCACCCTCGGCCTGTCTGCTTCATTGACTGTAGCTTATTGTTTCTCGCTTTCAACATCTAACTTACCATCAGCTCACTCTCCCTGCGTCGATGGCGGAGTAACGGCTCCGACGAGGCTTCGCAATACGATACTCCCGGTCGTTTACCCAGCAGGCTGATGCTGCACTGCGTTTCAGTCTACTGAAACACTGTGCGCTTTAAGATCTTACTTCTCATCAACAGGAAAGTGCTCCGGACGAACTTTTTCAGCCTTTCATAATCCACCGCTGCCTTTTTATGGAATGATGGTACCCTCCACCTAATGCAACTGAATGCCCTATTACTTCAAACGGAGTCGATGTTTACTTATTGCATACATACTCTTCCGTCTAGGAGAAAATGACGTACAGTCTTTGTTATTAATTTATTTTCCTACGTTGTTTTATTTTTATATTTTTCACGTGATAGTCACAAGAACATCTCACAGCTACTTGTGAAATGGTCGTAGGATTATGTCACTAAATTACATAGAAAAGCCCTTTTATTTCTTCCATGTTCCTATAATCACAAGTAAGGCAATAAAGATTCACATCACTGATTATCGAAGTACAAAAATGCTAAATTTGTTTCTAAAGATTTTAATGAAACTTTTCTAAGTTTACTTCTGTGAATTAATACAGTATACGTTACATTTCATCGAAAACATTGAACTTTTGGTAGATTAGTAATTATAGTGAAAATATGTTTCTGTAAAAGATCAAACAGGTGATCAGTCTAACAGTTTGAAAATAGCTTAGTCGTGGATACCGATATAATTAAAGTCTCTTTCTGAGGATAACGGAGCCATACGACAATCTGAGGTTAAGGTTCAATGTAAACGTACAGCATTAGAAGTACGTAAGACACAAATTAACTTTTATCGCTCAGAAACTGGTAATAAATACCAAGAACCATTTGATCTGAATATTAATAGTAAGAAAGTTGGTCGCATTCCCCTCAGTCTGTTTCATCAATGATTCCCTTATGCCCGATGACACGAAGTTTCTTTATATCCGGTTTCTGGTTGCACCTTTATCAACCAGTCTCAAATGGCATTTTTCGCATATCTGCACTTCCATTAAGAATGAATTTTCCGCAACGAAAGAAAATAAGAATTCTCCACTATGAACTAAAAGCATTTCTACCTACCTCTTTGGGATGATGAATGGGCCTTACTGTCGAGTTTAGAATCGATATAGTGTCCTTTCTGAGAAAGCATTGCATTCCTTTAACATACTGCATTAGAATTCAGCACACGAGGATGTGGGGTGGAATGGCGCACCCAAGGGGGTAACAACAGTAGCATCATTCACAGTTCAAGCAAATATAGCACTGGTTTTTTAATAAAGCAGGGAGGAAAGTGTGACAAGAGATTAAACTACTACAGCTTAATGAGTCAGTGACTAATTATTGAAATAAAGTCTTACTACTGTTGTTTGGATTATTTCTCATACATGGAAGAAGCTTCTATTTGATATTCAAAATTATTTACAGATGTTAAGTTAATAAATTTGATCAACGAAAAAGTAAATAGAATTCATAATCTTAAAAGCTTTGGTTTAAATCAGTAGCTAGCTGCGCCAACAAATGAAAAGTTTAACTCTTAAAAAACAACTGAAGTGGCCCGGTAAAAATAACCACGATCAAAATTAACAACGTTAAATAAGATACAAAAATAATAGAAAGTTTAAGCAAACTGTTTAGCTGACCAAGGGCTAGTGACTTAACATCTGAGGTCATCAGTCCCCTAGAACTTAGAACTACATAAACCGAAATAACCTGAGGATATCACACAAATCTATGACCGAGGCAGCATTCAAACCTGCGACCGTAGCAGTCGCGCGGTTCCAGACTGAAGCGCCTATAACTGCTCATCCACAACGGCCGTCTCATAATGCCAAAGAAGGCCTTCAATATTTGGCGGTATCCACAATAAAATTGACTTAAGTATTAATTAAAAAAATCTAAAGATCTTCTCATAACAGTCCAGAAGGTGATGAACTTAAATAACTGGCCTAAATATTTCGCTAACTAGCACCAAAATAATGATTACAGGTTGGAAGAATTTTCAGGGAACTGTTACTACCAATAATCCATTAGAATAATTCGGCCTGTAGCTAATGACCGTTAGGTAAGGCAAATAGTATACATCATGCTCATACTCTGGTCGTATTTTACGCGACAACCGTGAATCTATGATATGACAAGTAACCAGAAAGCGTATGGAGCATGATGAATCAAAGTTGCCTACACAATTAATAAGGAAAAATTTCGAAATGTCCAGGCTCTTAAAAATAACTCGCTGTAAGATGGCCGTTACTGCCTGAACAGCAATACCAATTAAACAAGCAGAAAAAGTTAAACTCAAAAAATTCACTCGGGCATAGCAGAATTTTGAACTGGCACGATTTTGATCCATTGTGATAGAGCGCCTTGCTGCCCAACGCACAATAACTACACAGAATTTAATGGCCGAAGGGTTCATATCAAATGTCAAAGGTTCAATTTGCTGAGGCTAGGTTTAGACTGTACCTTCACAACAAGACACCGACAGTCCCCATCATCACATAAAGTCTCCAATTCCTCGTAAGGTTCTCGCATCTAGCAGGGATTGGCTGCGAATCCACGTTTAGGGTTGTCCCTCAGAAGCTTACTTCTCGAGACGTAGCACGGCAATCACAGAGAGCGGACGAGGCTCAGTCACCGTCCCGTCCCTTGCATACGCCTCCGCTGGTAGTCCAAAACGTTCACTTGCCCCGACAAGCCCACAGCTTAACCAGATAACAACATAGCGCTTCGCTAGAGCGAAGATGGCCACACAATGGCACAACTGACAATCAAGAGATCGAAACGGGCACCACGACTCAATTTCAGTCTGTAATGACACACTCCACTTGAAATGAAACCGACACACGTGTTGGTAATCACAATGAGGTCATGAAAACTACTTTCGAAAACTTCCATACATTCTCTGAGGGAAGGATCTGTGGCGGCTCAACATTTGCGCTACCACTATCCTGTCAGGCTTGGGTAGCCAACGTGATTGTGTTTAGTAGAAATCGCAAAACAACTAGTCGAAAGCGTCAAAAGTCCTAAAAATGGCTCTGAGCACTATGGGACTCAACTGCTGTGGTCATTAGTCCCCTAGAACTTAGAACTACTTAAACCTAACTAACCTAAGGACAGCACACAACACCCAGCCATCACGAGGCAGAGAAAATCCCTGACCCCGCCGGGAATCGAACCCGGGAACCCGGGCGTGGGAAGCGAGAACGCTACCGCACAACCACGAGATGCGGGCACAAAAGTCCTATACACACTCCTTGCCTCTTGTTGTTGTCTGTTCTGCACCAGACACAGAGGTACATCTGGAAGCATTTCGATTTGAAGATTCTCAATAGAAGAAATCATTGTCATAGCGCAAATGTTACAAGCGTCACAGTCCGCAAACGAACAGTTTGAAAATGGGCCCTTCTCTGCTCCCAGATGGACGCGCAAATGCAAAAAGCGGCGTGGAGTACGGTCTGCAAACGACGGCGTATATCTTAGCACACGGCATCCAGCAAGATAATGTACCCCAGTTTTGGGCAAAATGGTTGACCTGAGTGTCTGCTGCTCACACTTAAAGGACTTCTTTCTTCGTTAACGGCTAAGAACATTCCACTTAAGTCTTAATTTTCACTGAAAGATTTGAACATCGTGTAGTCATTCCTCTTCTTCTGATGGTGACTATTCCGCTCCGATAGCTGAATGGACGGCGTCATGGACTGCCGTCCTAAGGGGGTCGGGTTCGATTCCCCGAAGGGTCGGGGATTTTCTCTGCTCAGGGACATGGTGTTGTGTTGTCTTCATCATCATTTCATCCCCATACGGCGCGTAGGTCGCCCATTGTGTCGTCGACTAATAAGACCTACACCAAGGCGGCAGGACCTGCCCCGTAAGGATCCACCCGGCCAATGACGCCAAACGCTCATTTCCAATGGTGAAAACACTCGCTCTGGTACACAGGAACCACTGAGGAACTATCCGAGCGCTGGTCTGTGCATGTCTTTTTGTCTGTTACCCAGGGAACGTCTCAGAGATTGAAAACATGGTCTCCAGATGTAAACATTGCGCCGAGAAGCAGCCAGCCATGCCATAATATTAACGCTTCCTTATCCACGCCGCGAAAGCCGTGGGATCATATTCACATACATTTCGGATACCACTTCTGTAAATCTTTTTGGTTGAAAGTGCCTCATGCACCTTTTTAATTAGCCTTCATATGTGGGTGAAGGATCCACCACTACGGAAACGACTAATCAGCTTTCGTAAAAATTCTAGAAATTAGGAGTTCGATAGTCACCCTCATACCATCCACAATATAGTAGGGAGGCAGAGCGTCTATTTTGCATATTCAAATCGGATATTAGAAAGAGAATCCACGAAACTTGCAAAGAAGCGGTACTGGCGCTTTCTGTCAGTACCAGGAGACAACACCAATTCAAGCCACGAGTCTGGTGCAAATCGTCCACGTTCGACAACCCGTGACACTGCCGCACCTTCTCTGCCTTGCTTTTCTCTGCATCTGCTTGGCAGGGTCCCCAGCGGCATCTGCAGCCGATGTTTCCTGCAGCCAAAGCCTGCTGCCCAGAGCAGACTATCGCCCTCTTTTTTGTTGTATTTCGTCATGGGAGACACTAACGGAAGCTATTCAAAGGTTTTGAATGACGCTAGCCGTACTTAGGCACTGAAAATGTCAATGGCAACCAGTGAAAATTTGTACTGGACCGGAACTCGAACCATACCTTCCGCTAGGCGATTGGTCGCCTTAACCGCCTCGGACATCCAAGCACGCTACCCATCCGACCAAAATTTCCAGCCTGACGCACACTACTTGCATAACATTACCTAACCGTGAACCCACACTCCCATTTCAGGCTCTCACGAAAGATCGGGCTTTATGTGTATGCGTACTGAAAGAATTTGTCATTGGATGTCATGCCTTAGTAATACAGCCAAGTCCGAAAGACACCACACATATCTATCAATAAGGTGCCACGGCAGAAGATCCATTCTTTCATTGCAGATGCACACCCAGGCCAATGTCAAGCAGGAATCTGAATTGGAGAGTGCGTAGTTCACGAGTAGGTGATGCTACACTAGTAGTTTGCCACATTCTGTGGATTTGGGTTGGATGGGGAGATGTTTGCATGATATAGGTGGTTAGGGCGAGAGCTCGCCTTAAGCCGGAGATTCGGCTTCGAGTTCCCGTCCAGCACAAATTTTCAACTGTTGTCATTGATTCGTTTCAGTGCTCAAACACAGCTTGTTTCACCGAAAATCTTTGAGTGGTAATTGTATGGCAGGTGGATCACGTAAGATGTTTGTTCTTTTGGACATGTCTGAGAGAACAGGCGGGTCTTACGGCCTTCTAATCTACTATACTAGCATGGTTTTCGAATATGTTAAAATTTTTATGTGTAATGAACACATGTATATGTTAGTCTTTCTTACTTACTGTCTTCAGAGAGTGTCTGACTACAGAACGCAAATGTTTGTTCGCTTAAGTAAGTTAGTTTCTTTTGATAATTGACACAGCGTATCAGATAGCTCTTATAATAAAGAATACTGCCATGTGTGTGCTCTTTCATTGCCTTTCAGGAAACAGCCGTAGTTGGTTGAATTAGTTGCTAGTTCTATGGAAACGTTACCGCCGTATGTCGATCTTACACACATCAGACGTTATTCTTGACTAGAAAAGATCCTACAAACAATTCGATAGTGCACTAAATGTTTAGTTTAATTTAGTTTAGTTATGTCATGTTCTGTAGATCATTTTCCCGATTGTTTTATCGATATGATGTGGATTGTTTTATCGATATGATGTGGAACAAATCAGATTACAAGATATATACACACACATGGATAGTGCTAATATTAATATTAGTGAAATTTTTCGTTCTACACATGCTGTAAGTAGGCTGTTTAGGTTTTTATATTGGTAACGCCACGTAGCGCTCTGTATGAAAATCACTGGATGTGCTGTGTGCAGTCTGTGGCTGGTTGGCATTGTTGGAATATTCTCTATTGTAGTGTTGGGCAGTTGGATGTGAACAGCGCGTAGCGTTGCGCAGTTGGAGGTGAGCCGCCAGCAATGGTGGATGTGGGGAGAGAGATGGCAGAATTTTGAGAGCGATCTGGACATGTGTCCATCAGAGAGAGTAAATTTGTAAGACTAGATGTCATTAACTAATATATATGATGACTTTTTAATATTATTAAGGTAAATACATTGTTTGTTCTCTATCAAAATCTTTTCTTTAGCTGACAGTATAGGCGCTCGCTGTATTGCAGTAGTTCGAGTAACGAAGATTTTTGTGAGGTAAGTGTTCATGAAAGGTATAGGTTATTGTCAGTCAGGGCCATTCTTTTGTAGGGATTATTACGTTGCGCTAAAAATATGCTGTGTCAGTTTAGTGATGATCAGAAAAAGTAAAGAGAGTAATGTCTGAGTACGTTCAGTTTTGCTCAGCCGTTTGAAAATCAAATAACGTGAGGGGTTTACCAGCACAGTAATTCATTATTTTTCTAAGCGGACGTTTCAATGCAACTGCATTTAGAGGTACATTTTTTTAACCATTTCTGTAATAGAATCCCGTCCATGGAGTAGAAGGAATTGTCCAAAAGAAACGATTTTAAGTTAGATTTAAAACTTGATCTGCTACCGGCCAGACACTTTATGTTGTTGGGCAAATGATCAAAGATTTACTCCTTTTTTAGCAACTGACTTCAGTAACGGATAGGAAAGGTCATTTCTCCCTCTAGTGTTGTACGTATCAACATCACTGTTCTTTTGCGTATTGAAATGGAATATTTGTTCAAAATGGTTCAAATGGCTCTGAGCACTATGGGACTTAACTTCTAAGGTCATCAGTCCCCTATAACTTAGAACTACTTAAACCTAACTAACCTAATGACATCACAAACATCCATGCCCGAGGCAGGATTCGAACCTGCGACCGTAGCAGTCGCGTGGTTCCGGACTGAGCGCCTAGAACTGCTAGACCACCGCGGCCGGATGGAATATTTGTAATGAATTTCATTAGCGAATATATGTACTCTGATGGTGCAGTTAAAATACCTAACTCCTTGAAAAGGTGCCTACATGACGTCCTTGGGTGAACACCACAAATTATTCTCACTGCTCTCTTTTGTACAGTCAATACTTTATGTCTAAGTGGTCAGTTGCCCCAGAAAACTATTCCATAAAACATTATTGAGTGGAAATATGCAAGTTACGTTAGGAGGCTGATCTGTTTATTACCAAGACTAGCGATTATACGAACAGCGAAAGAAGCTGAACTTAGTTTTTTGAGAAGCTCAGTAATATGCTTCTTCCAGTTCAAGTCGTCATCATTGTGAACACCCAAAAATTTGGAGAAATCTACCCTGTTAACTGAGCCCTGTTCATATACTACATTAATTGTCAGTATGACCCTATTCAGTGTACAGAACTGGATGTAGTGAGTCTTTTCAAAATTAAGGGAGAGTCCATTTTCAGAGAACAACTTAATAATTCTTTGAAAGACATCTTTAACAATATCTTCAGCTGCCTTTTCTGGAATGGGATTTATTATAACGCTCATGTCATCTGCGAAAATTACTAGTTCTGCTTGCTGATCATTAAGTGGGAGGTCATTCACATGAATAAGAAACAGCAGATGACCTAAAATTGAACCCTGTGGGACTCTCTTTGTGATAACTCCCCATTCACTAGAATTTACCACCCTCCCAATATTATTTGTGCTATTTAGCACAACTTTTTGCTTTCTGCTCATTAAGTATGATTCAAACCAACTGTTGTATAGCCTTCAATTCCTTAAAACCTGAGTTTTTATAAGAGTTTGACATGATCCACACAGTCAAATGCCTTGGAGAGATCACAAAAAATACCAACTGGCGATAATTTGTTATTTAGGGCTTGTACTATTTGGTGGGTAAATGTGTAGATAGGATTCTCAGTCGAGTAACAATTCCAGAATCTGAACTGTGACATGCTGAGTAGGTTATTTTCACTTAAATGTGAGACTGCTCTTGAATACTTAACTTTTTCGAATATCTACTAAATGAAGTCAGCAATGAGATTGATCTATAATTATTTAAGTCACTCTTGTCTCCTTTCTTATGAAGATGTTTGACAATTGCATATTTCAAGCTGTCTGGAAAAATTGCCTGTGCCAGCGAAGCATTACATCTATCTCAAAGGACTCCACTTATTAAATTAGAGCAACACTTCAGAATTCTGTTAGAGACTCCATCAACACCGCATGAACTCTTGTTTTTTAGTATATTTATCATTCCCTTAGTTTCAGTGGGGGATGTTGGTACTACTTCTAAAGGCCTAAAGTCCTGGGGAATGGCATTTGTAACATATCTTTTAGCTTCTTCAACTGAACACTTTAACCTTATTTTTGTTGCTACATTCAGTAAGTGATTGTTAAAAACAGTATCAGCTTGTGAATTATCACTCACATCATCATTTACCTTTATTGCTGTGATATGCTGTGCACTGTCAGGCTACCCCTTCTCCTGTTTGAGAATATTCCATATAATTTTAATCTTATTATCCGCATTATTAATTTCTGTCAGAACACATAAGCTTCTCGACTTTTTAATGACTTTCCTTAAAATATTGTGTCAGTATCATTTTCTGTGTGTACTTCATCCTATTCTACCTCTTCTAGGCTGCACTTAAAGCTCTGTATCCTGTTTCCGTTAACAAGCCTCCCTGCCTTGTATGAACCTGCCTGAATCCTGTAAGGTGCTATATGTGTTATTTCCATTAACTGTGCATCATGATCAGATAGCTCCTTAACAACTGGGTACACATTAATTGTTTCTACCTGAGCACTGTCTATGAATATGTTATCGATAAGTGACCTACTATCCTGCTGCACACGAGTTGGAAACTTTACAACAGATGCTATATTGAAACAACCAAACACAGATTCTAGCTAATTTTTCCTATCCGTATCTCTTAAGAAATCTACATTAAAATCACCAAAACCACTTACTGCTTCTTTTTGTCTGACAGGTAGCTCAATAATGCCTCAAGATCTTTCATGAATAGCTGAAAGTTACCTTGAGGGGATCTGTAGATTGTTACAATTACTATAAAGTATATTGCAGTAGCAACTCACAAGCACAAGCTTCAAGGATCTGATCTACACAAAAACCGTTTGTTTCAATACTTTTGACTTTGTGTCCAGTTTTTATATAAGTAGCGACTCATCTTGTTTACATGCTGACTCTACATCAATAAGATAATAATCTGTAATCCCTTAAATTTAACTTCTCCATCTCTGCGGTTACTTGGAGTTCAGAGAGACAAAAAACGGATAAAAACTGTGTGCCGGACCGAGACTCAAAGTCGGGACCTATGCATTTCGTAGGTAAGTGCTCTACCATCTAAGCTATCCCAGCACGACTCGCGCCCCGTCCTCACAGCCTTACTTCTGCTAGTACCTCGTCTGTTACCTTCCAAACTTTACAGAAGTTCTCCTGTGAACCTTGCAGAACTAGCACTCCTGAAATGAAGGCAAAGGTCCCGAGTTCGAGTCTCGGTCTAGCACACAGTTTTAAGCTGCCAGGAAGTTTCATATCAGCGCACACTCCGCTGCAGAGTGAAAATCTCATTCTGGAAACATCCACCAGGCTGTGGCTAAGCAATGTCTCCGGAACAACCTTTCTTTCAGAAGTGCTAGTTCTGCAAGGTTAACAGGAGAGCTTCTGTAAAGTTTGGAAGGTAGGAGACGAGGTACTGGCAGAAGTAAGGCTGTGAGGACGGGGTGTGAGTCGTGCTTGGGTAGCTCAGATGGTAGAGCACTTGCCCGCGAAAGGAAAAGATCCCGAGTTCGAGTCTCGGTCCGGTACACTGCTTTAATCTGCCAGGAAGTTTCATATCAGCACATACTTCGCTGCAGAGTGAAAATCTCATTCTGGCGTTCAGTTTCTGCCAACATGTCTATAGTAAATGGGGTAATATAAAGGGCACAACCTTCCAGTCTTGATAATCTTAAATATGTTTATCCATAAAAATGTATGTGAAATTATGTGGTATATGAGGATAAAGTTTTAAATAATAAAACCGAGCTGTGAACCTCACCAACACTTGTTGTAACAATGATACAAAAATTGCGTGACACTATTGTAACTATTACACCAATAACAAATAAACATTACATCACAAGCGTAAGATAAGCAAAAGCTAGAAGTCCTAACCGTCAGTAACATAAGATAAGTAATAAACACAAGCACTAATATTAAAATTCGAAAATAGTAAAATATACTAACGCACTTAATATCAGCAATCACCTTCAGGAAGCAACAAGAACACCAAGAAGTGATACTCAGTGCACAAATTAAAATCTTACTCGTCTTACTTTTGAATATCTCTAAAAATGTAAGTGAATGTCAATGGTATAAAATCATATAAAAGGCTAAGTAAGAGAAATGAGCTGTGAAATTGATTAACAAACAAAAATTCAAAAATTTGGTGAGACACTTGAAACTATTACATAAATAATAGACAAATGTGTCATCATAGGAGTAAGATAAGTAAAATCCACAGGTCCTAATCATTACAAGCATAAGATTAAAAATGACAGATCCTCATCTTCAGATTCGAAAATAGGAAAATATGCTGACACAGCTAACATCAGAAATTAAATCATGGAAGCAACAACTGCAGCAGAGATATGACTAAAATTTATGCTACTATGTACTCATATGCGTACACACAAGAAAGGAAGAAAAAAGGCTGTCAGGATGACAGGTTTCAAGAGGCCAACGTAGTTAATGAACTTTAAAATTTATATTCTGAAGGTACAGAAGACAAGAAAACTATAGGGATGCTGGAATACAATATACTGCGGTAATATAGATACAACATTTATATCTGGCACGGTACATTTTCAAAGTGACAAAGTTACTGAAGTAATTCTTGTTTCAGTAAGATCAGTACGTACATAAAGTGTTCTTTAATACAAAAACTGTCTGTCACAGCTGTAACTATTGCACTAATACCAGTCAAATGCGTCGTTACAATCATAACATAAGGAACAGATTACAAAATGGGAAAATATGCTAACACAATTAGCATCAGAAATCACATTCGGTTAGCCACATCAAGAAGTAATTCAAAGAGTACAGTTTATCATTCGAGGAAATAATGAGATATTTAACTCACCAACATACGTTTTCTTATCAATACAAAAAATATGCGGTAACACTTGAAGGTCTTACACCAGTAACGGATAAACATGTCATCACAGATATACGGCAAGTCAGAATCACAAGTCTACATCTAGAAGATTATATCTTTTTTTCAACTAATCATATGATGACATATTGTGCCTGATATTAACTATAATGTTACTAATATGTCACACACGTTTTATTTCCTGGCAATAAGTGTGGTTAGTTTTATAGCACAAAAAACTGACATATATTTTAATCTTTTACGTAAGATGCATTGTAGTATTTTGTATAGCTTTTTATGTACATGTATTTTATATTTCGACCTCGTAATGTTTCATACCTTCGTGTATGTTCCGTGTTTGTGTTATATTTGTACTCCACGGTGTTTGACAATGATATTGTGATCGTACGACATTCTGTTGTTAACTACCTTCTGCCAGTTTAATGTCTTCATCTGTAGTGATTAGCGCCTGCATTTAACACAGTTATTTTGTTCAGACTTGTTCAGCTTGATTTAAATTATGTATCTCAGACTTCGAAAAAAGAATGCTATGTAATGTTGGCTTTATAACTGGATATTTGACGTAGGTATCTTCTAATGAATGTTGTTATCATAATATCTTACCTTACAGGTCATACTGTTCATAGCGATTTACTGCACTAATTGTTTTGGTTTTCTACTGAATCGTGAACATGTACCTTGACTGAAACCTGTCGATAAATAAATTACATTAAAGTTAGCATTTGTAAACGACAGGAGCATCTGCTGCAGCCAGAGCCTACCTAGTGGTGTTGCCTCCTGTGCCACAACCGACAAAGCACTTACATCGCACGTGAAATACCCAACACATGCGGTCGTTTCAGTTGTGTAAGAGACGCAAGGGAAAGGCAGAAAGGAATTTCTGGCAGTAGGTTGCCTCTGTTTTGGGAAGCAGCGGACTGGTTAGAGAAAAGGTCTCCTCAGAAATGATGGATTTCACATCCCAGTCTATCCATAAGCATTTAATTTTCCTATAGTTTCCCAAAGTCATTTTAGTTAATCGCCGATACGATAACTTTTAAAAGGCTGCCAAGATACTAACACACATTTATGATTGATTTTAGTTAGCGTAAAAATGAAAACTTATTTCTCGATGAAAAAGTACAGCACAAATATCCTTTACTGAATTTTAATGAAATGAAATGGTTGGAGCTCCCTCCTAAGTTGCACTGAGAAGTGTATTTTTTAATTTCTTACTGTTGGCTACTGAGAAATACAGGTGACAGCCAATGTACATAATCTACCCCTGCCATAATTAAAGTGATTTACCGCCATACACCGCTCTGATTATTGCAGGGGCAGATTCTGTGCATGGGCTGTCACCTGTATTTGACAGACATACAGTATATATAGTTTGTAAAAGGTGTCTAAAACTAATCAACAAGAAGAAATAAAAAGCATACTTCTCAATGTAACTTTAGACGGACGTACAACCCTTTATTTCAGATATAAGACATGTTGTGGACCTATTTTCCTCTTGCAGCGTGCTGCAACTTAGGGAATCTTACTTTGTTAAGCACTGTCTCTGAAATAAACGATCACTAGATTTGAGCAATCCCAGTGTTGCAAATTATTGAACAGTGCGACTCCACTCTAATTTCTCTCTCAGCACCCTCCTGAGTTCAGCTCTGCACTGAATTAAACTGCTGGCTCGCTTGCACGTCCAGCGATAATGCAACTGCCCATTCATTGTAATCTGACAATATTGCGTTGCCCTCACTAAGCCAGCGTGTCTACTTACAACTAGCTTACAATTGACATTTATATAACTTTATATTGAGATAACATTAAATTTCATCATACAAACATTAGTACACTTACTTATAAACACTGATTCATAGAAATATAAGTCGACAAGTAAAATTGCAAGGAAAAAGTTTGGTAGACAACAGAGTTTATTGTGTTACAACCTGTAATTCCGCTCTGTTGTGACACACTTAAATGTTGACATTACACACTTTGACACTGTCGAGTGCTAATGGCACTTGCTGTATGTTTGCACTCCGTTTGGTGCTCCTTCACCGACTGAGCTTTCCGTAGCACTGACACATCCGGTATCAAAAGGTTGTTACTGAGTATTTACGAGTACTCCATATCTGTCTTAATCTTAATCATTTACTTTACACATGAGTATGTCAACATTTAGCGAGTGTCGTTTCCTGAAGACCATCCTTTATTAGTAGTGTTATTTCCACGGACATTGTTGTATAGAGCTGTGACCCGGGTGTCAGGTATCCTAAGGAGCAAGGTACTCACCCATTTTCAAAATAAGTAAGATATTCTTCCAACTTATGAAACAAGTGAAATTTGATTCCCAGTATAGACTGCACAATGAATGCGATGAGATGTAATGCTTACATTATTGCAACACATATTGCGTTTCTCTTCGTATATCTTCTACAGCTCTATCTTGCTTTAGTGAGGTCTCACAATGGAAATGAGCCTTGAAAGTGTTTCATAGAGGTAATAACGAATCTGGTCATTTGATGATTTCCGTGTCTACGGCGTGAGGTATTTTTTAAATTCTTGTCGTTGTAAATAATATGTCACCAGTAACTCATAGTCGCATATTGTCAGATATGTGCTGAATTCTGAATTGTTATTTTACTATTGCTGGTGTGACTTTCTTTAACGTGCGTCCTCAGGGATATAATCTAGATATTTGTTTTCTCGTTTCATCGTGACAAGAAATTCACATCTATTGAATTTTTATTTCTCGTGCTCAATTTATACTAGCATTTCGGTCATAGAAGTGTGCTGAGAAAAGATGAAGCCAATTAATGTTTAACAACAACATACATATCTTTACAACTGGAGTAGTAGTGCAGATTGGAGGAGAAAGTAAGTAACAGTAGTAACTACACAAACTGAGTAGCAGTAATTTTTATTGAATAGTAATAAAAGTTGATGGTATGACACACCAATGAGTCAGGAAAATCATATCACGAACTTTGCCATATTTTTACAATCGAAATTATGGTTTTGCAAAGTATGTAACTGTAACTCACAAGAAAGTTATTATTGAATGACGCTATATCATTACAGTAAACTTTGAACTAAACTAAAGAATTCATTAATAAATAGACACAAATAACTTTCCGAGTAAAATTAAGGATCGTAAATATTATACTTAATGATGCCACGAATTTTTACATTTACCTAACTGTTTACAAGTGATGAGATCTTGTTCTTTCATTCTTACTGATTGATACCCTTGAGCTGCTACCTAACTGAAATGCATTTGTTCACAGTGACGTATCCATCTGAAATCTAGAGCAATATTTACCAATTGTATACTGTTTTCGACTTGAAACAAAACCAAACATACGCAAGTTGTTCGCCATTAACAAACAGGGATTATAATGACAGTAATTTTACTGGTGATCGTTAATTTTCTTTTTTCATCAACTAAATTTATAACGTTTTCCACATTTGACTAACAACTGTAATTTCATACAGCCAAATTTTATATTCATTTAACATTATCTGCCTTTTAACTTCTTGTCATCATTGCTGCAAGTACAAAGCACTGGCGATTCAGTTATAACTGCACCTACATTTAACGGATTTAATTTATTCTTCAGAGCAGATGCCTTTCCCGTGCAAAAGGGAACTTTAAACACACATTGAATTTAGGTCCTAGTTACCTGGAAGTGTAGTGGGCCGGTATAAGGTTTCTGAAAACTATTTTTTTCATACTGTTACATTTTGTTTCATGGATGAGGGCGGGGTGTTACTGAACAACTAACATTTTACTAAAGTTTAAAATCCTATTAATAATGCAATCAAGGAAAATGTAATTGTAGATCCATACAACATCTGGAAGTAATTTTCAGAACAGGATAGTGTATGGACTCTACTGTATCTGTATCATAGTATCATAAAAGTGCATAAACTGTATTCTGTGAAATATAGTTCTCTTCTTAAAACAATTTTCAAAAAAGATACATTTTCTAAGGAAGCTGGCAGTCTTTCTTTCTTGATAGTTGACCTATGGGCATGCGACTGCTCAAACATCATGTCATCAGCGTATTTACTGGTGGAATCAATAAATGCAATAAAATGAATAAAGAAACAATGTACTCATAAGTAATGTACTCAGAAACCTATTTTTGCCTTTGATTTGGTTTGATTGTGCTGATTGTCTGTCACGACTCAAGATATCCAGCCTTGCAGTGTCAGGAGGAGTACTGATCACGTAGAACAAGTTTAACTGGGCGAGATGCTCTGACAATGCATGAGCCACGTCTGGGAGAGCTTGCAAAGTGTCTAACGTAATGCTGCTTGAGTGATTTTTTAAATTATTCCATATTAAATTTATGTAACAGATTTTTTTTTTGTTTTCCTCGTCATGTTTCAAGTATTAAGGCCAAGGAGGAATTTAGAAAGGGAATTAAAGTTCATGGAGAAGGAATAAAATCGTAACGTTTATCTGATGAAATTTAAAGGCTTTTACAAACATCTTGGAACCTGGAAATTTAGTCCACCGTAACGAATAGTGTCTTGAAAAGGGTTTATAAGGTGGAAGTAAAACTACGGTAATTGAACAATGTCGAATTAACTAAAACGATGCTAAGGGAATTAAAGTGGGAAATTAGACACTGAAAGCAGTAGATGAGTCTTTTCCATTTCGGCAGCAAAGGAATTGACTATAGGTGATGTACAGAGGGTACAAAAACTGATGTGTGATAAGTTTCCATATACTCGTCATACTTTTTGCGATGCGACAATAAACCTATGCCACTCTTGTTCAGCCAACTCCTGGTTCTTTGAGGTGGCGTAATGGCTTCTTAATGCGGAGGCTTTAACTTCTACTATAGCATCGGGCGTGGGAGTGGTTGTTGAGAAATCTAACATCGAATATAAATTTGATAGAAGTGTTTTCTAAATCTATTTGTCTGGATTGTACCTGTGTGTGGAAGATAAACTTTGATGATTAACGGTTGAGACAACAAGAGAAGAGACAGTCTTGAAATGTAGCGGTAGAGAACAATGTCGAAACTTACGTGAGTGGATTGGATAACTAAGCATATACTGAATTGGGGAGAAATAAACGTAAGACACTACTTGTCCAAAATAATAGCTCTGTTGATGGAATACCTCCTCAAGCAAAAGGGATTAAGTAATAGAGGAAAGCATGAGGGGTTAAAACTGCAGAGGTAGACAAAGGGAGTAAGCAAGAAGGCTTTCCCTACCATTCAGAATAATCCAGTATACTGCCTAGTGGATCAAGTTCAACGCCTTCGTTAATAATGGTTTCAAGGTACAATTACCACAAATTTAAAAAAATGAACAATAGACGTAGTAACAAACGATCTTCCCCCCTCGCAATGTGTCACAGTTGTTCAGTGTTTTGGGGGCTGTCGTCCGATATTCTACTAAACGCTATACAACTGAGTAACTGAGCATTTGCTACCATTCTGGGACTTTAAGCGGACACTTTGTATCGGTATATTATGCAGAGGGCAGTATGGAGCTGGCCACACCCTGGGGAATGCTGGTGGCATAATGATGAGTCACTGCTTATTTACGCAAGTGTCGAGTGAGGCGCGCCGCGTGGGCAGCGGCACTAAAATGCAAATGAGGGCTTCCCAGCGGCCAGCGTACGCCTCTAGTGCTCGGCCTGCCGCAGAACAGTGGAAACGTAGGTTCCCGTTACAGCGGGGGCGCCTGCCCGATCTCGGTGCTGTACTCGGACAGTCGTAAACTGATGCGACACCAGCCGCAACTTAATGTTTACCATACACAGAGAAACTACCGGTCTGTATCTGTATAGTAGGAACATGAAGAGTGCACGTTATCATTACATACTTGATGTAATCAAAATTCCGTGATGTGTGATAAGCTTCCACATTCTCGTCATGCTTTCTGCGATGTGACAATAAACCTATGTCATTCTTGTTCAGCCAGTTGCCCGTTCTTTGAGGTGGGGTAATGCCTTCTTAATGGGGAGACTTTGAGTTCCAGTACAGCGTCCGGCGTGGGAATGGTTTCCAAATGTGTCGTTGTCAGTTCTCTCTAGTTGCTGACCCAACGTCGAAAGTAATCGTATATCTATGTAACGTTGTATATTGTGATGTGCACACACAGAGGAAAGATCGGAACTAGTGACTTCTTAGCTTCTACTTTATCTTACAGAGGGCCAGAAGACTGGACTGTAAGTTGTATGACTACTTTTTTTGAGATATTTATTGGAACAGTCTCAGTTGCAGTTGGTCACAACTGTGACTGATACAATGAGAATTTAAAAAAATTATACAGATGCGGCCTCCTTTATGACAATATGGCATCCATTAATATTTTACGATTTTGGTCATAGTGAAAGGCGGCTACACTGAGTCACAGCGCCAGAGATAGCACCAAAGAGTATTTTTCCGCCGCCCGCCTCCACTGCGGCAGTTGTAGTTCAGAGGTTGCCGTGGTCAGTGCTTGTTGAGAGGACGTCGATAGCAGTACTAGTTGAGCCCATGTCGTGTGCAGTTGTTCTGTTGGGTGAGACAGCAGATGCTGTTTGATTGGGGATGTTGCAATGATCACAGTGTAATTTTCGTCAATATACACTCGTGGAAATTGAAATAAGAACACCGTGAATTCATTGTCCCAGGAAGGGGAAACTTTATTGACACATTCCTGGGGTCAGATACACCACATGATCACACTGACAGAACCACAGGCACATAGACACAGGCAACAGAGCATGCACAATGTCGGCACTAGTACAGTGTATATCCACCTTTCGCAGCAATGCAGGCTGCTATTCTCCCATGGAGACGATCGTAGAGATGCTGGATGTAGTCCTGTGGAACGGCTTGCCATGCCATTTCCACCTGTCGCCTCAGTTGGACCAGCGTTCGTGCTGGACGTGCAGACCGCGTGAGACGACGCTTCATCCAGTCCCAAACATGCTCAATGGGGGACAGATCCGGAGATCTTGCTGGCCAGGGTAGTTGACTTACACCTTCTAGAGCACGTTGGGTGGCACGGGATACATGCGGACGTGCATTGTCCTGTTGGAACAGCAAGTTCCCTTGCCGGTCTAGGAATGGTAGAACGATGGGTTCGATGACGGTTTGGATGTACCGTGCACTATTCAGTGTCCCCTCGACGATCACCAGTGGTGTACGGCCAGTGTAGGAGATCGCTCCCCACACCATGATGCCGGGTGTTGGCCCTGTGTGCCTCGGTCGTATGCAGTCCTGATTGTGGCGCTCACCTGCACGGCGCCAAACACGCATACGACCATCATTGGCACCAAGGCAGAAGCGACTCTCATCGCTAAGACGACACGTCTCCATTCGTCCCTCCATTCACGCCTGTCGCGACACCACTGGAGGCGGGCTGCACGATGTTGGGGCGTGAGCGGAAGACGGCCTAACGGTGTGCGGGACCGTAGCCCAGCTTCATGGAGACGGTTGCGAATGGTCCTCGCCGATACCCCAGGAGCAACAGTGTCCCTAATTTGCTGGGAAGTGGCGGTGCGGTCCCCTACGGCACTGCGTAGGATCCTATGGTCTTGGCGTGCATCCGTGCGTCGCTGCGGTCCGGTCCCAGGTCGACGGGCTCGTGCACCTTCCACCGACCACTGGCGACAACATCGATGTACTGTGGAGACCTCACGCCCCACGTGTTGAGCAATTCGGCGGTACGTCCACCCGGCCTCCCGCATGCCCACTATACGCCCTCGCTCAAAGTCCGTCAACTGCACATACGGTTCACGTCCACGCTGTCGCGGCATGCTACCAGTGTTAAAGACTGCGATGGAGCTCCGTATGCCACGGCAAACTGGCTGACACTGACGGCGGCGGTGCACAAATGCTGCGCAGCTAGCGCCATTCGACGGCCAACACCGCGGTTCCTGGTGTGTCCGCTGTGCCGTGCGTGTGATCATTGCTTGTACAGCCCTCTCGCAGTGTCCGGAGCAAGTATGGTGGGTCTGACACACCGGTGTCAATGTGTTCTTTTTTCCATTACCAGGAGTGTATATGAAGGTAACAAAAAAAAATTTTATTTCAAATTTTCTAAATAACAATGCCTCTTGGTCACAGGTTTAGTCAACAAAGCACCCGGCTTTGTGTTCATGTATTAGACTGTAATTCTGGTTTCTATATGGAATTATAGTATTTCTGGTTTTTTAATTACGGTGTTTAAAATATCTTGTCGTATTGAGGAAGAACCGTGCCAGATGTGCACGTTGAATCTCACTTCCACACACAGAACAGTTACACTTGTGCTTTGTTGTTTCGTAACTCTTATAGTTGCTGGGGACTTAATTAATCAATTGTGTTAACGGAAATTTCCTTTCATTCTTTATTGTTATTCTATGCAGTCAGATTGCATACTAATACTACTCAGGGCCAACCGGTTACGAGACTTCGTAGCCGGACATACAGCTACTAAAATTATTTGTATTTTATTTAATTAAGCCCCCATGCAATAGTTGTCGACGATTGGGTTATCAAGTACTTCTAATAGTGACGGCCTTTATGCAGTCTTCTCTTTCTGCATGCTAGTGCTGGCTCACCATCTATGAGTTGTGGCAAACTGATACCTGCTAAGGAACTGCTCTAGCACACATCATTAGAAGTCTGCGCACTAATGTTCAGACTTTGTCCATAAATGTAAACATTTAAGATCTAGGATAAATGAGTCGGGATTCATTAACAGAAAAGACAATGCCGTATGCAAGTGCAGGCTTTCTCGGCGAGTTCCGATGATGAAGTCTGCTCGGATTATCGGTCGGGTTCGTGTCCAACTCGTATCTTTATACATGCTGGACCACAGGCTCTCCTGCCTTGTCTGCAATGGCTGCGCCAATCGCTCGCCTCAAGAAGGATTGTCTCGGACGGTGTGGGAATTGTGTGGAATCGCGGCCGGGTGAAGGGGGAGGGGAGACTCCCAGCGTGATGGAGGGTCCTGGGGTAACGTCTTGGTGCTGCCTGCCGGTTTCATCCGCTGCCTTCGCCGCTTTCACATCAGAGTACCCTTGGCGTATTCTTGATAGAGCTACGTCCCACGCACAGTTCAGATGGAAACCACCATCTCAGTTGACAAGGTCTTCATGAACCATTATCTCCACTGCCTCTTTGACGATCGAATCCCACAACCAGTTCGTCCTGCACAACACCTCTCTCTCTGTTCAAACTCAAACATATAGCCTTCGTTGAAGCCGTGCTCGGTCACTGCAAATTTGTCCGTTTGGCTGAGGTGAAAGCTTGTCACAAGTTCTGAGCGGCGCCGCGAAATATACCATTGGGTCTGGCCGATATACTGCTTGCTACATTCGCAACTTATGATGTAGAGTCCGTATGTCCATAGTCTTTGTCTCTCTTTCAGTGAGGCAAGCATTTTTTTATTTTACCAAATGAGTATAAAATGGTTTAAAAGTTGTTCTTCAACATCTTGGCAACATTCGCCGTGGGCGTCCCAACATACGAAAGAAACGTCAGACACTTTAGGTCTTCTTCCGAAACATCTTTCTTCTCATTGCTCGGCTTGAGAGTACGTCTGATCTGTGTCTCCCTGTAGCCGTTCTTGCGAAAAGTTTCCCTCAAATACTGCAACTCAGCATAGTCGCATATGTCTCGTGCTCTGTGCCCCAGGATGGAGAACATAGATATGCACTGACCTAAATAGTGGTAGGTATTAGCGCTTAAGGCACAGGTCCGTTTGTGTCTTTACCAAAAGGCAGAACGTGCCAGCGTGCCATCAGTTTTCTCGCTTATCAGGATATCAAGAATAGCCAGGCATCCGTTTCCTTCTGCCTCCATTGTGAACTTTATATTGTAGTACATACTAGTAAGGTGGTCAAGAAAGTCCTTGAGGTTTCCTTAGCCATGTAACCATTAATGTGTCGTCCATGTATAGGTAGAGCGCCTTGAGTCCAGACGGATGGTTTTGAGAGCCGTTTCCTCGAAATGGCCGGCCGGTGTGGCCGTGCGGTTCTAGGCGCTTCAGTCTGGAACCGCGTGACCGCTACGGTCGCAGGTTCGAATCCTGCCTCGGGCATGGATGTGTGTGATGTCCTTAGGTTAGTTAGGTTTAAGTAGTTCTAAGTTCTAGGGGACTGATGACCACAGATGTTAAGTCCCATAGTGCTCAGAGCCATTTCAACCATTTTTTGAACGTCGAAATGTTTCATATACGTGTTTGCGATACCTACCGCAAGAGGGGATCCAGACTCCATCTAACTGCTGGTACAACGATCCCCCACATTGAAAGACGGCGGTAGTGAGTGCACGACGGAACAGTCCCACAGTGTCTTCGTCAAAGTCGTTCCTTAGTTAGCAAGTAGTTCTCTAGCGGTGTCCGTGTGAATTTAGACTTGACGTCGAAGCTGACCCTTGTCCAAACTCTTGTCGAAATGTATAACCTAGAGCACCTTTAGAAACTCAGATGAGTTTTGACAATGTGTGTGCAGTGATCCGCGAGAGGCTTTACTAACTGTGCCAGGTATTTAGCTATCCCATGTGTTGGTGAATTAATTGTTTCCTCAACTGAACGTAATGGAACTTCTTTCTTGTGTATCTTTGGCAGGCCATATAGTCGTGATATAGGTGCTCGGGCTACAGCCATCTGATCATATCCTTGTACATGCTTGAGCTGTTCAGGAGTGAGATAGTCTTCCTAGTCACAGCCAGCGTAGGACTCTTCCCTACTGGCTTGTAATTTGGATTTTGTACTAGCATCTCAACCTTCTTCCTGTAGTCACTAAGTTACTGTTATAAAGTCCTTATCTTACTGTATTGTGGTGCTATGGGGCTTATATTGAAATGTAATTGTAGCATGAACCTAATAATAAAGACTGTTGTTGTTGTGCTCTTAGCTCCGAAGACCATTTTGATGCAACTGTCTGTCGTAGTGTAGTCTGTGCAAGACCATCTCCGCATAGAAACTGCGACCTGAAACCCACTTCCATTTGAACCTGTTTACAGTAGCCAAGCCTTGAGTACACTTCTACGAGTATAATCTGCATCCCCACCCCTTTATTCTCCTGCCTCCATTACCTACATGACGATTCCTTTATGCCTGGGGGCGTGTCCTGTCAGCCGACCCCTATTTAACATACAATGTGCCATATAACTTATTTCTCCCCCCTAAGACTCAGAACCTCCTCGTTAGTTACTCGATCCATCCACTTAATCTTCAGTTTCTCCTCTAGCATGACATTTCAAGATCTTATATCACAATTTTGTTTGAAGCGTATATTGACCAAGTTTCACTCCTGTATAAGGTATACTTGAGACAAATTCCCGCACAAAATATTTTCAAATAGATTTATACTGAATGACAAAAAATTACGTTTTTCAGAAGTAGTTTTATTACCGTTGCCAACCTTCATTTCATAATCTCTCTGCTTTGGTCATCGTCGCTTATCTTGCTACCTAATTAACAAAACTATTTTTAGTCGCATTACGTAATCTAGTTCCTTCAGAATCACTTGATTTTATTCATTTAACACATCGCCCTTGTTTTATCTGTGTTGATGTTTATCTCAAACCTCTTATCAAGACTATTCATTCCGTTCCACTGGCCTACAAATATTCACGAATATCAAATCTAACAGAAATGTATGTTTATCTCGCTGTAGCATTTGGAGGATAGTGTCCTGTTTGTATATTTAATTGCAAATCCCCTGTTCAAATTAATGTATGTTCTTATGCATAGGCAATTAATATTTCGAACTGAGTAATCTGTATTTGCTCAACGAACCACATAATCGTCTACTACTTTTCCTGAGAAACTGGTAAGTACAATGTAAATAAAACTGCTCAAGTCGAGTTTCATGTAATCGCTAAAGTGTGATGTCAACGGAAAGAGTCGTTATGCTTCTCAGTACTAACAAAAAGTTGCATGAAATATGTGCTACATATGACACAATCTTTTCAACGCAGAGCGTTATTCTAGGTATTTATTGAAGATAAGATCAAAAGACGAAGAACATTTAAAGTTCCTAGCCGTTGACTAAGGACGACTACAGCGAAGCGCGAAATTGAAATTGTAAATTTGTGGTAACATCTTATGGGACCAAACTGCTTAGGTCATCGCTGCCTAAGCTTACACACTACTTAATCTAACTTAAATTAACGTACGCTATGGACAACACACACAAACTCATGCCCGAGGGTGGACTCGAACCTGCGACGGGGACAGCCACGTGGACAGTGGTGACAAGGCGCCATAGGACGCGCCGCTTACCCGCGCGAGTCCTCCCTCAGGCATGGGTGTGTGTGTTGTCCTTAGCGTAAGTTAGTTTAAGTTACATTAAGTAGTGCGTCAGCTTAGCGACCGATGACCTAAGCAGTTTGGTCCCATAAGGCCTTACCACTAATTTTCAAAAAATTGCAACTGGGCTGGATGCATACTCTGATTCGGTTGCGAAGGGTGTCATAGAACCGTCGTATTTTCTCATAAGGTAAGCTGGCCCAGAAATATTGTAACTGATCCTTGATATCCTGGATACTGGTACTGGGACGGAGTTGACCTGCGACCTGGTCCCATACATGTTCCATCAGAGGCAGATCTGGGGACTCTGCTGGTCACGGGAGTGCCTCAACACCACGCAGATGATTCATAGGGGCTGGTGTGAAGTGTTGACTAGCATTGCTTTGCTGAAAAGTGACACCACGATGCTGCTGCACGAGAGGTAACATATGAGGACGCAGGAAGTCCGTGAGTTATTAGTGTGCTGTTGCAGATCCCTCAGTCACTACTAGCTGTAGCTTGTGGTCGTACCCTGCGACTCCACACAATATGACGCCATAAGTAACACCTCCGTACTTCTACAAGATAATGTAAGAATTGGACACTCGTCGGCGATGTCCATCCAGAGTAGTGGAGAACTGCGATGATCATTGAACACATTTCGACACCATTTATCAGCAGTCCATGCTTCGCAGTCACTATACCACTCCAAACCATAGTTTATGTTCTACTGTTAACGGCAGTCTGTCCATATGATGGTATTCCTACAGTTGCTAGTCTCTGGCCAATGGTGTGGCTCGACACAGAATGGTCTAGGGAGTACATTACTTTTCTCAGATGACATGCACAGATGTTGAGGGGTTACTACACGGCGATCATTCTTTTTGGTGGTTAGGTATGGTCGGTCAGTAACTTGAAGACGATAATGTCTGCTGTCACGTTCCCAGGCAATCGAATATTAGGCTTCCGTCACGTCAGAATGCCCCATAAATTAGGACATTGCATGATTCGATCTGCCAGCCGAATGGAGACTATTGAACTGTCTCTCTCTTTCATAAACAAAATGGAGCATTTAAAGCTGAAAGATTAATCAGCTTTGACATAAAATTTCAAACACATTAAATACATTTTTTAAATGAACACACCGCTATTTAAGTCGTAATGACCATTACGACTTACGAACATGTATTCATCTTTTATACATCTGGTTTTTCTAAATATGACGTCCTCCCACTATTATTTACTGATATTTTTAGAGGATGATGATTTGACGTCTGACACTTGATGTGGAACGAATGTTTTTCTTAATTGATGGCCAGTTTTGAGCTTCATGTCCTGCAATACATATTAATGACATAAACCCAGTTATTGGAAAACGGCCTAAAAGGCCGAAACCTGGGTCGTAATTAAATAAAGAACAAAGCAATCAAATGGTGGTGTGTTTATTCAAAACTTAATGTACGACTGTTGCTCAGCAACACCAAAAACAATCATGAACACAAGATGAAGGAAAATATTACATCAAATTCGGGAGCACATTGGAATGTAAAAGAGTAAAAAATTTTAAATTCTCAGTATTTTAATGGAATATTCTATAGTACATAAAAGCTGTACCGCAAAAAAATATTATTAACGACACAGCATGCCCCCAGGCCCTAAAATATGGCAACAGTGGCCGCCTGCTATATCATATCATGAGCACTCTGATTAAAGGATGGTATAGAAATTTCTAAAACAACAAACAAGCATTCATACATGAACCAAACATAATGGTTTCACAAGCCCACAACCCACCCCAAACTCGGTATTGAAAAACGCAATGACAATAACAGTAATTAATAAAATACTTTCGTAAATAAAAGAACTTTTAAAACCCACCTTTAAACAAGTATACACGGCGTCAGTCAATGGCGCCGCAAAATTACTCACCAGTTACTTCACCTGAAAAGGCAACACCTACTCTAACAATAACAGTCCAAAAGTGAGTAATTAGTGAACAGCTGCTCTGATAAGTTAACGGGCCAATTATAGCAAATTTAAGGCGTATTTCCGATAGACTCGGCCCATATAACATAACTCAATAAGACAGAAATCACAATATAGCTTTTAAAGGAATTGTACTCACGTTTGAAAATAAAAGACCTTTCTTGAAAAGCTACTAGCACATTGACACACCAAATTAACGTAAGGCTATCGACCATCTCACTGCAACATGTCGTAGCAAAATCTTAACAGTTCATGACATTTTTTATCTTTCCCAGAGACTGCCCTCTGGTGCTCAGCATTCGTTTTCTGGGTTCAGGCTGCGCGTTCCCTGGTTTCCTGAGCTGGGGACTGGTAAGCGCCGCCAGTCCTCTGTAAAGTTTGTGCATGTTGCAGCTACCACTTACTACATGGTGCGGCAGTGGAACGTTGTGTGCTACATGGAACGGGACTTTTGGCTTGACTATCCGGGTCCCGAGGATAGTACAAATCTCTACAAAGACCCCTCAATAGCAAGGCGCACTGCGCGCTGATGAGAAGCATTGCTCTTGAGGTCGAACAATTGTTAGGGGGCAACCTCTGCGGAATCTGCCGCATCTTAGTTATATAAAGCTTACCTAGGCTCGTGGGGCTCTGTCTGAATGCGTGGTTGTGGTTGTGTTTGTGGTTGTAAACCTCGAAATTAAATTGTTCTCTCCCAGAGGAATGGGTGTACCGCTTGTGGGTAGGCCTAGTAACACCTAGTCTAACAAGAAGACTCACGCAGTGACTCCTCATGAGTCTAAGAGTTTTCACAGTTCTTGTGTTTAGAGAACGCTTCCTGTCGGTCAGGGTGTGTTTTTAATAGTTAAAAGAAAAGAAGGCAGCTTTGAGAAAGTTTCCCCTTACTACATTAAAAAGGGCTAAGAAGGCATTGCTTGAAGTTTCAATGTGTCAGGCAATTGTGCAGTGGGAAACTCTGGTAGAACCTTCTAGTTCGCAACAAGTAAAGAACCTCCAGAAAGCAAAATGCCTTAGCGAATACGCCACTGAAGCGGAACTCCACAGCACCTTCAACTACAGCTAAGAAATGGTGTCAGTCAGAGTTCTGATAGATAATCCCAAACAGCAGCTGATAGATGAGTGTGTCCTAGAAGCCATTACTGGTATGTAAAATATAATGAAAAACTTGAATGGCGATTTAATCAAGTCAGGTTGATTTACATTTACATTTAATAGCACGACAACCCCAGAGCACGTCAAGGCTGATTTTCTTCACGGAAGCATGTGGCCTTATGTGCCCAAGCCAATGTGCTGTTTTAAGTAGAAGTACTAAGGGCACACTACTCTCGGTTCTAAGGGTGAAGTCACTTGTGGCAACTGTGATAAGGCCTCTCAGAAAGAGCTGGTTGTTCACATCATCCGAAGTGTGTTAACTGCTCTGGAAATCACCCTTTCTGAAGCTGGGACTTCTGTATCTTCACCGGCAGCAGTGGCCGAGCTGTTCTAGGCTCTACAGTCTGGAACCGCGCAACCGCTACGGTCACAGGTTCGAATCCTGCCTCGGACATGGATGTGTGTGATGTCCTTTGGTTGGTTAGGTTTAAGTAGTTCTAAGTTCTAGGTGACTGATGACCTCAGATGTTAAGTCTCATGGGGCTCAGAGCCATTGGAACCATTTTGCTGTATCTTCCTTGAAGAAGCAGCAGCTGAAAACAACGAGGCATATCCCCTATGGTGAGGCCGAAGACATCTATAAGACCACGCAGCCTCCCACATTCACTACATCTTTCACTTCAGCCCTTAAAAAGCATATTTCGACAGCTGATGCCGCAAAACAAATGAAGGTTGCTAGACTCAGCACTGCTGCCGGCGTTTGTCAGTACACGTGTAACACCTCTGTTCTTTATAAACCTAAAGCTCTCCTGTGAACATCAGATAAAGCCTTAGTTGCCAACCTTGCGAAGCCAAAGAAGGAAATGAGATGCTTCCATTACTGCAAGCATTACACCGTCAGAGTAGGTCGATGTCATTCGACCTGATGGTCCCACTGCTTCTGCTTGGAGCCTATGGAATGTGAAGGCTGCCCGTGGCAACCATTTGACCCAAAGACCGAACATCCACCACTGCAGGCCCGCCAATCCAGTATAGGGATAAGGTAAAAGAGCGACACCGTGATAAATGACTGCCATACAGTGCAACATGAATAGCTGGAGGACCCATATGGAGGTACTGAAAAGCCTAGCACATGCACACCCTGTATGCTTGTATTTACAGGACACACATTTTAAAGCCACTGACAACCCTGTGCTGTGGGGCTATACTCTCTACTGTAAGGAAGACTAAGCAGGGGAAAGAGTCAAAGGAGGGCTTATTGTCTTTATCAGTAAAGTAAACCACACCTCTACTCTCCCCTCGGCTACTGACCTATAAGCTGCAGCTGTTGAAGTTCATGTGAGTTAGATGACCACTATCAGCTCACTCTGTTTACCTACACAGTATAGTGTCTGTGTCATTCACAGGCCTGGTAGAGCAATACCCCTGCATATTTCCTCTACTGGGTGATTTCGGCGCACAAGATGTATTATGGGGCTCAAACTCAACGTGCTGTGGGAATCGAGTTTACGAGAGCCTAGTGGTGTCTCAGGAGCTGTGCTTCTCAAGACGGCAGTCGTACTCGTTTTCCGGCTGCTGCTAGGTCGTCCTCTGCTGTCGATCTCTCTTTCTGCTCTCCGGCTCTCGCAGACGCTGCTATGTGGGAAACAACTGATGACCGTTATTCCAGTGAAGGATTGCGAGGGCCAAGGCTCGATGCGTGTTTAAGGAGAGGAATTAAAGGTCATAGTAAGCGTTCCTGACCTCTACCAACCGTTCCACTTGTCCTAGAAAAGTATAGGAAGCCATTAGGAGTCTTTCCGGTAAACACAGTCGTTTACGCATAACAGCAGTGCTGAAACAAGGCTATCTCCGCATAACATCCAGGGACATCGTCTGGACGATGGCAGAGCATTTCGTAACGACTACTGCCACTATCAGTCGGGATCAGACTCTCTGCTGCTATCGAGCGACTATGGAGAGGGGCCACTTGAACTTCAGTTCCTAAGATTGTGAGTCTTACAGCTGCCCTTTCTCCATGTACGAGCTGGATTCAGCACCGCGTGAGGCTCTTGATACTGCTCACAATCACGATCAAATCCGGTAGAGCATGCTTCGACATTTGGCAGCATCGTTAAATGAAATCGTTCTCGAATGTTTTAATTTGATGTGGCAGGCAGGCTACTTTCCCAACTAGTGGAGAGCGGTAATTCAGATACCTCTTCTTAAACTGGGTAAGGACTGTAAGTGTCCCAGTAGTTTGAAGAGCGTCGCTTTAATGAGTTGTGAAGGGAAAGGCCCTGGAACGAATGATTAACCGTCGTCTAGTTTGGCTGTTAGAGTCCAGGCATCTCCTTAGTCGCTCTGAGTGTGGCTTCAGGAGATTTAGATCTGCTGTCGATAACCTGACACAGCTAGAGGCGGCTGTCCAGTAACCTATCCTTCGTTAACATCACTGGCTCGGTATATTCTTTAATATCGGCTAAGCGTACGATACTATTTGGAGACATTGTCTTCAAGGGCAGTTCCACAAATGGAGCCTCCACTTTCCAATTTTCATACAGTCCTTCCTGTACAAGCGCCCTTTCGGACCTGTGCTAGTGACGTGGTGTTGGATCTCTCTGAGCAAGAGAATGGTGCTCTTCAGAGCAGTGTTCTGTTTCCCAGTTTTTGTTTGAACATTGCACCTTGTTTGTGGACAACTTTGCAGTTTTCTGTTCGTCCGTTAGTACTGCAACAGCGAGACCGTCAGTTGCAACTTACGGTGCAGAGGTTAGATGAGTGAGCAGCAGAAGATGGGTTTTCAGATTTCTGCATATAAGGATGTATTATCTCATTTTAATCGTTTTCATCGTATTTTTAATTTACGTGATTTACATATGAGGGTCACCATTCTGCATTTTAAAGACTCGGAAAGGTTTCTAGGATTCATTGTTGACTCCAAACAATTTGTGCTTAGCACACCTGAGAGACCTGAAAACCAGGACTCATAAGGCACTGAATATCTTGAAGCGCCTTAACCATAGGAATTGAAGAACTGACAGGACGCGTCTGCTTCAGTTTTATACGGATACTGTGTGATAGTGGATATACTCTTGGTGCACATTGTATGGCTCTGCGAGGCCATCTTATCTGAAGATCATAGCGTTACCTACCGTGAAGGGATCGGACTGAAGCATCTTTCGCTTCCATAGACAACCTTTTCAATTCATACATGGCGTCTTATTTTCACACATCGTACTTACTTATATGTCTTTTAGACGTGAATTCGTCTTTAGGACTAGAGTAAGGTAAGGAGCACTAGTTTGTGAACAGAAGTAAAACATTTACAGTGTAGTACATTTTGAGTTATAACTGCAAAATCTATTTTGCAACTAAAATTAAGTTATCTCACTCGCAGAGAATATAACTACAATCGGCTCACTTCGTCTCGTTCCCCGAACAGATGGGAGCGTGCAGCGCAAGACCCGTATCAACCAGCATAACTGAGTACCGCATTATCAGCGGTATCGTCCTCGCTTCTGCTCTACGTAGTGGAAGGTTATAGAACAGCGAGTCACTTACATAAAAATGCTTCATTTCCTGAAAAAATGTATAATTCACCGTTGCCTACTGAATATGTCGTACAAAGGAAAAACGACCATGGTCGACTCATCGGGAAGGTGTGTGTTCCGACGTGTCACGACAAACAGGTTTTAAAGCACTTCAGTTACTGTAGCGAAAAGTAAGTTATATCCTGAACACAGTGTGCAACTGAATAGTGTGTTCATGCAGTATAGTTCGTTCGCTTCATCTCCAAAATAAGGTTTGATAATTTTTTCCGCATTATCTTAACATTATTATTTACGATTACAGCTTCAACACCGAGAAGGAAAAGGGAGGAGGGAAACTTAAAAGACGTTACACACAAAGCAGAAAAAATTAATTCAGAGGGTGATGACAAGAAGAAGAGCTATGTAAATGGTATTAACGGCAGATACAAAGGAGAAGGGACTGCTGAGGGAAATATACGAAACTCCTTCCCTCCTCAAAATGTCGCATAACGACAATGTTTCGATTCGAAAGACTATGACATGTCGCGCAGTGCAACTTATACTTCGTCCTAATCTCTTTCTTCCCCCTCCTTCTTACCATATCCTTATCCACCTCTTTTAATTCATCTCCTCCTCATTGCTTCCGTCATCTATCTCCTTCTCTCTCCACCTCCTCCTCCTCCACTCTCCCCTCAGTATTTATCTCCTCTTCCCCCTCTCCATGTCTATTTCTGACCCCTTTCCATCTGTCCATCTCCTCTTACCCCTCTCTCCGACCTTGAAACTTATTTGTTGTCATTGTCAACGAAATCGTGAGTGGGAACTGAAGTCGCTTAAAATGAATAGGTAAATCTGTTGGGATCTCCGGCTGCTGATCTGTGAGGATAGTAGCTTCGATCTCAATATCTCACATATTTTTAATCTGTGAAATGGTAGGGCAACAAAGTTTCGAACGATTCATATTCCGTAGTACTTTCCTGATTGTAAGACGAAAAGCTATAAATACAACACTCATGTTGTATTTTGAAACCGATTCAGAGAAAGAAAACAGCACACAGTTGTGTATAGAACCTTTGTTTAAAGTTATATGTATAGAGAAAGAATTTATGTATGGGAGAAACAATTTGCCCAATGGTTTAGATGCCCTGTAATCATAGTTAATACTGAATGCGAGAAAGCTGACGAAACCGCACATTTTCAGAGCGCAGTATTTTCTTTCTCGTAGTGGGTTTTGACGGAAAACCAGTACATTATTGAATTTTTCCATCTAAGTTAGTCTAATTGTTAAAGTATCATGTAAAAATTTGAAGTACGACGGTCATATAAATTTCGAGATTATTGCTATCAACTTTTACCTAATATATAACTATACATAGCTGCCAACGACCCTCTTCTCTTGGTGTTTATTTTCATTTACTTTCTGAAAACATTCCATATCATTCTCAAACATTCGAGAACATCGTGGAAATATACATTGAAAAATTCATAAACATTTTAGTATTTACGCTGAAAAATACTCTCTACTGCCCACAAACACTTTTAATTACTCCTGAAGCCACTTAATTATTCAACAGTAACCTAATTTGTAATAAAGTATTGTGTCACTTAATTATAAGTTTTTTACAGAGCATTGAGAACATTCCAGAACATCCTAAAACATTCGTCAACAGTCCAAAACATTACTAATTAATGTTAAAGAAAACTGGAAATTCCGTTTGTTCGTCGCCAATGAAATATATTAGCAAAAATTTACAAGATTCTTTTGGCAGTGGTATGATTCCACTCTTTGACCGACTTGAATCGAAAACACAGGACCGAACTGGTACGTTCCTTACTACTCATGGACGTAGCACCAAATGCTGTCATATCGAGACAAGTATTGTATGATTTCATATTCTGTAGGAAATTACTTGATTCCTTAGCTTCCCCATTCATATTATAATTCTGCCAGAGACACCTCCAGTGGCGCTAATCGAATTTTTCCATTCATGCAACAGAGCATACTTTAGCCTTCAGGGTGTACTGAAGGAAAGATTCCTATCAAGAAGTTTTAAGATCAGTCTGTACCAAGGTAAGATTATTCCTGTGGTTATGTACCGTTGTGAAAGCCTCACCTTTAGGAGAACAGATGAAGATATTCTACTTGTTTTCGAAAGAAATATCCTCCGAAAAATATATGGTCGAATGGCAGACAACAATGCAAACTACCCACAGACTGCGCACAGCACAGCCAGTGATTTTTCATACAGAGCGCTACGTGGCGTTACCAATAAGTAAACCTAAAAGCCTACTTACAAGTCCACCCGACAATCATTTCTTTTTCGATTTGCTCACATTTCTCATGGAGCCATTTCGTCTTAGCACTTCCTATTTATTTTATTCCTCTCTGACTTGTATTTCTGTATTCCTGAATTTTCCTAAGCATTTTTGTACGTCCTTCTTTCAAATGTACTGCCTACTGAGCTATTCCTTGTTGCTGTATCTATATCTTTAGAGAACTTCAAGCGTTTCTCATCATCCCGTAGTACCTCCGTACACTGCTTCCTTGTGTGTTGATTCTTCCTTGTTAATCTCTTGGATTTCAACCTACTCTCTATCACTACAACATTGGGGTCTGAGTCTGTATCTGCTCCTGGGTACGCCTTACAATCCAGTAACTCATTTCGGATTCTCTGCCTCTCTATGATGTAATCTTACTGAAATCGTCCTGTACCAACCGGCCTTTTCCAAGATACCTCCTCCTCCTGTGAGCCCTGAAAGAGTATTCGCTATTACTGGTTGAAATTTATTGCAGAGCTCAATTAGTCTTTCTCCTCTCTCATTTCTTGCCCCTAGCCCATATTCTTCTGTAACCTTTTCTTTTACTCCTCCCCCTACAACTGCATTCCAGTCCCCCATGACTATTAGATTTTCATCTCCATTTACGTACTGTATTACCCTTACAATATCCTCATACACCATCTCTATCTCTTCATCGTCGGCATGTATACCTGAACTATCGTTGTCATTGTCAGTTTGTCATTGATTCTGATAATAAATACCCTATCACTGAACTGTTCACAGGGACACACTCTTCTGTTCATGACGAATCCTGCTCCCAGTATCCCATTTTATGCTGCTGTTGTTATTCCGCTATACTCTTCTGATCAAGAATTTGTGTCTTCTTTCTATTTCACTTCACTGACACCCAATACATCTAGATTTCTGTTTCACTTCACTGACACCAAACATATCTACATTGAGCCTTTGAATGTCCCTTTTCTGATTTTCTAGCTTCCCTACCACATTCAAGCTTCTGACATTTCACTCTCCGACTCGTAGAACGTATTCCTTTCGTTGGTTATTTAGTGTTTTACTCATGGTCACCTCCAGGCTGGCAGGCCCTCTCCTGGATGGGGACTTTTCCGGAATCTATGGCCAATAAAGAGATCATCATGACACTTTTTCAATCACAGTCCACATGTCCTGTGGATGCACATTATGTGTCTTTAATGCAGTGGCTTTCGTGGCCTTCTGCATCCTCATGCCGTTGATCACTGCTGATTCTTCTGCGTTTAGGGGCAGTTTTGCGTCCCAAGGACAACAAAGTGCCCTGATCCTTTATCCACTCCTCCGCCCACTTTGACAATGGCGTTGGCACAATAAGGTTGACTTCTTATGACGGCAGTCTTCGGTCGAGAATGCTGTTAATCAAAATTTAAGCGATGGAGGGTTTCGAACCCGGGACCAAGGACGTTTTGGTTACTAACAAAAAACGCGCTATACCATTTTGTTCATTATGGTTAGTTGCATTTGTTCGAGGCGGACATCCCGTGACATCCATGCATGTTTAGTTTTTTTATTATAGAGGGCAGCTAACCCTCTGACCGAACACGCTGAACAACCGAGCCTGCAACCCATAGACCACGGGTGCTTATGTAAAATGAATAAAAATAATATTGGATCTTAATATTGTCTTTTTGATGTCGGAGTATCGGAGAAAAAATCACGCCGATGTATATCGATGCTATTTGGTAAAAATATCGATATATCCATTTGATTCTATTTCATCAACAGCCCTATGACCTTGTACTGAAGAGAAACGGTGATAAACAGTTGAGACGAGAAGAGAATACAAGCTTCAAAATGCAGAATATGATCGAGTACCTAACGACGACGTACTGAATCGAATTTGGGATAGAAAATTATACGGCACTACCTATGTAAGAAGGTAACAGTTAACAGGAGATATCCTGTCGCGTCAAAGAAGTACTGGGGTTAAAACTGTAGAGGGAGACGAATGGCTGACTTCTTCAAATAGGTTCAAAATGATACAGTGGATTGCACTACATATGGTAATGTGCAAATGTTTCAAAGACGAGTAGTTATCATATAATACCTAGACAGCCTTAATTTCTCATCCTGTGACTAGTACATCTTTCCACTCCTTATATAATGGGTTACATTTCATCGTTTTTTTTAGAAACTAAAGAGTTAGAGACTTCGCTTCTCGACTTGTTGCAATACTGTCCCGCGCACAACACCTAAAGCCTAATCCAAGACAGCAAAGGAAATACATACAACAGCATACCATATTCTGAGGAAACCACATTCTACTTATTATTAGTATGGAGCTGAACTATGAGACTGTCGAGGAAGTATTTTCTACAAGTTAATTCTGAAGTGTACGTTACACTAGCATGCACGCTGTGCTAACCCCTCATCCCTGTGCCGTTGCCATTAACCTAGCAGTTACAGACTTTTTGACACATTCTAACATGAGCTGAGGAAGACCGTCTCTTATTCCAGATAGTTAAGTAGCTTTTCCCTGAACATTAACGCCGTGCAGATGGCTAAGGACCCAGCTATCAGGCACCGTGAGGCGGGCAACCACTTATCTTTAGTATTACCTCAAGCGTTTCCCAGATGGTGGCACCTGTGGACGTCCACAGGAGTTGCTCGCTCGCCTTTGGCCATTGCACAGTGCCTGACAGAAACAATAAGCACACAGATTGGCAGGAGGAAACGAAATGAAACTTCACGTATTGATAGGGTATGGGACGGGTGTTGTAAAGCCACTGTAACCTAAGGTAAGCCGGCTCACGACTGAACTAACTGTTCCTTAGTATCCTAGATACTGACACTGTAACGAAGTTGTTCGAGCTGGTCCGACACACGTACTATTTGGAACATATTTGGTAATATTGCTGGCCATGGGAGTATCTCAATATCTGGCAGACAGTTCATTGAGGCGCGTGCCATGTGTAGACGGGCATTGTCGTGTTGAAAAATGGTACCACGATATTGCGCATGGGAGGCAACACGTAAGGACGCAGGATATCCGTGATGTACCGTTGTGTCTTCAGAGTTAGCTCAATCAGTATTATCCGTGAGCCTGATGGCATAACTGACGACCCTTCACACCATGACGTCAGAAGGAACACCGCTTTGACTCACCAAGAAAATGAAATGAAATGATCGTACGGCATTGCTGGCCGAGAGACCCGCCGAAATAACAAGTCCGTTTTAGCTGACGTCTCTTCGGTGACTTGCGAGTCAGTGATGATGAAATTATGATGAAAGACACACAACACCCATCATCTTGAGGCAGAGAAAATCCCTGACGCTGCCGGGAATCGAACCCGGGACCCCGTGCAGGAAGCGAGTACGCTACCGCAAGACCACGAGCTAAGGACACTCACCAAGATATTGGAGGTATTAGATCTCGCCTTAGGTCGCTGCCATCTCATCGAAGATGGTCATCGAGGATAGCACAGAACTGCGATTCATCGTTGAACATAATGTGACACCATTCATCAGCAGCCCATGCTTCCTGGAAACTACAGCACTCTAAATGACATTTTTGTTCTGGTTTTAACGGAAGCCAATACACTGGCTGGTAATTCCCCAGTCCGACTGGTGCTAGACTCCGAACATTGGTGCGGGATAACATAGGATGTTTCAGGAAATTTCTTACTGTTTCTCGGACGGCAGCCGCAGATGCTAAGGGGTTTACATGTGTTCGGTGCACAAAACGGCTATCCTCCCTTGTGAATGTTTGACATGGTGAACGTGTATCTCTCCCCTCACATTTCCATAGAGTGCAACATCGGGCTTTTCCCAGAACTGAATGTCTCAGATATATATATATATTGCATGATTCGACCAGCGAGCCAAATGCAGACCTATAATGAAGCAACCATTCTGACTTTACCAAGTACTGATAACGCTGCCCAATGCGAGTACATGGCATGTTTGTGTCCACAGTGATCACCCTACATCTGACGCTGACATACCCCTTATATTGTCTAGCAACGCACAAAACACGAATAACACTAATTGCACCCTGTTGGCAATTCTAACAGTCATAGAGAACTGTGACTCTAACCATTTACACATTCTCCGATGCTATTTACGTGTACATAGCCACTCGACAATTTCTTCTGGGTACTTCAGTTTTTTGTCAGGCAGTGTATATACATTGAATATTGTCGCTTCGTAACCAGAATCAAGACCATTTCCGAAAGCATGATCGTCAATGAAGTTTGCTTAACATTGAAAGCAAGTTTCTTCGCGAACACAAACGTACAGGCGCAAAGGAACGGAAGTGACCTCCTGGCGGGAAAGTGCTGCAACTCATACAAACATCAAATAGTCCATAATATACAAATACTATCTTAGAGCCCGCTGCTTCGCTCGCGTAAACTCTATGGCCTGCAGAGACTTCTTGTTTTTACTTAATCGAACTTTTATGGTCACAAAGTGCAACACTTCTAAGCTTTTCACGCAAATGAAGGCCACATAAGCATGGTATTTTCCGAATGGAATTCTGATCAAAAAGCGATTCTGGTAGCTGGAGTCCAAAGTTTTTGTTAGTCACGTCTTTTACGTTCTTGTGGAGATATTTACATAGCAACTTTCACACACTAACAAATATTCCTTTATATCTTACCGGGGATACCAATTGTCATAAATTTAGCTTTAAAATTTTTCTAATATAACGAAATAATTTGTTAGAAATTTTCATCTACTACTGCGCTTCCTCAGAGAGTGAATGTTCAGAAACGCTGAAACACTCAATATTTTTTTTTTTAATTTCTAACTGAGAAATCAAATACCAGTGGTCACAGATGTAGCCCGAAAATTCCTTTAGTAGTTCTTTAGGAATTATTTCTTTTCAAAAAACCTTTCACCCACTATTTTACACTCTTAGTGGTTGAATTTCCAAAAATGCTGAAACATTTATTTTTCATTTTTTAACTGAGAAACCAAATACCAGTTTTCGCAGTTTTCGCAGTTCTAACTTCAAAATTCCCTTAATAGCGAAATATTTACAAAATCCCTTTCATCCCCTGTGTCATAAGTGGAATTTCGGACAACCCCTTCTTATGAAATGCCTACAGTATGAGCCACGTTCTCTCCAAATTTCAAATTTCTCTCATTAGCGGTTTGGGCTGAGCGGTAATGAGTCACTCAGTCAGTCAGGACAATACCTTCTACATGTAGAGATAAGAAATTTCTATTACCCTCCAGAAATGATAAATAAGAATTGGCCACGTGCGAGAAGGACTGGCGTACTGAGGGTTTCGTACAAACTTAATTATAAATATACGGTGGTTATTCAATAATTAAAGAGACAAGTTGGTCTGGGGAAGAAACTGTTAGTAAGAAAAGTTTGGTACTTTTATGGCTTTAAGTTGGCATCTCTGGGATGAGCTCTGATCGGCTGATGTATCAACATTATTTAGTTTATAACCAGAAAAATACATTTCAAAACGGCTAGTCCGCTTGAAACGTCCATATTAGTTGAACAACGTTCTGTTATTCGTTTTTTACTTGCTCAAGGCAAGAAACAAGTGAATATGTACTGTAGAATGTCCAAAGTTTATAGAGAAGGTTGTATGAATCGTGAAAATTTTTATAAGTGGGTAGAGCAGTTCAAAAATGGTCGCGACTCAGTGACTGACGAACACCGTTCTGGCCGACCAATTGCAGTTTCAGTTCCCTTAGTTGAAAGTGGAAATGATCACATTATTCGTGCCGACCGTCGTGTGACTATGGAAATAATAGTTGATAAGTTTCAAGTTAGTACTGGTACAGTTCATAACATTATCTTTAACAAGCTGAAGAACCTCAAAACATGTGGAAGATGGATCCCAAAGGAGTTGACGCGGCTACACAAGGAAAGTAGGTTGAGAATGTGCACAGTGCTAAAAGAACGTTATGAAAGAGAAGGAGAGCACTTCCCCAAGTTATGAACCACAATCAACAACACAAAGCATGGAGTGGACGCACACCGACTCACCTGTGAAGAAAAAATTCAAATCCCAAATATCAGCAGGAAAAGTCATGTGATGTTTTGTGATGCTGAAGGTCAAGTTTTTTGTGATTATCTCGAAGAGCAGCGTGCAATGAATACTACTCGGATTTGCTATTAAACAAGGTGAACTCAGTCATGAGAGAGAGACGTCGTGGCTCTGAGAAGCGGTGTGATTCTCCAGCAAGGCAACGCACGTCCTCATATTGCTCAACTAACCAGTGAAACTATCGACAAAACGGGTTGGGAAGTACTGCATCATCCCCCTTACAGTCCTGATTTAGCACCTAGTGATTTCCATTTATTTGGTGCACTGAAGGAGGCATTATATGGGAAGAGGTTGCAGGACAACGAGGACGTGAAAACGTTTGTGGGAAATTAGTTCAAACATCAAGATAAAGAGTTCTTTGCAGCCGAAATAAAAAAACGCTTGTAGCCCCTTGGACAAAGTGCGCAAATGTTCAAGGAGATTATGTTGAAAAGTAGAAAAAATATTGTTTTGTAAAAATAAAAGCTTTTATCTCCAAACCAATTTGTCTCTTTAATTATTGAAAGACCCTCGTATGTATCCTCGGAATCGAGAATCTCAAGATTTTTGCATCTTGCCTAGTACTGACAATGCTACTGTCAAGGGTATGGGTTGAGCGTGTTCCAAGCCTGTATCAAAATCTCTAAAGTAGTTCCTCAGCCTAGCCCTTTAAACTCCTGAAGACAGACGTTGACAATGGATATTGTATCACAGACACAGTGCCTTTGTCCGTTCAGACACATCACTAAACTCGCCCAAAGATGTAAACAACTATGCATGACAAACGCTTATTAGACGAAGGGGGTCCGACAGCCGATCATATTCAGTCATTCCACCAGGAAGGAGGTAAACGACCCCCGATGTCTGTTGTTCAACCATGCCTAGACGGTCAATACCATGGTTTGATCACGTCCGTATTTTTTGTGCCACGAAGGGCTCTCAATAGGGGAAGTGTCCAGGCGTCTCGGAGTGAACCAAAGTGATGTTGTTCAGACATGGAGGAGATACACAGAGACAGGAACTGTCGATGACATGCATCGCTAAGGGCGCCCAAGGGCTACTACTGCAGTGGATGACCGCTACCTACGGATTATGGCTCGGAGCAGCTACGCCACCATATTGAATAATGCTTTTCGTGCTGCTAAAACCCATACAGGAACATATTACTAGAGAGCAACTTCTGCCGGATTTCCAATCCGTATTCCGGCAGAAGCACACTGCCCCACAACAGATCATGAGAGTGGTTGGAGCAGCCACAGAAGGCTTCAACCACAGAAGCTACTGCGGGATGGTGCTACTAGACGTATCCAAACCCTTCGACTAAGTATGGCATATAGAGCTACCACGTTATACACACAAGGGTTCACTGGGAGCATAGTTAAGCAGATCAAAAGCTATTTCACGAACAGGACTTTCTCTGTCAACGTAGATAACGCCACCTCCACCAAAAGGCGTATTCGTGCTGGGGTGCCATAGGGATTGGTCTTGAGGCCCGTTTTGTACAGTCTGTACACTGCGGACACACTGACGGCCCCCCCTGGTGTACACCGCGCAAGTACCCAGATAACACAGCATTCTACACACGAAATGCAAACAAGGACCTGGTCATCCGTAAGTTACAAAAGATTATAGATGACACAGAAACTTGGGCCCGCCGCTGGCGCTTTACCAACAATTCTGAAGAGATGCAGGCTATGCTGATCACCCAGAGGCTCAGAAGGCGCGGAACTCCTAAAGCCCCCCCCCCCTCCCCTTCACCATCAGCTAAACGGAACCCAACTCCCCTGGCGCAGAGCCGACAACTACCTTGACGTAACCTTGGAAACGTGGAAACCCCACATAGACATGGTCCATAGGAAGGGCTGTGCCAGAATGTCCATCCTATACCCAATCCTCAATTCAACCAGCTCCCTTCCCTGCTTTGTGGGTGTGAATGTATATCAGGCCCGTATACGGCCAGTAATGGAGTATGCATGCCCTGTCTGGGGATATGCGGCAAAGCAGCACCTGGACAAACTCCAGAGGTTGCAGAAACGCGCCCTCATGTGGGCACTGCGTCTACCTCTTGGATTCCCTGTTGACGATCTGCGTGCCGGAGCTGAAGTCTCACTCCTAGAAGAGCGCTTCCAAGATCTTGCAAGGGCCTTCTATGAAGGCTCTTCCAGGTCAGGAAACGTCCTCATCCACTCCCTAGTTCGGTATGACATGTCCCATACAAGCACAAACGCCCAATGACGATCTTCGACGACGTAGTCGAAGAGAAAATCCCTATATCCAATTCCTGATCCTCCTCCCTCCCCCATAATACCAATCCTCTCCCCAACTCCAGGCAAGTACCAGACACACACAAAACAATCATCACACCACACAAAAACCAAAAACTCACGGAAATAAATACACAAAGTACAAAGTGGAGTAAAAGCCGCAAGGCTACAAACTCCCGCATACACTTCCCCAAAGAGGTGAAAGTGTTAGATGAGTGAGAGAGAGTGACTGAGGGAACACTGAGGGCTGAACGATAAGTCATGGATATCCTGCGTCCTCATGCTATACCTCTTAGGTGCAAGTATAGTGAAACCATTTCTCAACAGGAAAAGTATCGTCTGCACATGATACGTGTCTGCGTAATTTGAAGTATTACAGAGACCAACAAAATCCCCATATCTGCTCCCAAAATGACATGTGTGGATCCAGCTTGAGCGTCAACGCCGTCTCACTGCCAATATCTGGGCACCAGTTATAATAGTTGTCAGCGTGCCTGCTACACGAGTTATTTGCCAAGTTGTTTCCAAATATGACTCCATTTTGTAATTACTGAAATAACATCATATAGCCGCTCAACGGGTGAAGTTTAATTTTATTTTCTCCTCAACTTGTTGGAGCAACACCTTTCATTTGTAATACGTTTGGCATTACATTATTAATCCTGCTTTTGGATCACACGTACTATTTTCTGGTTACATAACGTCTCACTTCTCTGCAAGAGAACTATCGCTTACAGAGTGATTTACATTGTACATGATATGTATTCGTAGTTGCGAACAAGGACAACCATTAGCTGTATAATGGAATGCCAACAATGAAAATTTGTGCTGGACAGGTAAGCACGTTGGAAAGAGCATTGTTTCCTAATTTGGAATAGCATAAACACTGCAATATCGGATTTACATTATCATCTACAAAACGTATCATGTCGTAGCCCAATGGAAACATGGTATTTAGTGCCGAGTAGCATGTGAAAACAAATAGCGATGCTAATTCTATGGCCGAAAACAAAGTAGAAATTGAGCATTACGTCCATACGTCCCGAAACAGTAACCTGGAACCGAACCAGAATTGTCTTAAACAACAACACACGTCAAAACAGAGTTCGAGAACGAATTCCTGGACGAAAAAGCAAGATTACAAGTTGAATTCAAGAACCGACGTAATGAAAACTTCATATTGTTTAGAGGGACAATGGCAATCCTTATGTGACGTACTTGAAGAAAGTGGAACGGTCTGCTGCACAGATAGTATGGGCAGCACTCAAAAGGGTCTTTGGATGGTAGAATTATTGAAAATTAAAGTAAATTGCCCAAGCACCATGCACCTTTTTGATGATGTAATAGTCTGCAACTTGAATAACACATCAGCTTCGTATGTACCTTCCGATCCACTAATTTGAAATGCGAAAAGAACTTTCTCTATTTACCTCCACAAATCTAATTTCTGCTACTTCTTATTACTTTATTCTTTTTTTTACTGTAAATCCATATCTTGTACTTTTTAAGCTGTACGTCCTGTTCAACACGTCCTGAAATTGATACTTTCACTGAGGATATCAGTCTCAACAGGTAATCTTGCGATTAATATCTTTTCCACCCTGAAATTTAATCTTACTCCTGGACTTCTTGCTTTATTTCTGTCATTGCTTCTTTGATGTATAAACTGAACAATAGGGACGAAAGCCTGTGTCACCATTACTCCTTTTCTAATCACAGTATATTGTCCTTGGTTTCACTGTTCACTCTTTGTTCTTGTACATATTGTATATTACCCTTCTATCCCAACTGCTTAGATCTGTTTTTCCAATCATTTTACGTGGTCGAAAGATGTGACTGTTCTTATGTCTGGTCTCCATGATCAAGTGCTTTATCAGAACTGCCTCTTTGGTGTCGTTACCTTCCTTAAAACCGGAGAGATTGTTATCAAACAGAAAACTGGTGGTTTCCTTTTTACATTTTCATTCATCTGTATATTATTCTTACCAGAAACTTGGATGCATGAACTGTTAAACTGATTTTGCGACAGTTTTAGTGTATTTACACTATGTGATCAAAAATATCCGAACGCCTTGCTGAAAATAACCTGATACGGGCCGCCACCTGACGGTCGCGCACGCAGCAACAGGTGGACAGTGTGACGTCACGCGGACTCTGCCCCCGCCGCCAGCCATATAAGCGGGGAGCGGGCTGTCCGTGCCGACACCGCTGCACCGGCGACCGACGGAGCATTCTGCGTGCTGCACTGACTTTGCGACGTCACTTCTCCACGAGTCTGAGGTGAGTAGAGGCTCTGCGGGGGCCCTCCATCGGCAATGCTGGAATTCGATATGGTCTTGACCCACCTTTAGCCTTGATGACAGCTTCCTCTCTCGCAGGTATACATCCAATCAAGTGCTGAAATGTTTCTTGGGGAATGGCAGCCCATTCTTCACGGAGTGCTGCACTGAGGAGAGGTATCGATGTTGGTCGGTGAGGCCTGGCACGAAGGCGGCGTTCCAAAACATCACAAAGGTGTACTGTAGGATTCCGGTCAGGACTCTGTGCAGGAGAGTCCATTACAGGGATGTTATTGTCGTGTAACCCCTCCGCCACAGGCCGTGCATTATGGACAGGTGCCCGAACCTGTTGAAAGATGCATTCGCCATCCCCGAGATGCTCTTCAACAATGGTAAGCAAGAAAGTGCTTCAAACATCAACGTAGGCCTGTGCTGTGAAAGTGCCACGCCAAATAACAAGTGGTGCAGGCCCCATCCATGAAAAACTTGACCACACCATAACAACATCGCCTTCGAATTTTACTGTTGGCACTACACACAAGGCAGGTGACGTTCAACGGGCATTCGTCATACCCACACCCTGACATCGGATCACTACATTGTGTATCGTGATTCGTCATTCCACACAACGTTTTACCACTGTTCAGTCGTCTAATGTTTTCGCTCCTTACACCAAGAGAGGCGTCTTTTGGCATTTAGCGGCTTATGAGCAGCCGCTCGACCATGAAATCCAAGTTTCCTCACCTCTCACCTAACTGTCATAGTACTTACAGTGGATCCTGATGCAATTTGAAATTCCTTTGTGGTGGTCTGGATAGATATCTGCCTATTACACATTACTATCTTCTTCAATGGCTGTCAGTCAACAGACGAGGTCGACCTGTGAGTTTTTGTGCTGTACGTGTCCCTTAATGTTTCCACTTGACTATCACAACGGAAACAGTGGACCTAGGGATGTTTAGGAGTGTGGAAATTTCGTGTACAAACGTATGACACAAGTGACACCCAATCACCTGACCACGTTCGAAGTCCTTGAGTTCCGCGGAGCTCCCCATTCTGCTCTCTCAAGATGTCTAATGACTGCTAAGGTTACTGAAATGGGATACCTGGCAGTAAGTGACACCACAATGCACCTTATATGAAAAACGTACTTTTTGGTGGTATCCTGATACTTTTGATCACATAGTGTATACTCTTGCTTCATTCCTGGTTCTATGGATTTTCTCTGTAAGACAAGAATTTTATTTTAACAGAAGTCACCGATACGACCACGCATTCCTGTGAAGTATAGAAGAGATTTAAAAGAATATTGGCTGATTATATGCACCGCAGTTATGGTACATGCTTCGTAATTTGTCTTCACTGAAGTATACCACATGCGCTGTGCTTGAAATGAGTTACTGGCCTAGCCTTGTCATGCTATTAGGACAGGTATTGTCTGTACCCGACAGGTACAGAATCGTAAAAAGCCTATGTATGGTCCTGCCTGAGGTTTCCTCGATCGATCACCTGGAGAACTTATACTGAAATAGAAATTGCGCAGTATCACACACAACTATTCCATCTACTTTCTATATGATGCAGTATATAACTAATTTAATTATGCTTCGTTCAATGAAAAATCACCAAGTGAATGTCTTTTCTCCTGCTGCATGCTCGTCGCGCCGACTGGCGATTACCGAAGGCTCTTCCCCGTGCGGCACGGTATTACTGCGTCACCGCATTCGGTACTCACCTGATAGAAGGCCGTTCACAGAATGAAGAAATCACAAGCTGTACCGCATCTCCTGCTCCAGTCACGATTATATAACGAAATAAATGACTCATAATGAATGTAATGGAAGTTGTTAATATTGTATCCAGCCTCTTTTTGGCCACGCTAGTCTTATTACCTGAGATGAAATGTTAATACATGGCATAATGTATCTCTGCTGGCAAGTAATCCTGTAACAATAAGCATTTCTCATTGTGAAATATGCTGTAAACTCTTTGTAGTGTGCGAACTGTAAATTATAGCTGTTCCTTGAGTTAGTAGTTGTTCTGAGTTGCTTTCTCTTTCAGTAATGTTGAAAATTATTTTATTTGTGGGGATCGTAATTAGCCTTAGAACCAATTTGAGATGAATGTGGAAGAAATTCATGATCATCACGTTATCCATCCATATTTTCTGAAGAGCATAAGAAGTTTATTTTTCAAACGTTTGTCAAAGCTATCAACTGATGACATCTTCATCTACATCTACATGGATACTCAGCAAATCCCGTTTAAGTGCCTGGCAGTTGAAAAAATTCTTTCAGCTGTGAGAAGTGCTAAAAATGCGTTGTGATATAATCGCAACAATACTTTCCAGTATCCAACAATATATATACATATTTTAGTCACATTACAAGTCACAAAAAGTTTTTTCTACATCGAATAATTAATTTCGGTTTGTAACAACCATCCTCACACAAGAGTATGCAGTTTTTTAGTAATATATGCTGACTCTGTATGATTAACAAACCGTGTAAGCTTTTCTGAAGATGGTTATTACGAAACTAAACAAATTACTTGATTTATCAAAATATCTTTTGTTATCCGTGAATGGAACATTTACAGAGAATCTCTGTTCATTAAATTTTTCGCCGTGATACACTTTCAGAGAAAGAAATGAACTCTTAACTGAAAGTTGATTAACGATACTCATTAAAAAAACCTGAACAGAACTATAGAGTAAGTTAATGTGGAAAAATTTTAATTTCAACTGTAACTGATAGTGTAAATACTAGTATTCACAGACCGCTCGACGCTGGGTTAAATATCATCGTTGTTTGTCGAAGCAACGAAAATAATAAACAACAAAATTACCACGACCTTTGGTAAAGACTACGGGGAACAATTTTTTTCGTCATTGTCCCTCGAATGAGGGGACCGTCTAAAGAATTAACAATAAGCCACCGGAAAGAATCAAATGTCAAAATGTGTGATGGAGAATGGAATGCACATGGTTATTCCATAACCTAAATACGTTTATGAGGAGCCAGTTTCATTGCATTCTGTAAAGAAACTGTGAAACGATTGAATGCAAGAGTACGACATTACTAAGACTATAATCCAGCTCTCTTATAGGCCCAATTTTTGCTGCCATGTCATTTGTTGCTGAACATGTAACACGGGGTTTCAGTACTTCTGAATAAAGTTGGGAACCCAGTTCTCTTTCGACTAATCGGAATACCGTCGAAAAATATACATTAGAAGTAGAAAATGTCCTGTTTGTTTCAAGTAGTAAACTGTCAGCGTGTTAATAACACTCAAGTAAATGCTCTAGGCAAAATGTATCAAAACCTACTCATACGCTTTCAGCACCTGTTCAGAATATAAGCAGTATACTCTGTGTGTGTGTGTGTGAGAGAGAGAGAGAGAGAGAGAGAGATAGAGAGACACTGTGTGTATGTGTGTGCGCATGTGTTTGTACCATCCCTTTTTTACGTTTCCACCTCGGCGCGCTTTTGCCAACTCCCGTTTCAGAAACAGCTTTGATGCAATTTTCACAGCTGGCAATAAACGGTGTAAAGTGCTAATACTGTGGCTGGTATCTCATATACTGCACAATAAATAGGTTTTTCTATGAAAACTTGGCTCACCACTACGAGGACTCTTCAGCAATTCATGGGATATTCGCAGAGCAGTTACTACGTGTGAATATTTGCTAGTTTAGTTGTGGGTTTATGCTATGGTCAAAGGAAACTTGAACTTTATTCACAGAAATGATCTCCAGAAACAAGTGCTTACGTTATAACGAGGGCATCTATTTCTCCTCTTACATAAGCTGAACGTGTATCCAGAAATAACTAGTGCTCCTTCTTCGTTACTGTATACTGTTTCAGGGGTTAACGCTGCTAGAAATATCTCCTTTCGCTCATTTAAAGTAATTTTTACCGTTGTAGGATTCTACTGTAAGCCTCTTAAATAATATTCACATTACTCTGTTACGAGAGAAAGGCCAAAACACTTTTTATTGCGTATTATGCACAGAGTATAATGGTTCAGAATGCTGTACTCAGTTAATAGTCAACTTGTTAACAGTCACCTTGCGTTTTCTACCAAAATAAAGTTTCAGCGACGCTTTTGAAAGAATTTCGATGAGCGTTCCCTACGTTCTTCAATACTGGGCACTATAGAGGCCATCACGAAATGAAACACATCAAGGTCACATCCGCTGCCTGCAGTCAACAGGCGTTACGCGCTGTGATTCGCTCGCCTCATGGCGTTGTTGCCGAAGTGCAGCAGATCAGCGCCAGCTGAACGTTCAGCGTTTCCGGCCTATATCGTGTGTTCAGGTGTGCTTTTCAGTCTTGTGTTAGACAGTGAGCGATATGCAGAAGCAATGGCCTGCGTAAACGGCGGGAAGATATTCGAAAGTTATCTAAAATTGTCGTATCGAATGTACTGAAGCTGTTTACTGATCCTGGCTAACAGCGATGAAAGCAGGAATAATATAAATTCAGCGCAATTTCATAAAGTGGCGACAAAACCTTGTGGTGTTTCGGAATCGACTGCATTCCATGTTAACATTGCATTAACGGCGCAGAATCTCTAAATGTGAGCATGTGTTTTGATTCTCCAGGAAAGGGGAATTCACAATTGAAATCTACCGGACTATGACGATTTTGATAAAGATTAACTGTGAGCCTGTGAGCTTTAGACTGTCAGAAAATTACGCGGTGACCTCCGTGAAAGAAAAAAAAAATCTTACCCAGAGACGGATTTTGGTCGTCTCCGTTCACTTCGTTTCTGAGTCAGAAGGAGTAATTGTGGACGAAAGTTTTTAAAGGATGAAAGTTATCTAAATAAACAAAAAATATATAGTGAAAGTTGTCTGAATAAATAAAAATATAGTGAAAGTCATGAAAATAAATAAAAATGTAGACTGATGTACTCTGTGCTTCTGATTGTAAGCAAGAGTTCCGATAGTAAATCAGCTGTCATCAAATGAAAGCAAAGCTGCTCTGTAATACTAATTGATTGTCGTAATGAAACGAGAAGTGCTTCACATTATAGAAGTTAGTAATCTGACTGCAAGAATTTTCAACAGTATAAACTGCATGAATAACTTGCACAAGAAACCTAGAGTCATTGTTTTTACAAAATTTGTTCACAAAAACTGTCACTGAATAACATAAGTTGGCCTTGATTGAATAAATAACCAACCAAAATATTTTCTCCTTACCTCTAATCTGCGCAAATCTGGATAACGCGTTGCAGTACTGCTCTGTCTTGCGCGCCGCTATACTAAAGCTGCAAATTACTGTGTCTGCACAGAGACACTCGAGAGGTGCAATGAGTCCTCTGTTAATTGCAAGTCGAGCATACTTGGTTGCATCATCCATTAAAAAGAATTGTAAGAGAAATCTTGGTAAGAAAATGAAAGATGTGCATAAATGACAAAACACTGTTTTCTTTTGTGTAATGAGAAAAATTGCTCAAAGCAGATTTTAAATTTAATGAACCTCTTGAGATCCAAACAATAGACATTCCTGTCACTCAAATCTAACAATTTTCAGTACAATAACCAAGTTCGTTCGAAGGCGCAGCAATAGTAAAAAATAATAACATCATTATTGTATTTACCTGACATTCCATTAGATTTCTTCCTTCACAAATCAATTTCGTGATGGTTCAAATGGCTCTGAGCACTATGGGACTTAACTACTGAGGTCGTCAGACCCCTAGAACTTAGAACTACTTAAATCTAACTAACCTAAGGACATCACACACATCCATGCCCGAGGCAGGATTCGAACCTGCGACCGTAGCGGTCGCGCGGTTCCAGACTGTAGCGCCTAGAACCGCTCGGTCACTAAGACCGGCTCAGTTTCGTAATTCTGTTGATTGCACAAAACGATAAATTTTAATTTGAATCATAATATTGCCATAGCTTCCTCACTAACTCTGCTTCAAATTATCAGCTTAACTCTAAAGCGGTTGTACTTCGACTCCACTCGCTACCAGAGCTAAACATTGTCTGCTTTCCTCAAACACAGTTAAACTTCAACTGCTGTTCTGCGTCCTCGCGAAGCTCCAAGATGTTACCTTAACTTCTGCGATATAGCTTACATCACTGCTCGCTTACAATCGATTCAGATACGAAAAATTCACATAAAAAATTATACATGACACCTATCAAGGAGAGCAGAGACATTGCAGATGCAAGAACGAAGTTTTCTGTACAATGTCATCATAACTCGCTGAGGACCGCAGTCTTTAAGTATACTTCGATAAAACTTTGCTGTCGCAAAACCCTACCCACAATTGTATTTTGCGCGACTTCGGCTGAAGTAGTGGTCTTAAATTACTTATGCATTACTGGCCATTAAAATTGCTGCACCAAGAAAAAATTCAGATGATAAACGGCTATTCATTGGACAAATATATACTAAAACTGACATGTGATCACATTTTCACGCAATTTGGGTGCATAGATCCTGAGAAATCAGTACCCAGAACAACCACCTCTGGCCTTAATAACGGCCTTGATACGCCTGGGCATTGAGTCAAACAAAACTTGGATGGCGTGTACAGGTACTGCTGCCCATGCAGCTTCAACACGATACCACAGTTCATCAAGAGTAGTGACAGGCGTATTGTTACGAGCCAGTTGTTCGACCACCATTGACCAGACGTTTTCAATTGGTGAGAGATCTGGAGAATGTGCTGGACAGGGCATTGGTCGAACATTTTCTGTATCCAGAAAGGCCCGTACAGGACCTGCAACATGCGGTTGTGCATTATCCTGCTGAAATGTAGGATTTCGCAGGGATCGAGTGAAGGGTAGAGGCACGGGTCCTAACACATCTGAAACGTAACGTCCACTGTTCAAAGTGCCGTCAATGCAAACAAGAGGTGACTGAGACGTGTAACCAATGCACCCCATACCATCACGCCGGGTGCTACGCCAGTATGGCGATGACTAATACACGATTCCAATGTGCATTCACCGCGATGTCGCCAAACACGGATGCGACCATCATGATGCTGTAAACAGAACCTGAATTCATCCGAAAAAATGACGTTTTGCGATTCGTGCACCCAGGTTCGTCGTTGAGTACACCATTGCAGGCGCTCTTGTCTGTGATGCAGCGTCAAGGGTAACCACAGCCATGGTCTCCGAGCTGATAGTCTATTCTGCTGCAAACTTCGTCGAACTATCCGTGCCGACGGTTGTTGTCTTGCAAACACCCCCATCTGTTGACACAGGGATCGAGACGTGGCTGCACGATCCGTTACAGCCATGCGGACAAGATGCCCGGCATCTCGACTGCTACTGATATGAGGCCGTTGGGATCCAGCACGGCGTTCCGTATTACCCTCCTGAATCATCCGATTCCATATTCTGCTAACAGTCATTGGATCTCGACCAACGCGAGCAGCAGTGTCGCGATAGGATAAACCGCAATCGCGATAGGCTACTATCCGACCTTTATCAAAGTCGAAAACGTGATGGTACGCATTTCCCCTCCTTACACGAGGCATCACAACAACGTTTCACCAGGCAACGCCGGTCAACTGCTTTTTGTGTATAAAAAATCGGTTGGAAACTTTCGTCATGTCAGCACGTTGTAGGTGTCACCACCGGCGCCGACCTGGTGTGAATGCTTTGAAAAGCTAATCATTTGCATATCACAGCATCGTCTTCCTGTCGGCTAAATTTCGAGTCTGTAGCACGTGTTCTTCGTGTTGTAGCATTTTTAATGGCCAGTAGTTACTTTTCTGTAGTGTAAACCGGTGATCTGCCCAATGTATGCAGTGCCGAAGGGTCAGTAAGAGCTGCAAATAATAATTTTCCGGGAGGTAGGGAATATTCTCGGTGGTATTAATGCGAACCGTGGGCACCGAAATTCTGGCGACGCCATGATGTACTCGCGCACTGCCGCACATGGAGTCTCTCGCAAATAAGAAGTGTTCGTAGCTGACACGATACAATTCTGATGTTTCAGACGTTAGCAAAACTAATTTTATAGCTTTCTTTACAATGTATTCGCTGTAACTTTGTGAAAGGTCCAACAGACCGCAGTTCATTAGCAAGGGCATTTTTCGTTACACAGGGGGAACAGTTTCACTCCTCTTATAGTATTTTATTTTTTATCTCATAGTACTTTCATGTTTTCAGGATAAAATATCTATCACATGCATCTATGAATTGCAAAATGTATCATTCATTTTTTTCAGTCAAAATACGTCAGTGGTCAGGTTTTATCAACAGTTTTAAGTAAAAAGTTATTTTTCTTCAAAATTCCTTGTAGCGTTGATAAGATGATCTTGAGGTATCTATTTTCGTGACGGCCGCTTTGGTATATGGTTATCGTTCGGAGGACTTTATTTCATGTTTGTAAAAATACATAAGTAATTTATTTCTATCTTCATAATCATTAAACTGAGATTCTTTAAACGTCTTTAGTCAACACATCTCCCCACATTCCACGTGGGGTGGTTTTTCTGACTCAACTATACGGATAGCCATACGGTGAAACCACAACAGAATCGTAGCTGGGAAAGGACATTACAATAGTTTTAGGGGAAAATCTGGCCTTGTAACGTAGCCAACGTGACCTTGCTGTGCTAGTACTGTGGTGGGCTGAAAGCAAACTGAAATCACAGCAACCAATTTTGGAGAGGCCATGCTGCTTTACTGTATGGTTAAATGATGGCTTCATCTTCTTAGGTTAAATATGCCGAAAGTAAAAAGTCCCCATTCAGATCTCTGGGCAGGGCCTGAAAGGCTCTAACGTATGTAAGCATGCTCTGTAAGTCGTAATTGTGCCCATACTGATGGACTAATGCTCTTCCCTCACACGGTCTTCGTATTTAATCCGTTCATATTCTACAGTGCAGCTACACTGCCTTTAATGTTGACTGTGATTTTACTTCTGCCCAAACGCTACTTTAATGTCTATTTTGTACCACAAGTGCTGTCAACAAAAATGTCGTTACCACTCTGCTTTCGTGAAAGTAGTCGACCCAGAGTAAAAATCAATAAAAAAGCCTGCTTGAAAATACACTGCATCGGAATCGAACACACACACACACACACACACACACACACACACACACACACGCACACCCACAGGCGCGCGCAGGTTTTCTCTCACGCTATGTCATAAACGCTTGTAAAATAAGTAGTACTGAAGTACTATAATGACTAACTATTTAATCTAGTGGATGTCTATATCTGTCTCTGCTGCGATACACTGAATGATGTTGATATTGTATTGTCGTTAATTCTTAAAATATCCTGATATCAATACGTAGGACTAAATATTACACGGCAGAAGACCTGCTGAATTTAATGCCAGCTAAATTTAATGCTTTTCACTTTTTATTTTTTATTTTTTTTTTTTCATTGCATCTAGAAGGGAGATGGCGCTCTGCAGGAAGACACAGCCCTTTTCAGCCACTAACTGTAGTTTGTTCCGTGGTGGCACAATTTATTTGGGAGTATTTATGTGCTTATTTAATTTAGGATAGTTTTGTTGAAAATGTATGGACTGGAGGAAGACGTTCTTGTTTTCATTCTCGTCATTGTGAATCCCGACATTCGCATTGTAGCTGAGGAAAAAACCTCTTGGTTGAAAAAATCTCAGCTGGGATTAATTGCCTGTTGTTTACTCCTTTTCATCATTGTAGTACTGCAAATTTAGTCCACGTAAAACTTTTGTCTTATTCTTTAAACATTGCCTGAGAAATTACTGGTCAGTTAGTTATCTGGATATATCATGATACTAAATAATTCCAAGTCCTTGCGAGTGGTTTTGACTTATTGACGATCTCGTTGACTACTTCGTTATCTAGCGGCAATTGGTGTTGTGAATCTTTTAACGCTTCTAGAATGATATAAGGAGAGAAACAGTACTTGAATTTGGGAAGTTGAACGTTTAGCGCCATATTACAGAGAACGTTTTGTGCGTCAGCTATGAAGTAGCCTGATATGCCCCAATCATGGACACCGTTCTTTGATTCGTCGGAGTAAGGTTTTTGTGTTGAGGGTTTCATGTAATGAATTTGTGGGAAAGTCATGCCTAGAGTTTCAGCAATACATAGCATAACCACAGTTTAGCTAATTAATGTAATTAACTGCGAGCAAGAGTCTGTTATTTTGATACACAAATATTTCTGCTGCAGATAAACTGATCACTAAGTTTAAAATATTTCCTTTCAGAACATCTTACTTCACAGATTTGAAATCGTCTTTGCAAATGTGCAGCGTTCGTGTAGCTGTATACTAGTAATCTGCTTATTTCGATTTGAAACCAAAGATGAGAAATCCGAGAGCTCTGTACCTTGCCCTACAGAGCTGCCATTGTATCCATCTACTGGCAGGATGATCCCTCGGCCACGGCTCCGTCGTTGACCAGAACCCAGGGCGCCCTTACACGGGGGCAAGTGGAACCGTCTCCCACCCCAACCCCTCCCCCTATCTCTGACGGAAAGAAAAAAGTTTACTGTCTTTAAGTGTTTTTCTTTCAAGAAAATTATTTAAAACTCGATATTACGCAGGTTTTTTGCTGGCTTGGAACTGGAATTTTTTACGGTTACTTACAAGTTGCCATTTGTATTCCAAATTATTAAAAATACTCCATATCCCAAGGTCTGCAGCCCCCTCCTCTAAAACGTACTGAATGGGCGCCCTTGATCATCATTGACCGCTAATACGGCCATTTACCGTCCCTAAAAATTAAGCGAGTTAACTGAAAATTTCTTTAACTCATAAATACAAATTTAACTCTGTTCGGCGACAAGATATATTTAGAATCGCTTCCGGTGAAGTATATGGATGGGAAACAATGAGATAGAACACACGCAAAGCTATCACAGAAAACAATGGACACCCAGACAGTTATTTATTCTAGATGGCACCTTCATTTCCTATTCAAAGATTTCACTCTCATGTATGTGCCACGCCCTTAAAACCACAAATGTAGCTTCAGATACTTTGTGAATCATGACAGTCATAAAAAATTCCGACTTGTTCCCACTAATATACAGCTCAAGCACTTGCACTGTTCATCTCCAGGTCTGCGTTCAAGCAGACAATTGACATGTTTCACGCCTGCACTTTCTGTTAAACTCAGTCTTCTTCAGTCCACACGATATCACTAATAGTCGAAACTGCTACTTATTTTCTCAAGACGTCGTAATTGCTTTCCGCCATTAACTTTTCTTCTGATATCTTCATTTCTTCTCTCTGGCTTCAAAATTTCTTCAGTGATGACTTCAGTTCGTTCATCTATCTCTATTCCATAATTTTAAAAAAAATTAAAAATGTAGAACTGAAGACTGAATTTCATTCCTAAATGCAAACAACAGTTGCTGAGAAAATAACAACTATGAAATCGTAAATAATTTTTTCTTCTGGTCTTCTCTTCTTCCTCGCAATTCACTCTTCTTCGTTGAATGATTTAGAAAGAAAATATTTTGCCCAAATTTCTTGACACATTATAATATGGCCCCATTACACGACCCCGAAAGCCCTCCGTTATGCTGGCATCATCTGCAAAGACAATATCACATCATGACAGAACTCTTCTCAACATTTTAACGTCCATCTACTACCACAAAATTCGATCTGTTTCACTACTAACAAAATTTCATATCTTCTGTTCCTTTTTCCCACTCCAAATTCAATACTGGCCTCACGCTCGTTGTCAATTACATAGATATCCGTTTCATCTTTACTGGGCATAACACTCTCTTTACATAAAGCTCAAAATTTATAGTGACTTTACACTAAATACAACAACAAAACATAGTCTACATTTACAATGATACACTCCTGGAAATTGAAATAAGAACACCGTGAATTCATTGTCCCAGGAAGGGGAAACTTTATTGACACATTCCTGGGGTCATATACATCACATGATCACACTGACAGAACCACAGGCACATAGACACAGGCAACAGAGCATGCACAATGTCGGCACTAGTACAGTGTATGTCCACCTTTCGCAGCAATGCAGGCTGCTATTCTCCCATGGAGACGATCGTAGAGATGCTGGATGTAGTCCTGTGGAACGGCTTGCCATGCCATTTCTACCTGGCGCCTCAGTTGGACCAGCGTTCGTGCTGGACGTGCAGACCGCGTGAGACGACGCTTCATCCAGTCCCAAACATGCTCAATGGGGGACAGATCCGGAGATCTTGCTGGCCAGGGTAGTTGACTTACACCTTCTAGAGCACGTTGGGTGGCACGGGATACATGCGGACGTGCATTGTCCTGTTGGAACAGCAAGTTCCCTTGCCGGTCTAGGAATGGTAGAACGATGGGTTCGATGACGGTTTGGATGTACCGTGCACTATTCAGTGTCCCCTCGACGATCACCAGTGGTGTACGGCCAGTGTAGGAGATCGCTCCCCACACCATGATGCCGGGTGTTGGCCCTGTGTGCCTCGGCCGTATGCAGTCCTGATTGTGGCGCTCACCTGCACGGCGCCAAACACGCATACGACCATCATTGGCACCAAGGCAGAAGCGACTCTCATCGCTGAAGACGACCCGTCTCCATTCGTCCCTCCATTCACGCCTGTCGCGACACCACTGGAGGCGGGCTGCACGATGTTGGGGCGTGAGCGGAAGACGGCCTAACGGTGTGCGGGACCGTAGCCCAGCTTCGTGGAGACGGTTGCGAATGGTCCTCGCCGATACCCCAGGAGCAACAGTGTCCCTAATTTGCTGGGAAGTGGCGGTGCGGTCCCCTACGGCACTGCGTAGGATCCTACGGTCTTGGCGTGCATCCGTGCGTCGCTGCGGTCCGGTCCCAGGTCGACGGGCACGTGCACCTTCCGCCGACCACTGGCGACAACATCGATGTACTGTGGAGACCTCACGCCCCACGTGTTGAGCAATTCGGCGGTACGTCCACCCGGCCTCCCGCATGCCCACTATACGCCCTCGCTCAAAGTCCGTCAACTGCACATACGGTTCACGTCCACGCTGTCGCGGCATGCTACCAGTGTTAAAGACTGCGATGGAGCTCCGTATGCCACGGCAAACTGGCTGACACTGACGGCGGCGGTGCACAAATGCTGCGCAGCTAGCGCCATTCGACGGCCAACACCGCGGTTCCTGGTGTGTCCGCTGTGCCGTGCGTGTGATCATTGCTTGTACAGCCCTCTCGCAGTGTCCGGAGCAAGTATGGTGGGTCTGACACACCGGTGTCAATGTGTTCTTTTTTCCATTTCCAGGAGTGTATTATATTCATTGAAACAAAATCTTAATTTTAGTATTTGTATTAAGAAATCGAAACAGTCATTAAAAAATCGGAACAGTCGAAACAAGGCCCCGGGAGTACGGGAGTAGACAACATTCCATTAGAACTACTGACAGCCTTGGGAGAGCCAGTCCTGACAAATCTCTATTATCTGGTGAGAAAGATGTATGAGACAGGCGAGATTCCCTCAGACTTCAAGAAGAATATAATAATTCCAATCCCAAAGAAAGCAGGCGTTGACAGATGAGAAAATCACCGAACTATCATTTTAATAAGTCACAGCTACAAAGTACTAACACGAATTCTTTTAAGACGAATGGAAAAACTAGTATAAGCTGACCTCTGGTAAGATCAGTTTGGATTCCGGAGAAATGTTGGAACACGTGAGGCAATACTGACCCTAGGACTTATCTTAGAAAATAGATTAAGGAAAGGCAAACGAACGTTTCTAGCATTTGTAGACTTAGAGAAAGATTTTGACAATGTTGACTGGAATACTCTCTTTCAAATTCTAAAGGTGGCAGGGTAAAATACAGGGAGCGAAAGGCTATTTACAATTTGTACAGAAAGCAGATGGCAGTTATAAGAGTTGAGGGGCATGAAAGCTAAGCAGTAGTTGGGGTGGGAGTGAGACAGGGTTGCAGCCTATCTCCGATGTTATTCAGTCAGTATATTGAGCAAGCAGTAAAGGAAACAAAAGAAAAATTCGGAGTAGGATTTAAAATCCATGCAGAAGGAATAAAAGCTTTAAGGTTCACCGATGACATTGTAATTCTGTCAGAGGCAGCAAAGGACCTGGAAGAGCAATTGAACGGAATGGACAGTGTCTTGAAAGGAGGATATAAGATGAACATCAACAACAGCCAAACGATGATAATGGAATGTAGTCAAATTAAATCGGGTGATGTGCAGGGAATTAGTTTAGAAAATGAGGTACTTAAAGTAGTAAATGTGTTTTGCTATTTGCAGAGCAAAATAACTGATGATGGTCGAAGTAGAGAGGATATAAAATGTAGACTGGCAATGGCAAGGAAAGCGTTTCTGAAGAAGAGAGATTTGTTAACATCGAGTATTGATTTAAGTGTCAGGAAGTCGTTTCTGAAAGTATTTGTGTGGAGTGTAGCTATGTATGGAAGTGAAACATGGACGATAAATAGTTTAGACAAGAAGAGAACACAAGTTTTCGAAATGTGGTGCTGCAGAAAATTTTCTGAAGATTATACGGGTAGATCACATAACTAATGAGGAGGTATTGAACAGAATTGGGGAGAAGAGGAGCTTGTGGCGCAACTTGGCTAGAAGAAGGGATCGGTTGGTAAGACATGTTCTGAGGCATCAAGGGATCACCAATTTAGTACTGGAGGGCAGCGTGGAGGGTAAAAATTGTAGAGGGAAACCAAGAGATAAATACGCTAAGCAGATTCAGAGGGATGTAGGCTGCAGTAGGTACTGGGAGATGAAGAAGCTTGCACAGGATAGAGTAGCAATGAAGACCACTACAACAACAACAATTACGAAACAAGTGAAACACATGTTTGATCAACATTGCACCAATAGACCCTAAATGTAATGATGCTAATCGAATCAGTCTTACCATGGGAGAACATCTCCATCGCAGGACTTCTCAGGAGGATATCATCGTCTGAAAAACAAAACAGGCTTTCTACGGGGTGGAGCGTGGAAATGAGATCCCTTTATCTAATAAGTAGGTTAGAGAATTTAAAACAGGAAGTGGATAGGTTGAAGTTAATTATAGTGGGAATTAGTGAAGCTCAGTCGCTGGAAGAAAGGGACATCCGGTCAGGTCAGTAAGATGGCTGTGAGCACTATGCGACTTAGCTTCTGAGGTCATCAGTCGCCTAGAACTTAGAACTAAGGAAACCTAACTAACCTAAGGACATCACACACATCCATGCCCGAGGCAGGATTCGAACCTGCTACCGGAGCATTCGCTCGGCTCCAGACTGTAGCGCCTATAACCGCACGGCCACTCCGGCCGGCTGGTCAGGTCAGTACAGAATTATCAACTCAAAATCGAATAGGGCCGTGGGTTAACACAGGAGTAGCCCTAATAAATATGGAAAGAGGGACGCCTGAAGGGGGCGGGGGACTACCATGACTAGCACACTGAAAGTATTACCGTAGCCAAGATAGATAACAAGCTAACATCCATCACAATAGCGGAAGTATATACGCCACATAACTTCGCACGTGACGAGGAGATTGTAAGAATGTATTATGGTATAAACTAATATTTAGATAGTTTAGGGAGACGAAAATTTACTTGTGATAGATGGCTGGTATTCGATAATAGTAAAATGAAAGAAAGGAAATATTGTTGGAGGACATGGACTGGGCAACAGAATGAAAGGATCAGGCACCTACTCCAGTTTTGCACATAGCATAGTTTGATAACTGCCAATACTTTCTTTACGAATCATGAATGAAGGTTGAATAAGAGTACATGGAATATACCTGTGGGCACAGGAAGATATCGGAATGATTATATTAAAGTAAGACCGAGATTTCAAAATCACTTTTCTAAGTAGTGAGACGCTTTTAGGTACAGATGTGGACTCTGATCTTACTTTATTGATTATTACCTGCGGATTAAAACTGAAGAAATTGCAAAATGTTCGGAATGTAAACAGCTGAGACTTGGGTAAACCGAAAGAATTAGAGGTTGCTGAGAGTTGGAGACAGAGCACTAGGCAACGTTGGCTGAAAAAGGGGAAAGAAATTCAACAGAGGACAAATATGTAGCTTTGACAAATGAAATAGTGAAAAGAGGATCACAATGGTAAAAAGACCAGGTCCAGAAGAAATTCTTGGGTAACACAGGAGATGCTGAATGTAACTGACATACGGGGAAAATATAAAAATGCAGCTAATGAAGCAAGCGAAAGGGAATACAGACGTCTTATGAATGAGACTGCCAGGAAATGTAAAATGTCTAAGTGAATCATGAGTGGCTAAATGACAAATGCAAGGCTGCAGAAGCATGCACGACTAAGAGGAAAATAGATGCCTGCCATTGCAAAGTGAAAGCGACGTTTGGAGATTGGAGAAATAGCTGTATGAATATTAAGAGCAAAGAAGGGGAAGCTGACAGGCGGAAGGAATATGTGTAGCTTCTATATAAGGCCTACAGACTGGAGGACAACCTTATAAGAAGAGAAAAGAAGTAGGTGAAGATAAAATAAGAGATATGAAACTCTGAGAAGAATTTGGCAGACCATTTAAAGACCTAATGGAAACAAGGCTCCTTCTGTAGACGACGTTCCCTCAGATTTATTGAGATGCTTAAGAGAGACACCTGGTGTGCAAGTTATGTGAGAGTAAAGAAATACGTTAGCTATCAAGAATAATGTAGTAATTCCAATTCCAAAGGAGTAAGAACCCGATAGGTGTGAATAACATCGAACCGACAGTCTATTAGTCATGATTATAAAATATACGCCACATAAAACGTTTTGCACTCCGGTTTCCAGAACTCCAGAAGATAGACGTTATCTGTGAATATTGTATCACAGACACAGTTCAAAAAATGGCTCTGAGCACTATGGGACTTAACATCTATGGTCATCAGTCCCCTAGAACTCGAACTACTTAAACCTAACTAACCTAAGGACAGCACACAACACCCAGCCATCACGAGGCAGAGAAAATCCCTGACCCCGCCGGGAATCGAACCCGGGAACCCGAGCGTGTGAAGCGAGAACGCTACCGCACGACCACGAGATGCGGGCACAGACACAGTTCCTTTGACTGTTGAGAGATGTCACTAAACCCGCCGAAAGATGTAAACAACCATGCATGAGCAGCGCGTATTAGACGGAGGGTGCTCGACAGCCGATCAGTTTCCAGTCATTACACCAGGAAGGAGATACACTGCTAGTTTTGTCTGTAGTTCATCATGCCTAGACGGTCAATACCGCGGTTCGATCGCGTCCGCATTGTTACCTTGCGCCTGGAAGGTCTATTAACAAGGAAAGTGTTCAGGCGTCTCGGAGTGAACCAAAGCAATGTTGTTCGGACATGGAGGAGATACAGATAGACAGGAACTGTCGATGACATGCCTCGCTCAGGCCGCCCAAGGGCTATTACTGCAGTGGATGGCCGCTAACTAGGGATTATGGCTCGGAGGAACCCTGATAGCAACGTCACCATGTTGAATAATGCTGTTCTTGCAGCGACAGGACGTCGTGTTACGACTCCTACAGTGCGCAATAGGCTGGCTGATGCGCAACTTCACTCCCTACGTCCATGGCGAGGTCCATTTTTGCAACCACGACGCCAGGTAGCACAGGATACGGATGGGCCCAACAACATGCCGAATGGACCGCTCAGGAGTCGCATACGCCTTCAACGAGACAATCGACGGAGACATATTTGGAGGCAACCCGAACAGGCTGAACTCCTTAGACATTCTGTCCAGCGAGTGAAGCAAGGCAGAGGTTCCCTGATGTTTTGGGGTGGCATTATATGGGGCCGAAGTACGCCGCTGGTGGTCATGGAAGGCGCCGTAGCTGCTGTACGATACGTGAATGCCAGCCTCCGACAGACAGTGCAACCATATCGGCTGTATATTGGCGAGACTTTTCTCTTCATGGACGACAATTCGAGCCTCGATAGTGCACATCTTGTGAATGACTTCCTTCAGGATAACGACATTGCTCGACTGGAGTGGCCAGCGTGTTCTCCAGACATGAACCCTATCGAACATGCCTGGGATAGAATCAAAAGTGCTGTTTTCGGACGACATGGTCCACCAACCACTCTGAGGGATGCTACGCCGAATCACCGTTGATAGTGGGACAATCTGGACCAACAGTTTTTTGTGTAATTGTTGGAGACATAAACTACAAGACTGGTGTTTTCTACTGTTATGACCAGTAAACAGATTTAGCTGGTACACTTGTCGCTTGATAGCAAAAGTGTGAATCACGCCGAGATAATCAGAAACACTTTCATCCCATGCACTTACGAGCGTATCATTCGTATAGTGACATAAGTTAACCTCTACGGTTTAGAAAACTCAGAGCAGAAACCGAAAAAAAGATGGTACTATAAGAACTCAACAAAACGTAATGTAACAATGTGTGTGCGACATAGTATCGAACCAGAGGAAGATGAAACTATATTTCGCAGGTGATTAAGTTTTTCGAATTATATATCACGGATAAGACATAAAATTAGTAGACGTTTTTTAGGTTTAATGTGAGGCTATACTATTTCTCGTAGTTAAATTTATGCGTTTCTCACCTATCCGAACACTCTGTCAAATGAAACCATTCGATGTATAGCTGGAAACATTTCGCAAATTCACATTTTAAATTGTAAACTTTTTGTTCTATGCACCGAAAAATCGACATAATTACAGCATGCAAATGTGTGTAGTTATTTAGAAAAAACATTATTGTCTCTCAATCATCTTCCGGGTCTACATAAGACTGCGGTTTACAATTATGTCGTTTATAAGACACAGTAATGTCTTTTTTTTCAGATCATAGTTATTTGAAATACGCTTTATCTGTTGAAATTTTGTGGAGCTTGTAGGTATTCTCAAATCCTTATTTCTTCTGTCTTGTTTATTTCATTCCTCCTATAGCTGGTGAACTTTCAGCAGCCGGACGCTTCTCATAAACAGAAATCTATTTTTTTTAAAGTAGTATTTTATGTCCAGATACACTCGTCGCCTATATGATTGTCCAGGAAGGGCCCATTCTGTTACAGATATGAAATAACAGAGCAGCATGAATAAACAGCTAACACGAACCATGGGAGTTCTGTTACACAAATGACTCCATCCGACCAGGCTTCGGAAGGCCCAACGGTACGACCGATCGCCGTGTCATGCACAGCAGAGAGGTGTCGCTGGACGCGGATATGGATAGGCAGTGGTCAGCATACAGCTCTCCTGGTCGTTATTACACAAATGATTAAGAGTAAATTGCGTTCCGTTTATTACAAATGAATCTGCAAATGAAAAGCAACAAATATTCATAAGGGAACAAGAGAGCCTTTTCTACAAACACAGCGTACGTCGGACGCTTCATGAAATGAAAAAATATCAAAAAGAGTAGGCGAGTAAGGAAGTAAACATAAAACCCTGATAACAAGAAATAGTAAGTTTTTGACATTATTAAGGAACGCAGCAATAGTCATAACATTTGAAAAAAAAAGTAGTCCAAATTTCAGTAAGCTTTTGTTATTCAATTCTGGTTACCATGCTGGCTCCTCACGTTACCTGTAGTCGTGGTATGAACAAGGTTTGGTAGATAGAACCAGTAATCAGAATTACAATAATTATTGTGATGTAGACCGCTTTACATTAAAAAATGGAAAGTTTGTGTGACATCTGCGGCGGCATCCTAGATTAATTAACCTGACGCAGGAAGGAGCAGTGGATGGAAAAACAGTGGGCCCAAAAAAGTCTAAGATATCACAAAGAATAGTGGATTTAGCAGTTGCGCAGAGGTGAAAAAATTAGAACAGGATAAGAAAAGATGGAGGCCTGAATCAAATCAGTTGGAAGACCATAAGTGAAAAAATCTGACAAAACAAACAGAAAGTGAAGTAGTAGCAGTGCATTACCTGGTACACACTGATGAGCCACAATATTATGACCACCGCCCACTGCGAAGTTGAATGCCGTCCTGTGACGTTGTGGGCATGTGACGCAGTAAGGGAAGAATGTAATCTGAAGAGAAATGAATGGCAGTCATTACAGGGCAGATACGTGCCGCAGACGCTGAAATCCACTGATATAATCGTTTTGACCAAGGGCACATTGTTGTGGCACTGTGGCTGGAAACTAGGATCTCTGAAACGGCGAAGGTTGTCGCCTGTTGCCGCTCTACTGTCGTGAGCACCTATGGAAAGTCGTTGAAGGATGGTGAAGGACGGTCATGTCTCATCACAAAACGTAGAGGCCGGAGGCTCTTCCACTGTGTAATCCAAGATAGGCAGTGATATGTGGCAGATCTGACGACAGTGTACAGTGGTGGTGCAGGCACAAGTGTTTCGAAACAAACCGTCCAGAGACCAATGCTGAACATGGAGCTCCATATCTCATAACCCTTGGATGTTCCTGTGTTGACCCAACGACGTAGTCAGTGGACACAGCATCACTCAGATTTCACCATGGATCAAGAGAAAATTGTCGCCTGTCGAATGAATCGACGTCCTTGTTGATGGTTGGGTCCTTACACGCCGTCATTCGGGTGAATGGCTGCACGAAACAAGCACCGAGCCACCGATGAATGCTGATGAGGACTCAGTTATGCTGTGGGTGCACATTGAGTTGGGCTTCCATAGGGTGTGTGGTGGTAATCGAAGGCAGCATGACAGCAGTGAACTACGTGAACGTTATTGCTAACCACCTGAATTGCTTCATGGTTGACGTTCACTCTACGGCGATGATATATTCCAGCAGAATAACTGTCCGCGTTGCAAGGTCAGAATCGTACTGTAGTACTTTGAGGGTCCCGTAAACCACCATCCAGTACCTTGCAGAACTGCTTGACCTGTGCGTAGAAGTCTGGTGCCACATACTTCCTGTCAAGGACTTGTAGTATCCTTGTCAAGCATAATTTCTGTTGTACCGTGTTCGATAAGTGGAACAACACGCTATTAATCAGGTGGTCGTAATGTTTTGGCTCATTGGTGCATGTGGACACTGCGGTAGGTATCGTTCAGTGTACGCCATCAAATACAGTTCTCGCTTAAGTGCACCACTGGACATTAAAACTATCGAAGTACATTGACCCTGGTATTATCAATTGGCGTATAAAACTTTCGGCAACATTCGGCAGGGAATACAATTGTACTGGCATAGGGAACTATGTAAACGTTCATTCACCGTGAAACTTGTAAATGTCTGTGTGTGTGTGGGTGGGTGGGTGGGTGGGTGGGTGGGTGGGTGGGTGTGGGTGGGTGGGTGGGTGGGTGGGTGTGTGGGTGGACGGGAGGATGGGTCAGTGGGTGTGAGTATTCATGTGTCTTTGAAAAGCCTAGACCACTCTAATAGGTAGTAATAAATTAGCCTTGATATATTTCAACCATGCATAACGAAGTTGTAATCCTCGAGGATTAAGCTATATCGCTATATACCTCGAATAACATATGTATCGTGGTCAGGAATAATCTGAAGAGCTTGTAAGGGTGTTGCAGGTTAGGTGGTGTTCAGAAATAGTTGATAAGCAAAAACATTCGATACGTTGCGCCGTTTTCGAGTTAAAGAGCACTGAAGCTAGCCAAACAGGCTGTTGCGCGCGAAATTTCAAGCGGCTTGCCAGAAACGGTCTCACTAAATGTGTTCTTTGTTGGGTTTCCTAAAAACGAACGAAGGAGCGATACAAAATTTGGACATGGGACGGTTGTAAGGATCGAACCCGAGCCAAAGGCTGAGCAGTCTCGTGCGCTGTAATCTGCACTACGAGAACAGGCACTAATAACGTCTGGCGAGCCGCATGAATTTCCAGGCTCAACAGGCTAACTTCAACTTTGATTTACTCGCAAACGTCGCAACATATCAAATTTTTCTCGTAACACTTGATTCTCAGCACAATTTACTCTACAACACCCCTACCACCTTCTCAGACTGTTTCCGACCACCCTGTATAGATAATCTCATAACACACACTTCCATGAGTTCGGCACAGTGAAAAGAATAAAGCCTGCAAATATTAATTGCTATACATAGGACTTTAATAAACAATTTCATGAAAGCAACAGCTTACATTGAGTACGTCTTAACTTTCCTTCACTTGTTCACTTGTGCTATGAGGCGGTTTACCTGTTTGTGTGCACCTAAATTCAGTATACGACAAATACTTAATCAGCTTAAACATCATTTAACAGAAACTTCACCTTTACTTCCTATCGGACACATAGTTCAGTGACGCAGTGCTCCCATATGTTTAATATCAGTGTCCAGTGGCACAGCACGACATGTGGTTGTACCTTGCTAACATGCTAATAGGTTGCATTACTTGTTAATAATATTAATCAGTGCCCATCCAGTAGATGAGTCCTGTTTTATATAAGTGATTGGGTAGCGGATCTTAGAGTTTCACTTTAGGACAATATGGTGGTTTGGTATGGAGGCACATTTAAATAAACCATGTATACAGGAGAATAAGTTTCTGGCAAATAAGTGCGAAAAACTTCGCTTCAATAAGACTACATATTTAAGTTTAAAAAGAACTGACGCATTTTATAACCTCGTAGAGAAAATCGAACCAACTCTTCTCTTTACAAATCCAAGATAATCTCATCTCAAACCGAATCCTGTATCGTCAGTACAAGAAGTAGTCTTACACCCCACGAACGGTTAACATTGCAGAATTTAAGATAGTCTAGAATGAAACGATATATAAACTATGCACTAACCCGCCTTCACGTTATTAGGAATTCGTAACCTCTTTTCAGTAATATGGCTCTCGCCCCAAGAAATTTACTTCAGCAAAACAGCTACCATCCCCGAAAATAGCTCCTAAGCCGGACTCGATGTAATTGCTGACTTCCTTCGAATGAGGAACTTACATGGCCTGCCGACAGCCAATGAACGCCATTGGTTAAGATTCAACTAAGTCGCCAGAGACATAACACTGACGCAGTGGCTTCACAAGAGTTCAGTGTTAATGTTTTTCCTTGTCTACTTCCGTTATTTGATTTACAGATTTTTGCCGTTTTAATTTCATTACCGCTGCTCTAGCAAAGATGACATGTTCTGTGTAAATAACATCTACAATTGTTTGTTCTACAAATATTGTTACTTTTTTGTCGAGGGTAGTCAGTCAAAATTTGACGGTGGCATTTAAAGTCGGCAATCGGTTTGCTAAATTAATTAATTCTGTATAACGCAATATTGTGTTTTTCATTTATAATTATATTGTTCAATAATCATAAAAAAGGTTGCATACATGGAAGAATCCAGGAGATACTAGAAGGTATCAGATAGATTATATAATGGTAAGACAGAGATTTAGGAACCAGATTTTAAATTGTAAGACATTTCCAGGGGCAGTTGTGGACTCTGACCACAATATATTGGTTATGAACTGTAGATTAAAACTGAAGAAACTGCAAAAAGGTGGGGATTTAAGGAGATGGGATCTGGATAAACTGACTAAACCAGAGGTTGTACAGAGTTTCAGGGAAGCATAAGGCAACAATTGACAGGAATTGGGGAAAGAAATACAGTAGAAGAGGAATGGGTAGCTCTGAGGGATGAAGTAGAGAAGGCAGCAGAGGATCAAGTAGGTAAAAAGACGAGGGCTAGTCGAAATCCTTGGGTAACAGAAGAAATATTGGATTTAATTGATGAAAGGAGAAAATATAAAAACGCAGTAAATTATGCAGGCAAAAAGGAATACAAACGTCTCAAAAATGAGATCGACTGGAAGTGCAAAATGGCTAAGCAGGAATGGCTAGAGGACAAATGTAAGGATTTAGAGGCTTATCTCACTTTGGGTAAGCTAGGTACTGCCTACAGGAAAATTAAAGAGACCTTTGGAGAAAAGAGAGCCACTTGTATGAATATCAATAGCGTTGATGGAAACACAGTTCTAAGCAAAGAAAGGAAAGCAGAAAGGTGGAAGAAGTATATAGAGGGTCTATACAAGGGCGATGTACTTGAGGACAATATTATAGAAATGGAAGAGGATGTAGATGAAGATGAAATGGGAGATATGATACTGCGTGAAGAGTTTGACAGAGCACTGAAAGACCTAAGTCGAAACAAGGCCCTGTGAGTAGACAACATTCCATTAGAACTACTGACAGCCTTTTCCGCAGAAATGTTGGAACAAGTGAGGCAATACTGACCCTACAACATATCTTAGAATATAGATTAAGGAAAGGTAAACCTACATTTCTAGCCTTTGTAGACTTAGAGAAAGCTTTTGACAATGTTGACTGGAATACTCTCTTTCAAATTCTAAAGGTGGCAGGGGTAAAATACAGGGAGCGAAAGGCTATTTACAATTTGTACAGAAACCAAATGGCAGTTATAAGAGTCGAGGGGCATGAAAGGGAACCAGTGGTTGTGAACTGAGTGAGACAGGATTGTAGCCTCTCCCCGATGTTATTCAATGTGTATATTGAACAAGCAGTAAAGGAAACAAAAGAAAAATTCTGAGTAGGTATTAAAGTCCATGGAGAAGAAATAAAATCTTTGAGCTTCGCCGAGGACATTGTAATTCTGTCACAGTCAGCAAAGGACTTGGAAGAGTAGTTGAACGGAATGGACAGTGTATTGAAAGGAGGATATAGGATGAACATCAACAAAAGCAAAACGAGGATAATGGAATGTAGTCGAATTAAGTCGGGTGATGCTGAGGGAATTAGATTAGGAAATGAAACACGTAAAGTAACAAAGGATTTTTGCTATTTGGGGAGCAAAATAACTGATGATGGTCGAAGTAGAAAGGATATAAAATGTAGACTGGCAATGGCAAGGAAAGCGTTTCTGAAGAAGAGAAATTTGTTAACCTCGAGTATAGATTTAAGTGTCAGGGAGTCATTTCTGAAAGTATTTGTATGGAGTGTAGCCATGTATGGAAGTGAAACATGGGCGATAAATGGTTTGAACAAGAAGAGAATAGAAGCTTTCGAAATGTGGTGCTACAGAAGAATGCTGATGATTAGATGGGTAGATCACATAACTAATGAGGAGGTATTGAATAGGATTGGGGAGAATAGAATTTTGTGGCACAACTTGACTAGAAGAAGGGATCGATTGATAGGACATGTTCTGAGGCATCAAGGGATCACCAATTTGGCATTGGAGGGCAGCGTGGAGGGTAAAAATCGTAGAGGGAGAACAAGAGATGAATATACCAAGCAGATTCAAAAGGATGTAGGTTGCAGTAGGTACTGGGAGATGAAGAAGCTTGCACTGGATAGAGTAGCATGGAGAGCTTCATCAAACCAGTCTCAGGACTGAAGACAACAACAAAAACTATATTGTTCCCCAAAAAGCGATATTCGTCCAAGAAGCGACGGAAGTATCAGTTAACATGGTATAATGTGCCACAACAGCACAATTATCCGCCTCTTACAGTAAACTGTTGAGACGGATAGCAAGGCTAACAAACCTCAATTGGTTAACAGCGTTTTCAATGCAAAATTGCGCCGATGTACGTCACCATAAAGTGAAGAGGGAAATGTACCGCTGCGAACGAAGCCACTGAAGTCGCGATATATACGAGGATAAAGCAAGAAGTAAAGAAGTGGTGTCGTATCCATGGCACCGTCTGTACATACCTAAAAGTCATAAACAAGACCATCACACCTAAGTTCCACCTACGTGAGTTTGATGTTTTTGATAGCGAAGTTAGTCAATGTGTGAGTGCTCTCATACATCACATATTCTTGTTACAGAGCAAGGAAGTAGCTATAATTAGTAATGTTACTGCACTTCTAGCCCAAATGTAGAAAGGTTTTCACAACGTGTCGGAGTTGATAATTTCGACAAATGAACAAATAAATGTTTGAGAAAAGTTTTGAATACGCTCTTCCCATCTTCCATCAGAAGAAAATACACTCCTGGAAATTGAAATAAGAACACCGTGAATTCATTGTCCCAGGAAGGGGAAACTTTATTGACACATTCCTGGGGTCAGATACATCACATGATTACACTGACAGAACCACAGGCACATAGACACAGGCAACAGAGCATGCACAATGTCGGCACTAGTACAGTGTATATCCACCTTTCGCAGCAATGCAGGCTGCTATTCTCCCATGGAGACGATCGTAGAGATGCTGGATGTAGTCCTGTGGAACGGCTTGCCATGCCATTTCCACCTGGCGCCTCAGTTGGACCAGCGTTCGTGCTGGACGTGCAGACCGCGTGAGACGACGCTTCATCCAGTCCCAAACATGCTCAATGGGGGACAGATCCGGAGATCTTGCTGGCCAGGGTAGTTGACTTACACCTTCTAGAGCACGTTGGGTGGCACGGGATACATGCGGACGTGCATTGTCCTGTTGGAACAGCAAGTTCCCTTGCCGGTCTAGGAATGGTAGAACGATGGGTTCGATGACGGTTTGGATGTACCGTGCACTATTCAGTGTCCCCTCGACGATCACCAGTGGTGTACGGCCAGTGTAGGAGATCGCTCCCCACACCATGATGCCGGGTGTTGGCCCTGTGTGCCTCGGTCGTATGCAGTCCTGATTGTGGCGCTCACCTGCACGGCGCCAAACACGCATACGACCATCATTGGCACCAAGGCAGAAGCGACTCTCATCGCTGAAGACGACACGTCTCCATTCGTCCCTCCATTCACGCCTGTCGCGACACCACTGGAGGCGGGCTGCACGATGTTGGGGCGTGAGCGGAAGACGGCCTAACGGTGTGCGGGACCGTAGCCCAGCTTCATGGAGACGGTTGCGAATGGTCCTCGCCGATACCCCAGGAGCAACAGTGTCCCTAATTTGCTGGGAAGTGGCGGTGCGGTCCCCTACGGCACTGCGTAGGATCCTACGGTCTTGGCGTGCATCCGTGCGTCGCTGCGGTCCGGTCCCAGGTCGATGGGCACGTGCACCTTCCGCCGACCACTGGCGACAACATCGATGTACTGTGGAGACCTCACGCCCCAAGTGTTGAGCAATTCGGCGGTACGTCCACCCGGCCTCCCGCATGCCCACTATACGCCCTCGCTCAAAGTCCGTCAACTGCACATACGATTCACGTCCACGCTGTCGCGGCATGCTACCAGTGTTAAAGACTGCGATGGAGTTCCGTATGCCACGGCAAACTGGCTGACACTGACGGCGGCGGTGCACAAATGCTGCGCAGCTAGCGCCATTCGACGGCCAACACCGCGGTTCCTGTGTGTCCGCTGTGCCGTGCGTGTGATCATTGCTTGTACAGCCCTCTCGCAGTGTCCGGAGCAAGTATGGTGGGTCTGACACACCGGTGTCAATGTGTTCTTTTTTCTATTTCCAGGAGTGTAGCTAGATGTAATGAATTCAGTGCCCTCTAGATGGTATTGTTTTCTAAACGCACACAAGCAAGATGTACACATCTCTCCAGTTGTATCATCATTCACTGCTCCAATTAACAAACTGGTTAGTGAACTCGATACATTAACCAAACGTAAGATATAATTCAGGTCAATGTATGGTGTTTCAATCTCAATGTACCTTGTATATAGGATAAAAGAGCTATCGGTCTCACATAGTGCTAAATTAGTATTCTTTGATGTGTAAAGTTTGTCTTCCAGCATACCAGTAGGGGAATGTGTTGACATTCAGATAGAGTTGACGTACAGGTCTAATGTCAACGCTATTTTCCGTGCAAAGGGACCCTAGATTGCTCAACTATGTTGTTTCCTCCTAATCCACTTCCACTAACATACGCATCGGAAATTTTCAGTAATCTTTTTTGAATACATAGCCACTTAGTCAAAATATTAAATACTAATTCCGGTCTGTAGATGACGTCCTGTGTTTATGGACAGGCAGTACTAGGCAACCCAGCAGTTTTTCTTTTCATAGCTGTAACAGCCAACATAAAAACAATCAGTTCACCATGGATGCTGATAAAAAATCGATTAATTGCCTAAATATAACCAGCAACATTAGCGCGATAACACACTGTTTCAAATTTTGTAGAGTAACCACGACAGACCCTGTATAAATTTTTGCTCACAACACCCAGTAATATACAGACACGCAGTTTCCCACTCAGTAACTCACCGTCTCATGACAAGAAGATTTCAAAGCAGAGTTAGACACAATAAAATTTATTGCCTCAAACAATGCCTGCAGACCTATCCTGACTGACCATAGCATGCATAGGAAACAAAAACTAAAAATTATACCCGGTCTCTGTGTTCACTCTGCTGCTCCTTCAACTGTCTGATGCAAGTGGTGTACAATTCCATACCGGGGTCAAGTACCAAGAGGTTTAACGAAAACACTGAAATCGTGGAACTATGAGTTTTCCTACTACGTAAGAAACACCGCAGTCCAGTGTATTTTTAAAAGTGAAGTAAGATCTCGATTACTAGCCAATGATGGGATGGTTATACAAAATTACTTGTCATGACTTTAATAAGTTTTTTGTTGGTCGATCAGACAGACATATAGCAGCTAGGTTGCCTGAACACCAACGCAGCTGGAGTTGGCAGAATTACGACACCACATTGCTGAGCATTTACTAACAGTCACAGCAATCACACAAAGCCCCTTGTCATGCACACAACAAACAACTGCCAAAAACACAGCCTACTGAAAGCCCTGGAAATCAACAAACATCTGGTCCACAGACCTGATTTAATATTAAATGACCAAATACAGCTCAATACTTCCAGTCTTCTAAATTTTACTCAATCCTCAAATTTTGCCAAATGTTTTCCAGTCTCTGTTTACTTCGGTTGCTACATTTTCCTCCATTTATTTACTTAATTACAAGTGCCTGTGTCTTGCAAATACTCTGTTGTTAAAATTGTAAATTCTATCTTTAAGCTGTTTATGTACGACTTTCCATATGTAATACCTATCCAAGTCATTTTTTTGTACTGTTATCAAGTACTAATGTTATCGTATTCGGTTTGCTAATATAATTTAAACTCTTATATGGACACTGGTTTTCGAGTGAAGTGTGTTTTTCCTTGTTTTCTGCCTTTATATTTATTTACTGTTCAGGTTTTTAGATTTGTTATTACTTTACCGTTGCACTCTCAAAGATGACATTTACTGTGTGCTCGCACCTCACTTTAAATGAGCAACATCTTTTTCAATGTTGTTTACAGATACTGTGACTTCTTTGACGACGACAGTCATTAAAAGTTCCGAGAAGGCGTTGCAAACCGAAAACTGGTTTGCTAAATTAATTAATCCTGTAGAATATCATTTATAATTACAGGATAAATTTCTTTATTTCCGTCTATGACCACAAACTTGTTAGGTCCTCAGACTACCGGTTTTTGTCAGCAATGGCCATCTTCAAATCTGCCGCAAAATATGGGGAAATCTCAAATATAACCATTGGATTTTCTGCAGCTTTAAACAATAAAATAGGCCATAACGAAAAGTATTACTGACATACTTCTGAAAATTACGTGCTTTAAACATGACGAGGCACATTTGTTTTAAAGATGTGTCCTAGCGTAATGGAACCATAGTGGCATCCTCAAAAGATAAATACAAAATCAGCTTAGCATTGTCACACATATATGAAATATGCTATGCACTAGAGTTATCTTGTTGACAGCGCTACTGTTCAAACTGCCGTACAGTAGCCACAAAACATTTGTGTCACCAGCTCCACGGATGTCGCTATTCTAGGCGTACACATATTCTTTAATTGCATAACTGTGCGCTATGGAACAAAAAAAGAACACAATCGGTAAAGTCCGTTGTGAGTTTACAAGTGTATGACTCATTATTGTAATAAAATGCAATAAATTAAAAATACGACCGAAGTTAGATCCTTAAAAAAGAAATAGTTAAGTAACAATAATTCTGATACGCTTTTGCAGCGAATTTTAGATAAAAATATAGTGACGTGTGTAAGACCAAGCTTACGGAGTGCATGGTATAATATAAAAATGACAAAACAAATAGGAAAAGAATCCAAATGGCTGAAAACAGACTGTAATAAGTAATCAGCGCCCTCTTTTGAGGTGACCGCCAGAATGTCGGTTAGAAGAAGTGGTCAGAGGAACTTAACCGCCAGAGAGCCCTCGTCCTGTGTCCTGAAATTTGTACCCTGTGAAATTCGCACCGAGGAAAGGTCCTCTAATCTGTCCGTCCGATCTCCGCCCGGCAGGTAGAATCGCTGATCGGTAGAGAGGAAAGTCAAAGGCCTTATTTTACGACAACGTGTGGCCGCAGTAATGTTGCCAGCAACATTGGTGCAACGCGTCAATGTCCAGGCCATATCCGTCTCAGCTCTTGTCTGTATGTGTTTGGCTTTCACTCACAGCCTCGATTCTCCTTCCTCAGCAGGCTGTGCTGCTGAGTCAAGTCACGTGAAGCAGCATTATTTCGTTTTTAGAGATTGGGTTCGTCTAACCGTCTACTACTTTAATAAATCCTTTGAGCTTCTCCACCAAAGCAATGCAAATGCCTTGTACCAAGACGCATATAAATGTTTCAGCGCGTCACGTCTGGCAGCTCAAAAATGTGTAAGAAAACACATTTTTAAACATTTACCATTTCTAATTAATTATTTAGTGCTGGTCGACTAGTTTCGCACTTCGCCTATTTTCACAAGCCATTTCTTACACCGAACAAACTCCGTCACGAGTGTATGCGTTGATTGTAGATTATAATAAAGGTATCATGAATTATATGGTTCATATGGTAACAATTTACGTATTTTGTATTTAGGATATGTTTGGTGCGGACATTTCTATTAATGTTACCACACTTGAATGTATTCAGATCTGCGTTCGAAGATGTCACAATTGTATTTACACCTTACTGTATCGTATTATGTTAGTGTATGTGCAATTTTTGTATATTTACTGTGTTACCTTCATTACCCAGCATGGTGTGATTCACGTGACAACGATATTTTATATATGGTGAAGAATTTGTTCTCATGGATTACGCTGGGTTATTTGTTGCAGACATTATCTCAGTTTTGACAGAAACGCACTGGATACCACATCATTCATAAAGTAGCCAAAACATGACAATATACCTATTCTGGCAGTTCAAAAAACGAATGCAATGAATGTAATAAAGCCTACGTTGGACAGTCGGTCGTTGAAGGGGACCTGGACGTGAAATGACTGAAATTTTCGAAAACATATTTTTGTCACCATCTGAAAGACAAATATTTCCCGTTTCAGAAAAATATATTTTTTATTTCCTTTTCAAGTGTTGATTTGGTCTTAGACGGTCTTTGAACAAATGTCTGCGAACCTGCCACGCTCATGCGACAGGCAAGGAATATCACAAACATTTCTTGCCTGCCATGTTCATGGGAGCAATAAAGCCAATATACAGGGACCGAGCAGAAACAAAACTACTTAGCAGATGTCTACATGGCCATACACCAATCCTAATGAGAGTTTCAACAGCTGCGTGTGGCCAAGACTACTAAATACAGTGTTTGTTAGGTTGACAATACTCAAGTGCAATGTATGCTGCCATCTGTTTCAGTGATGGTGCAATTAGCAGAACAAAACTCATGGACAAATTAAGCATCCAACTAGGAAATAATATGATAGTTGTGTTAAATGCCAAAGAATGTCAGCAAGTAGTTGAAGCTGAAAGGGTTGCGAAAATAAGGACTAACGGTCCAGAGTAACGTAAAGATTGCTGAAAAAGTCTACAGAGGATGAAGAAGCAGCTGGTCAGCAAGAATAATGCTACTGGAATGTTTTGGAATAAGCACACGGTGAGTCAAACATGCTGAGTACAACCATCTCTCTTTTTCTCGAAACTACATTTTCAAGACATTAGGTACATATATCTTCACAATTATTTGAGCTATGTTCACCAAATTCCGCCAAAGTGAACCGTCTGTTATACAGAATGTCGTATTTCTTAAACTATAACAGATAATTAAATAGCTTTCCTTGCACAGCTTTGTGTTGTTACAAAACCGCAACTTCCTTCGCAGTATAGACCAAGAATAACATAAGATGAAAGCGAGGCACAGATATGCTGCCCGTTGAACTACAGGTCCCCTTAAAAGGAGATATACAGAATACATAAACAGAAGCAAAAATAACCTTTCAATTTTCAATACGCATCTTAGAGAGTAAAACATACTCAATTGAAAATATCTAGGCAAATATCACTACCTTACCTATGTCTTCAAAGGCCAGTTGATGGGCATACTAGAAGAAATACCTGTAAAAATCTATATTCACACGACTTAGCTCCCAGAACAAATGTTAAATCAACAAACCGAATCGCGCAGCAGAAAAATCGCAGAAAATTTCCATAGCACCTTAATCAGCACATGAAATGCAATCCACCGTGCACTAATCATCAAATACGCGACTGCAAACGATTCATAGAAACTTTAATGCATACGTGTATTCCATTCACCTGTTTAAGCCAAGTATTACGCACATTTATGCGATCGGGAATGCTCAGTAGCAGTCTGGCTGCATGCACATTTGACAATCAAGCGGCAGCAAGGAGCACTAGTGATGAAATCACAGGAGGTAATGTTGTGCAACCTTAGTAGGGACAAGATCCGACTATTTGGGAGTAGGATCTTACAGTCCGAGACAGTGTTCCGAAACAAAGTTCCGTCACAAAGTCCGCAAACAAGACTTCAGATCCGCCTAGCAACAGCGATCTGAACGCCCATGGGCTGAAAGTATATATATATATATATATATATATATATATATATATATATATATATATATAGAGAGAGAGAGAGAGAGAGAGAGAGAGAGAGAGAGAGAGAGAGTGAGAGAGCACCACACATGCGAATTTGCAGCCTTACTTCTTCGTTTCTTCGTTTTCTCTGTATTCTGAAGTATGTCCCAAGCTTGCATTTTCCTCCAGACAGATTTCTTCATATGGAAATGGCAGCCAAGCACTTGAACCAACGGGATCACATTATTTAGCGCAGAAATCGCAGCTGATTCGATATCAACGGTGACATTATTAGTTTTCCATTGTGGTACACCATCCACAACATCGCGGAAAATACAGATATATGTTTCTTTTTTTTCTTTGGAAAGAATGCAAAAGCCACCGGATAGACGTTTGTTTCGTACTTTGAACTTCCGAAGTCTGCATGAATAGTATATATTTGTGAAAATTGCTTGCTACAGCATTTGAAGGTCCCATCCATAAAAAATCTTGTTCAGTCTTTAGAGTCTCTCTTCCTGCTTTTCCGCCAAAACCTATGATCCTATCACCTAAACTGTCATCACTTAAGAGAAAACTGCTATCGCAATTCATGGATAGTAACTGCTTGAAGATCAACTTCTTGTAGTGCCTCTGGTTCTGTCTGATTGCCGTGTAATTTGGCCCAGTACATGTATAATATCCTCTTCACTGCTTGCTATTCTGGAATTTCGGTAACAAAATCATATCTTCGACTGTGTAAGTCGCCTAACTCTTCGGTATATATTTTAGAAACCGAACTCTCTTCCTCTCGTGACCTCTTCTTTGCCTGATTCCACATCTATTTTACTTCTAAGCGTGCATCATCTGGTGCGCCAAATTGATGCTCGTTTGAACTAAGCACGATACAGTCTTTGGTTATTTGTAGTAATTAGCTAGCAAGAAAAGGAAGCAGAAATATTTTAATAACGGAAGCACTGACGGAAATCAGTATATTCAGCAATTATTGATTCGTTACTAACATGGTGATGTGTGACCGTGGGAAGCTGTGTAGTGTGGCGTTCGCTGTGTTATTCAGTGGTTTGGTGTTTAACTAATTTGTGAATGAAAATAATAATCTTATTTTATTACATTGGATAATTACTAAATAAATTTTCTCCCGGCTAAAGATTTGGTCAAGTTGCTAAAGAACTCCAAGTTAACGTTGTGTTAAAGTGAAGGAGTGTGCTATGAGCACTGTTTTTAAAGAACCAATCTGTTTCGAATTATTTTCATTAAAATGAGTTCGGGACCACCGGTGCACATTTATTTTTACACATTTGCATTACGTTCGGCATTTATGTCAGCAGAGTTGCGTAATTTGAATTTGCCACTGAGATAATTGTTGAGATGGCGGCAGACAATTGATAGAGACTTTCTATTGTTAGAGCAAATAAGATAATTGTTTGAAATGCTTTTTAAACTCTACTTTCGTATTGTGCACTATTTAGACTTCATCAAGCAAACATTTGATTTTTTTCTACGGAAAACACAGACAAAAACGCGATACAAATCGCTATCATCAATGGCTGCGCTCCTTGCAGCGGAAGGAAATAATTAACACAGATAACGCTTACTGAGAGAGGAATTAAAGTTACAAGTAATTATTCACTCATATTTATAATAATAGTGAACTCTATTCACAAGTAATAATTAACAAATAATTACAATTTCTTAACAGACCTCAGTTTGATATGTGTCCGCAACCTACAAAAGCCAACCAACAAAAGTTAAAAACAAAGGAAGACAAACGCAGATCATAAAAGGAATTTACAGTTATCATTGTCTTTGTATGATACACATCGATATGTCCAATTACATCATAAAATATTATATAAATAATTAATGTTTATCATTGTTTCCACGTTTTTTTTATATGTCGAATAGATATTGTTTATAACTGTTAAAGGCATAATTTCCTCTTGTCGCACTGTAGTTGAAATTTATCTCGTGGAAGTATTTCAACGGCACTATTTTCGTTGCATAGCAACGGTTCTCTTAGAAGGACCAGACTTAGTGAAATGAATTATAAGTAAAGATAGGTTTTCTTACTGATCATGCAGTGTACATTTATTGTAGCAACAATGGCTGCCGTTCATTAGCTTCATCGCATTAACAATACACAGTTTCGTTCTTTGCTCTCCATTATAACACTGTTGAAACATTTACAATCCAGATTAGGACAAGAAATAATGATAATGTTTTAAAAGATATTACAGTCCGAATTAGATATAATTAAAAATGGAAAATCCAGGATGTAATAATCACAGTATTGTAAAAAGCAAAGATTATTACTCACGAAATACCGGAGATGCTGAGTTGCAGACAGGGACTACAAAAAGACTGTCAAGCAAATAAGCTTTCAGCCAACATATACATACACACACACACACACACACACACACACACACACACACACACACACAAACGCAACTCACAGACACATATGACCACAGTCTCTGGCTGCTGGCAGTCTGTCATCGGCACTCGGAGACTAATAAACCTAGGTTACACAGAGATAACATAGAATCACATTCTACTTGCATACAGGGGGAAGGGGCGCTAGAAAGGAAGAGATGCATGAGATTCAACCAGTTCCAGCAAAGGTTTTAGGACAAATATACAATGAAAAGGTTGCACAGAGGTTACAAATTTTTCGTCATCTCAGATATTCGCAGGCTGTGGTTTCTCTTTCAAAATGTTCTATTGCATTGAAACTTCCCAGCAGATTAAAATTTTGTGCCCATCCGAGACTCGAATTTGAGTCCTTTGCCTGCAAGAGGAAAGCTGCTCCCTCCACATTTTTTTCCAACTGAGTTATCCGAACACGACGTACGACCCGTCCTGACAGCTTTACTTCCACCAGTACCTCATCTTCTACCTCGCTTACTCCACATAAGTTCTCCAGCGAAACTTGCAGAAGTAGGACTCCTGGAAGATATGAAATACTATTGGCACAGTACAATGTTGTGGCCTCTTACCAGAAACAATAATATTTCTTCTTGGCCCTCCTATCGGTATCAATAAGTTTTGTTTTTCATTCCTGTTTGTGTTTATTAGATGAGAATTTCCCATTAATTGTAAATGTGTTAATGATTTTAGTTATAGCATTAGCGGTTTCTAATACTTCCACAGGAATGTCTGTTTAACAGAAATATTCAGACCATTACAGGCAAGACAGATGACAAGCTCTGGTCGTGAGATGTTTGTACATATTATTGTTATAACCGCTTCAAATGAACTGATGTCTTATAAGACAACGTATCACTAAGTCTCCTAAGCTCTGGATTAGATTTAGTATTTTATACTTTTCAGTAACTGCTGGATAAACTTTACCTCACATAGGCACAAAATGCTAGAAGCGGAATTAGTAATAGAGGTCTTGCAGGAAGGAATGGAATTAAAGGCTCCGAGGAGGAGAATACAATGGAGGAAGGAATATTGGGAGGGGAGATTGAAGATTCAGCCAAGTCCGAAGAGGAAGAAAGAGACAGAAATCTAGAGGAACTACTACTGAGAGACAGAAAGGCTGTTTAGTGGCGCTGTCGTGTTCTTCTCTTCATTGTGAAACAAGTGCGACATCCGTCTGTAATTGACTTGATTACATCAGACCAGTAACCGAATTCAGAACTCATTTACGTCCCTTTCGATTCATTAGAGCCAATTTTAAGACCGGTTTCATTTTATTACTCCATCTCCTCTTACTTCTCCGTCTGTTAAAGTGGAACTGGAGCCAAATATTACTGCCTCGCCTGTTTGAGGTTTATTTTCGATATGGAGGAATCCGCATGTAACGAACATGTAGTTACCGTGAAATGAAGCCACAGCACAGAGCTTCTGGAAGCCGCTCATGTGGTCACAACGTCTTGAGGACCTGTGGCAACAATGGTGAACCACCTGAGCAGATGAACTGTCGAAAACAGTAAGTTTCTTTATAAGCGTTGTTATTGCTTGCGTCCTCTTACTTTGAAAGTGACACTCCTTCAATAGGGTTGCTGGATCAATAAGACAGATTTGAGAATTTCGAATCAAGTGATTCTGTGAATCTCTAACAAATATTTAAATGTGAACTTCAGGATAGTGACGCAGATGTGGAGGTAGAACGCAAAAGTGAAGAGTTAACTGGTACGAAGACTTTTCTTACAATATGTAAAGGGGCCTAACGGAAAACTTCAGTAACATTAAAAAGGATCTACTGTTTTAACCTTAAAGCAAACGCATTTTTTTTAATTCTTGTAATAACACACCGATATCCATGACTGCTGACATAAAATTGGAGTTCGTACTAGTACCCGAACCTGCTCTGACACATATCACTCATTAATTTTGACAAAACAGAAAGAAAAGTTACAACCCTTTCGACTTGGTTTATGACTTCCTCCCTCTCTTCCTTTTTCGTGTTATTGCTTTTGATTTATGCATACATGCTACTACAAAAATCACCGATAATTTTATTTACGTATAATTATCTTTGACTGTTACAAGTACATCTACATACATACTTTGAAAGCCACCGTATGGTGCATGGCTGAGGGTACCTTATATGCTTGTAGTCATTTCCTTTCCCTTCTCCCTTGGAAACAGTGAGAGAGATAAACAATTTTCTGTATAAATCCGCAGGAGCTTTAATTTGTCTTATCTTCCTTAGGCGAAACCTGCATTGGCGGCAGTACAATCGCTCTCCTGTCAGCTACAAATGCCGGTTCTCTAAATTTTCTCAATAGCGTTCCGTGAGAAGAGCGTCGACGTCGCTGCAAGGATTCGAAATCGAGTTCACGAAGCACCTCCGTACCACTGGTGTGTTGTTCGGACCAACCGGTAACAAATCTAGCAGTACGCCTCTGAATTATTTCGATGTCTTCCTTCAGTCCGACCTGGTGGCAACACTAACCCCTCAAGCAGTAGGGTCGCACTAGTCCTTCGTAGGCGAACTAATCTTTCCTAAAATTTGTCCACTAAACCGAAGTCTTCCCCACTACGATCCTTACGTGTTCCTTCCATTTCATATAGCTTTCCAACGTTACACCTCTAAACTTAAACGAACTGACTGTGTCAAGCTACACATCGCCCTACTCGTACAGCTACTCAACTGCAACACCTCCCATACAGCGCAGTATCATCAGCCAGCAGCTGAAGACTGCTGCTCATGCTGCAACACATAACTGAGTAAACTCTCGACATTTTGTAATTGGTCTGTCACTTATTTTCAACATTCTTCCTACTTTTCTTAACTCACATATCGCTATTCTCCAGACATAAACGACGAGGTAGTGGTAAAGTTCTGGACTTCCATTGCGGTATGATCATCCAGATTAAAGTTTCCCTTTGTCGATTATGGTGAATGCTTAGATAGCTACCTCGTAAAGAACACGACCTATATCTTTCCAAACTTTGTAATGTTCGAGTATCTACTTGTTTTCCGGTTACATGTTAGACGGGTCGGTAAAATACTGATCTACCTTCCTTCTGCACGAGCAATATTCGAAATACTCTGTAGAACTCCTTTTCCATACTCGAAAAGGTTTTATGCTCTGATGCTTATTTCCACCGTTTAACGTTAATCCTTTGATCTGAATACCTGACCGCATGTCTTCAATTTCTTTGATTTTTTCATATTCTTCTTAACATCTATCAATGAGAATACCTCTGAATTCATACCACTGATTAGTGCTTATTTGTTAGAGATCAAGTCATTCAGTACACCTAGCAGTTTTCATTTCAAAGCCGACACCAGTCATATTTTTGCTCAATGATTCTAATTGAAGCGGAATAATCAAATGTTGGACTGCATTATTTGTCCCATTCTCTGACAGCGCAGCAGTACAGTGGCACATAGGCCACACGTCGCAGGGATTGTGTAACACTGTCGCCCATGGTCTTGAACTGGCTGCAAACAAGATATCGACCTGCCGGATAAGGCTGTGAAAACCAATTAATGCCAAGATGCAACCTAACCGTTTCGCAGCTTAGCCTCCTCAGCCTGAGAAAATTTTTATTTAACTTTTTTATGTTTTCTTACACAATTTGATTATTAGCAGTACTAGAAACACAAGATAAATTTTTAAGAAAATCATTTAGTGCTCCTAGTCCCACAAAGGGATGCCCCCACAGTGGACGATATGTCTCAAGGAGTAATGAAGTTCTACAAATCATATTTCATCCAGAACATAATTTTTAGTTTATTGATGCATTTTTTTATTTAAATTACTACAAAAATAAATTTTATTGTTACAAAATTGTACCTATGCATATCTACTGAACAAAAGCAAAGTAGGTTAGAAAAAAATTCGGAATACAGTAGGACTATCGTAATCATTTATTTCTGATGACAAGTTTAATTCATTTAGTCTTCGCTGCTTATGATAAAGCGTGAAGCAGTAGCGTGTATCTTGTAGGTAGAGGAAAACTTTGCAGGTGGAACATCTTAATGCGTGCCTTATTAGCTGAACACTCTGGAAACCGACAGCGATTTTTGGTAACCGGTTGAGGAATTCTAGTAAGTGTAGAACATTTTTGGTTCAAAGGATATCAGGAGCGAGATCAACTCCAGATTGTGAACGCTTTGGTGCTGGATTTTTGAAGTCGGGATCATCATCAGATACCACTTCAGGTTCACGTGAATGCCACAGATATTCCTCGTACTTTAAACTAGAGGCAATCTATGACGTCATTCTTCAATGTACCCAAGATAGCTTGATCACGTCTGTATTCTAGCCATGAAGCACAAATGGCGAAATCTGTGAAGTGCATAATTACTCTTACGGTCCACTTCTTAGTTCAGGCACTTACTCTATAACAGTTGATCAACCTGCAGAGAAAGTCAACACTTCCCATATTTGAATTGTAGGTGCTTGTAGTTGGGGGACGGTCCACATGAATGTACTTTCTTTCTTCCCTACACAAGAGGCGACATGTATCAACTGGATTTACTCCTTCGCTACTGGACATGAAGATAAGAGGGCTATTCTCCAACTAATTCACTACACAAACATGGCCGTCACTTCTCATTGACTGAAAATGGATCCACTACCATATTTCTCCATATTCTTATCCAATGATAGTTTGGAAGCTTTTAGAATACTGGAGTTCTGTAATGCTCCAGTAGCTTGACACTCATCTTCACTGTACAATTTGTGTAAAAGCGACTCTGATGCGAAATAACGGTCCATGTAAATGGTCACTACAGGAGTAAGTGTGGCTGTCAATTTTATAACAGCTTTTCCACCCGCATCCAAATTTTCATATTGAGTGTCAGTCACTATAGGATCACCTTTTCCTTGGTAAAAGAAGATATCCAAAGGAAGACCATAAGTTGCAGCCAGTTCAAAATTCTTTAGTCCACAGGGGATTTTATGACTTGTCTTGCTGGACCGTGACCCCAAAAAGGAATCATCTCTTCATCAACAGAGATGTTAGTGGGCCTGGGATTCAATCTGCAACCATTCCATTGTATTCTCCAACATTTATTACTTGGTTTTACTTCGAGGAACACTTCAACATCGTCAACAAATTTCAGGTGTTTTCTAATTGTAAAATATCTGAGACAGCAATTTTTTTAGCTATACCTTCCACCTTAGTCGTTTTGGCCAATACATCCTAATCCTAGGATAGCACAAGTATGACATCATCACTATTGCAGAGATAAACCTTTTCATTCAATCTACGGCACATTTCAGCTTTCTCCAAGTATTTTGAATGTACCTTCTCTTTGTATATTCAGTAAGGGTGCTAAAAACATTTTCTGGCAGATTTTTACTCGCACAGTCATGGGGTGATAAGTTCACACCGACTGCCACTTGTTCCTCAAGTTCAGGTGCAGGTGGTAACCGGAAAAAATTCGAAGTCTTCTTCCAAAATGTCCTGTCGGTGGTAGACTCAGTAGAGCAGATTCTTTCAGATCTGCTTTTGTTCCTGTCATCAGCTTCACCTACATCTTCATTAGCTGTACCTAATTCCTGTTCATTACCAACATGGTAATATGGATCTGTACAGGTATCATCATTATCAACATCATCATCATCACCATATTCAGAGAGCTCCAATTCACTAACATGTCCATTAGATAATTCATTTACAAATCTTCAAATGCCTTTGAATCTGAAAAAAAACTAAATTAGAACTAAAAATTGTAAAATTGTCGACCTGTAGCTTACAGTTTCCTGAAACTTAACTAATATTAATCTAATATTCACCAGAGAATATAAAATGAACAATCGAAATATTATTTTTGTAAAAAAAAGATGAAATATCTTCTCTTCGCAAATCATGTTATACATTATACAAGTCCTGATGTCCCCTACAGGTGACACTGGAATTTAAATGTATTATTCAAAGACAATTGTAAAATTGTTAAAATTATAATTTTAAATAATTATGCTCTGACTTTTCACTTACATTATCAGATATAAATTATACTGTGAATCTTTAGGTTTTCGCGGCGCAAAGACTGCTCCATTAAGTTTCGGGAATGCAGCCGCATGAATTCTGCTTCTTCTTCTAATATTTCGGCTGTATACCTTTCAGCCATCTTCAGAGAGAGCCGTACGACTGACGCTCCAGCGCTCGCTCCATCCTTTTAAACTCGCGGACTGCGCCACTGCGCATGCGGCCACAGATAAACAAGGCGCCAGTGATGTTGATCTGCGGCAAAGACGTACAATATGCATGAGTTACGTCTGTGGCTGCGCAATCGATCCATGCTGGGAGGTCGATGTATTACTGGGAGCTGAACTGTAGCGACGTCTTTGTAAGTTCAATATTGAAAGTGCCGGATTCCATGATTTATCTAATGTGAAACCGCTGTCTCTATTAATTAAATTCTTCGTTAAGCGGATTTCAATGGCCTCTTTTACTACGGAGTCCCAAAAAGATGAAACAGAAGTCAGAATTTCGACATTTTCATATACCATAGAGTGACCAGAATCAATACAATGCTCTGCCACAGCTGATTTACTGGGTTGTAAGAGCCGAGTGTACCTGCGATGTTCCGTACACCTCTCTTGGACTGTACGATTCGTTTGTCCGATATTTGAAAGGCCACATTCACATGGTATCTTATAAACTCCAGGCTTGCGGAGTAGTAAGTTATCTTTAACGGAACCCAGGAGAGCAGCCGTCTTCGCCGGTGGACGAAAAATCACTTTTACTTTATGTTTAGTGAGGATCCGTCCTATTTTGGATGAAAGGCTTCCCACGTACGGCAGGAAAGCCATGGATTTAAATGTTTTCTCGTCTTCTTCTGCATTCCTTACGGACACCTTAGGTTTTATTTGTAGTGCCTTACGTATCTGTTGTGGAGAATACCCGTTGTCCTCAAAAACTCTCTTCAGATGTAAAAGTTCGTCTTTTAAACTACTTTCATCAGATATGACGTGTGCTCGGTGTACCAAAGTTCTTAGAACACTACTCGTCTGCGAAGGATGGTGACAGCTATTTCCATGTAAATATAAGTCCGTATGGGTCGGTTTCCGATATACTGCATGACCCAAAGTGCCATCTTCTTTGCGCCGGACCAAGACATCCAAAAATGGAAGACATCCCTCCTTTTCCACTTCCATTGTAAACTGAATTTGTCCATGGATGGAATTGAGATGGTTTAAGAAGTCCTGCAATTTGTCCTCGCCATGGGGCCACACTACGAAGGTGTCATCAACGTACCTCCAAAAAACTATAGGCTTCAAACTAGCAGACTCCAGGGCCTTCTCCTCGAAGTCCTCCATAAATAAATTGGCCACCAAGGGTGACAAAGGACTACCCATGGCAACACCGTCAGTCTGTTCAAAAAAGTCGTTACTAAATAAAAAGTATGTGGAGGTCATCACATGGTGAAACAAAGCTAAAATCTCCTTATCAAATCTTTTTCCAATAAGATCTAAAGATTCAGAGAGAGGTACCTTAGTAAATAGCGACACTACATCAAAGCTGACTAATAGATCAGAGGTGTTCAGTTTCAAAGATTTTAATTTGCCAATGAAATCTGCAGAGTTCCTTATATGATGATCACATTTTCCCACAAGCGGCCTCAATAGTGACGCCAGGTGCTTGGCACAATCATAGTTGGGAGAACCAATATTGCTCACGATAGGACGTAGAGGAACGTCTTTCTTATGGATCTTTGGGAGTCCATAAAGCCTTGGAGGCACTGCACCACTTGGTTTCAGTCTTCGTATGACTTCCGTCGCCCACAAAGAAGCAATATATCTGTGGCAGAGAGGACTGCACTACGTACGCTCCGCCAAGATACCGAAACGGTGGTTCTCCCTGCCGATAAAGGTAATGCCACTGTTTTAATGTCACGTGACGAATATCATGATAAGATATACAGCTTACTGAATGATAGTATGTACCGGAAGATCAGTAAGGACCCCACCAACAAGGTGGTAAGGAAGACGGCGTCGCTTTTGAATGCCTCCCCATTTCCACCGGAAGTCATACGAAGACTGAAACCAAGTGGTGCAGTGCCTCCAAGGCTTTATGGACTCCCAAAGATCCATAAGAAAGACGTTCCTCTACGTCCTATCGTGAGCAATATTGGTTCTCCCAACTGTGATTGTGCCAAGCACCTGGCGTCACTATTGAGGCCGCTTGTGGGAAAATGTGATCATCATATAAGGAACTCTGCAGATTTCATTGGCAAATTAAAATCTTTGAAACTGAACACCTCTGATCTATTAGTCAGCTTTGATGTAGTGTCGCTATTTACTAAGGTACCTCTCTCTGAATCTTTAGATCTTATTGGAAAAAGTTTTGATAAGGAGATTTTAGCTTTGTTTCACCATGTGATGACCTCCACATACTTTTTATTTAGTAACGACTTTTTTGAACAGACTGACGGTGTTGCCATGGGTAGTCCTTTGTCACCCTTGGTGGCCAATTTATTTATGGAGGACTTCGAGGAGAAGGCCCTGGAGTCTGCTAGTTTGAAGCCTATAGTTTTTTGGAGGTACGTTGATGACACCTTCGTAGTGTGGCCCCATGGCGAGGACAAATTGCAGGACTTCTTAAACCATCTCAATTCCATCCATGGACAAATTCAGTTTACAATGGAAGTGGAAAAGGAGGGATGTCTTCCATTTTTGGATGTCTTGGTCCGGCGCAAAGAAGATGGCACTTTGGGTCATGCAGTATATCGGAAACCGACCCATACGGACTTATATTTACATGGAAATAGCTGTCACCATCCTTCGCAGACGAGTAGTGTTCTAAGAACTTTGGTACACCGAGCACACGTCATATCTGATGAAAGTAGTTTAAAAGACGAACTTTTACATCTGAAGAGAGTTTTTGAGGACAACGGGTATTCTCCACAACAGATACGTAAGGCACTACAAATAAAACCTAAGGTGTCCGTAAGGAATGCAGAAGAAGACGAGAAAACATTTAAATCCATGGCTTTCCTGCCGTACGTGGGAAGCCTTTCATCCAAAATAGGACGGATCCTCACTAAACATAAAGTAAAAGTGATTTTTCGTCCACCGGCGAAGACGGCTGCTCTCCTGGGTTCCGTTAAAGATGACTTACTACTCCGCAAGCCTGGAGTTTATAAGATACCATGTGAATGTGGCCTTTCAAATATCGGACAAACGAATCGTACAGTCCAAGAGAGGTGTACGGAACATCGCAGGTACACTCGGCTCTTACAACCCAGTAAATCAGCTGTGGCAGAGCATTGTATTGATTCTGGTCACTCTATGGTATATGAAAATGTCGAAATTCTGACTTCTGTTTCATCTTTCTGGGACTCCGTAGTAAAAGAGGCCATTGAAATCCGCTTAACGAAGAATTTAATTAATAGAGACAGCGGTTTCACATTAGATAAATCATGGAATCCGGCACTTTCAATATTGAACTTACAAAGACGTCGCTACAGTTCAGCTCCCAGTAATACATCGACCTCCCAGCATGGATCGATTGCGCAGCCACAGACGTAACTCATGCATATTGTACGTCTTTGCCGCAGATCAACATCACTGGCGCCTTGTTTATCTGTGGCCGCATGCGCAGTGGCGCGGTCCGCGAGTTTAAAAGGATGGAGCGAGCGCTGGAGCGTCAGTCGTACGGCTCTCTCTGAAGATGGCTGAAAGGTATACAGCCGAAATATTAGAAGAAGAAGCAGAATTCATGCGGCTGCATTCCCGAAACTTAATGGAGCATAAATTATATTGATTAAAATAGAATAAAGTAGTAATAAAATACTTACAAAGAGCCTCTCCTCTGAAAACACGCTTTCTTCTGTCAGCCATTTTTTATTCTGCCTGTCAACAATGTGATTCAACACTATGACGATCAACTGCTGTTGCATGAGGTGCTGCCAGTTCTGAACTTCCTTCAAAATCTCTTTCCAATGTTGCCAACATGACATGAGGTGGAGAAAAAATTTCAAATAATGCTATGTTTGATGTCCCCCACAGGGGACACCAGGACTGAGAAGGTTAGGAGAACGTACACTTGGTACAGTTGCTGAGAACGTGTATGGGTGAGGCTTTGTTCTGAAGGGGACCATCACAATCACCTATACTATCCTTTCACTTATTGGGCGCTGATGTTAACTTCTGTATCGAGTGTTCTGAATCGAAGTAGCTGATTGCTCATGAGTTTCTACAGTTCGGTATTTCCGTGTTCTTGATATTACCACGAATCCTAAGGGATATACAAACGTTTAGTGTTAGTTTTCAAGCTGTGTAAGCTGGCATTCGAGATATCATAGTAATTTAATTTCCTTCAGTTCAATTCGAACAGCGTTTTACTGGGTCAGTCCAACATGTCGTTTCTGCAGTGCCCTTCCCTGTGTTTTGAGAACTGCATTGTGAATATTCATTATAATAAAGGGACCAACAGAATAATGTAAAACAGAATATGAAGTGTTGAAGCTATTACCACGGAACATAGTTACATTATTAGAAAGGAATTCGTGCACGAAATACGCGTAACAGTTCATGTGTGATCGGTTTCCAATCCGAAACCATTATCACAGACCGAATCCATAGGAACGAAAGGTACGCTCAAGACTGATGTGGTCTTCCACAGCGTTCGCAATCGGGGCATTGTTTTTCATCAGCACAATTGAAAGGGTGAGGTGCTGATCTGAAAGGCGAGTGACACAGCAGAATGAATGCTCCAGAACAATTAGAACTGCGGATTCAGAGTCACCGTAGACGGCGTAGCTGCTAATGGTGAATCGTTTCCGCAACGGTGTTTGGCAGCACGGCCACAGTCGGCTCACCAAATCCGAGCGCGACAGACGCCAACAGGCCGCCGAGCTCGACACAAAGCAGGACCTGGCAAGTTATCGGGGCGGGCAGCTTTTGTCGGAGACCATTCTGCTATACACAAACCGGCGGTCTCACAGCGGGGAACGGGTGTGCTTGAATGCAACGAGAATTCAGCTCCCCTCGCACCGTGTGCTAGAGAGAGCACAATTCGGCCTTCGTTTAACACAGCCTCGCTTTCAGAACGCGAGTCTGGAGGATTACCGATTCGTGTCGGTACTGAAGTCTCGGGATTACGTACAGTATATATAATCGTGAGAGTCTCTGCCGGTCGAACTTTATGTGTGACAAAATACTGTCAGGTTTCAGCCCATAATAACTACGCGACTAAGCCCACAAAGGACAAATCATGTCTGTACTGGCTAATAGGAGGGAACTGGGTATTACGGGAAAGAAGTCTCTGACATCAACACTATGTTTCAGTCCTCAGTTCCCATCAGATTAAGCTGATGCATTTGCGCTTATTTCGTTTAAGGTCACCCCTTCCCCTCTCCCCTGTCCTCTAACCCACCGCTCCTTCACCGTTTTGGTCTCGGTCAATTGCATTACGATACTCTTGGCCAGTAGCGGTTATTTTAGTTCTGTGCTCTGTAGTGAGAGGACCGCAATCAATCTGATTAATTGTCAAACGGTATGATAGGGAAAAGTGCTGGTGTACCTGTCTGATGTACAGATACAGAAGAACACATACCCAAAGTGTGCCTGTGTGTGTGTGTGTGTGTGTGTGTGTGTGTGTGTGTGTGTGTAAGTCATTTTTAAAGTGTGAAAGAAAATGTGTTTTCAAAATTTTTGTGCCTTAAAAGCTGTATTGTTGATAAAACCATTTGTTACTTTGTTATTTATTACAAAACAAGACAAATACATACATTTTTTGAAAGTAATACTATCAAGTACAGAGAAACAAATTATTCACACTGAAAACTAGTAATTAATCTATATACACTAAGTTTCCTAATGAATCATTATACCATAGAGTCTTTTCCTTTTCGTATACAGTTTTTATACAACATTAGTGAACCGAGCAGTGCTTCACAACTGCAAAGTATGTATGGAAATTAGATACACATCCTAAACTCCTTCACCCCTTCTCTCCTCCCGTTTCCTCCTCTCCCACTCTTTGTCCATCTCCTTTTCCTTCCCCCTCTCTGTGTACATAACCCCCCTCCCCCCACGCTCTTTGTCTATCTCGTCATCCCTGCTCAATAACTACTTCCTCCCTCCCTTTCCTCTCTAAGTGCTCTTACGACAACATTTAACCTGAAGCTTTGTCTATCATTAACACAAACGAAACCTTGACTGGATTCTGAAGTCACTTAAAATAAATGGATACATCAGTTGGGGTCATTGGCATGTGGGGTTGGAGAGACATTAATCCATCTGCTGCATCTGTGAGGATAATAGCTTCAGAGAGAGTATGTCACATAGTTTTAATCTGCAAATGGGTAGGATTACAAAGTTTTGGACGATTGAGGTTGCTGAAAACCTACAGCTAAGAAGAAAAAACAGTACACTGTAGTGTATACAATTTTTGTTTTAAACTATATACTATTGGAAACAATAATATGAAAGAAACAAATGTCTAATGGTTTACATGCCCTGCTATCACAGCTGAAAATGACTACCAGAAAGAAATCTATATCACACATTTTTCACAGCATACCACATTTTTTTCTTTCTCAGAGTCTGTGGTAACCGAAAACCTACGCATTACCAGTTAAAAAAGTAGATCCTATGTATGCCTCAATGTTCATCAGTGTTTTGTGTAAAAATTTGAAATAAACCATTGACGAGCTTTTTGAGATATTTGGGAACAATGTCTTTTCAAGTGTTAATTGAGTATGGCAGAATGTGAAATAAATTGGTCGAGAACTTCTTCGGATTTTAGGTAACAACTTTGTAAATATTACATATAAATCCATATATTACATACATTTAAAATATATAGCCTATGTCAATCCAAATGTTTGTTACAGTATTCTGTAAAAATCTGAATTAAATCAGGCAAGAATATCACCAGATTTATATAACTGTTCCCATTTATATAATTATGTCTGTACTACTATATATAAAAACTAGTCACTCCTTAACACTGTTATAAAAAATCTCGAAAATTACTTGACCGACTTCGTCAGATTTTTGCACAATTCTAAAATGCCCATTCTGATATAGGCTATAGAGTTACAATTTTTTTTTTCCTTTATTGTAATTTTAATCACCTGATACAGGCGGGCTGGCAGCAGCATATTACGCTGCTCTTCAGCCTTAAGAGGAACATTAACATGACACATAGGTGATACAGACTATACAGTAAAAACGGCGGGCAAAAAAAGGAGATACAAAAAACAATAAACAAGAAGCCGTTCACGCTCGACGCGAAAAAACAGTAACACTTGGGGACACGGCGCACAGAACACGGATGACGGCGACGGCACACGTGAACAGTCGAGCCGTGACGGTGACAGAACACTAAACACAAATCGAGGCACACACACAACACACAGATGGCGATGATCTCCGGCGCGCGAAAGTCCACTGAGCGTGTACAAGTCCGGGGACCTGCCAAGAGTGGTGGAGGAGGAGGAGGAGGAGGAGGAGGGGAAAGGGAGAGGGGAGAGAAGAGAGAAGAGATGCCATGGGCAGAGGAGAGAGGGGGAGGAGGAAGGGGGAGGGGAAGCCCGGGGGAAGAGGGGAGGAGGAAGGGGGGAGAGGAAAGAGAAGGGAAGGGAAGGGAGGGTGCCTAAAGGAAAGGACACAGGAAGTGGGGGGAGGGTCAAAGTTGATAGGAGGGGTAGATGGAGGGGAGGAGGACATCATCAGGGAGGGGGGGCTGGCGAAAGCCACCTTGGAAGAGGGTAAGGAGGGTGGAGAGATGGAGACCAGGTGGGACGTGGGAATACAGGCGCGGCAGTGGGCGGGGGTGGGAGAGGATCGGGGAGACGAGCGGGTGAGGAGGATCAAGTTTACGGGAGGTGTAAAGGATCCGTATCCTTTCAAGGAAAAGGAGGAGGTGGGGGAAGGGGATGAGATCATACAGGATCCGCGTGGGGGAGGGGAGACGGATGCGATAGGCAAGGCGGAGAGCATGGCGTTCAAGGATTTGGAGGGATTTATAAAAGGTAGGGGGGGCGGAGATCCAGGCTGGATGGGCGTAACAAAGGATAGGGCGGATGAGGGATTTATAGGTGTGGAGGATTGTGGAGGGGTCCAGACCCCACGTACGGCCGGAAAGGAGCTTGAGGAGATGGAAGCGGGAACGTGCCTTGGCTTGGTATGTCCGAAGATGGGGAGTCCAGGAGAGGCGACGGTCGAGGGTGACGCCAAGGTACTTAAGGGTGGGAGCGAGGGCGATAGGACAGCCATAGACATTGAGATAGAAATCGAGGAGGCGGAAGGAAGGGGTGGTTTTGCCTACAATGATCACCTGGGTTTTGGAGGGATTGACCTTTAGCAACCACTGGTTGCACCAAGCAGTGAACCGGTCAAGATGGGATTGGAGAAGGTGTTGGGAACGTTGCAGAGTGGGGGCAAGGGCAAGGAAGACGGTGTCATCGGCAAACTGGAGAAGATGGACGGGGGGTGACGGCGGCGGCATGTCCGCCGTGTACAAAAGGTACAGAAGGGGGGAGAGGACGGAGCCTTGGGGCACACCGACGGAGGGGAAAAGGTGTAGGAATCTGTGTTATGGATGGACAGTTACAATCTATATGATATATAGATATACATGTGCTATGTAAGAGGGAAAATCTCCAAAAGTTCTTGACTTTACTTCAGGTTTTCACAAGATGCTCTAACGGACATTCTGACAGACATCGGTCATACATGGTGAGTCAAACAGGACCTTACAACTTTGTAATGATATAAAAATTTACTGAGATAACTTGTAGAATCGGTAAATGCGCCATTTTGTAGCAAACAACCTGAAGTTTCATTCATGTAATGCATCAGTACCCTGTTCCTCCACCACAGGGTGCTAGTGTAGTATAAAGCTAAAGTGGCTACTTGCACTGGTGTGGAGCGTGCTCTTCGCGTGTTCTAGTTTCTTGAGTGCACAGTTAATGTGTCTGCTTACACTGCTGTGAGAGAGCTCACTGTGTGCTTACATTTCTTGAAATGAACTCTACAAAAACTGTTCGGCGTAAATTTCTCACTAAATACGCTAAAGAACTTCCAAGTAGGTCTAAAATTTACTCTTAGTACAAGAACGTTTTTGAGAAATGTTGTTCACTGCGACTTAGTAAATTACTAGGTCGTCCACGTGCTGAAAATTATGTTATCAAGTTAGGGAGAGTTTTGCCTGCAGTCCACAAAAGTCAACGCGACGTGCATCGCATGAAACTGGCATTCGACATAAGATTGGCGAGTACTGCTCACACATTAAAGCTTGAAGTCATATAGATTCACAATTGCACAGCACTTTAGTGATGCATATAAGGTTCCTGGTAGGGATTTCTGTGCGGAAATGTTGCATCGGATAGAAGACGATGAGATATTTCTGAACACAATAATCTTCAGTGATGAGTCAACATTTCATATCATTGGCATGGTGAGTACCCGCAGCTGCAGAATATTGTACAGCGAAAATCCACATGCAACCATGGAACATGTTCATGGCAGCCTCAAAGCTACTGTGTTTTGTGCCCTTAGAAAGTGTGCGGCTGTCCCTCTTCATCGAGAAAAATGTAAGTGGTCTTGTGTATCTGGATATGACTGAAAACTTTTTAACTTCATAGGTGATGAAGATAGGATGGTTTATTACCAGCAAGACGGTGTCCATCTCATTTCCACACGGAAGTTCGAGGTTTCCTCGATAATCACTTCCTGTGTCGGTGGATTGACCATGAAGAATAATCGCATGGCCACCTCGCTTCTCAGACTTGACACCGCCGGAGTTCCTTCTCTGGGTTTTATTAAGGATCGTGTGTATTTTTCTCCCCTACCAATGTATCCGATCTGAAAAATCGAATCTATGCTGCCATTGCACAATTTACGCCAGATTTTCTGCAACAAATGTGGGAAGAAACTGACACATCAAAAATAGTAGCCATATCGAATCAAAATAACTCTTGACACTTTTAAGTGAATCTTAAGGTTGTTTGCTACAAAATAACATATCTACCGATTACGTAAGCTGTTGCAATAATTTTCTATATCATTCCAAAGTCTCTAAAGTCCTTTCTCACTTACTCTGTTTATTTCGAATATATACAGTACATTAATGTATATAAGGGGGAAGTGTTGTTACCGAAATTGTCGAAAAGTTCTTGAGTGATTTACTTCAAATTCTACACTTCATTCTAATAAGCATTCAGATGGACAGAGGAAGTATATTTAAACATATATCATATCTAAACATACGTCTAATACATAAAGGGAAAAAGTTGTTATCAAATGTATGTAAAATTATTGTATGATACCCCAATGAACATCAGAGGGACAAAGGTTATACATTTTTAAAATATAGTTATATCTGCAGTATGTATAGCGGAAACATTGTTATCAAACTTTCATATAATTCTGTATGTACATTCAGATGCACATAGGCTATATTTTTATATACATAATATATAAATATGTACATAATTTATAAAAGGGGCAGATTGTTCCCAAAAATGTCGAAAACTACTTTACTGATTTCTTTAAAATTTTTCTACAACTCACTAATGAACATTCAGACGGATATAAGCCTTACGTCACTTAAATGACAATTTATAGGTTTTATATTAAAACAGACTGTGAGGAAAGGAAGTTGTGCTGTACTGTGTAAAATGTAGAGTTCCGTTTTCTGTCTCACCGTTCCAACTGTGATGAGAGAGCATGTAAACCAATAGATAAATTGTTTCTCCATATCATCTTCTCACTTCTATGTCTCCTCAAACAAATATTACCTACTCAATAATGTGAAGTTTTGTTTTCTTCTTTGCCATTGCATTTACAGAAAAAAACGGAAGTTTGTTTATGGCTTGTCAGCTTACGTTTAAAATATTACTAAGAAATCTGAATCGTCCAAAATTTTATACACTTAACCATTTGCATACTAAAACTCTGTCGAATACTATCATTGAGGCTACTGTCATCACTGATCCAGAAACTGGAGAGCAGTCTTTCATACTTCATATACCTAGGATCCCACCAGTTTTACCTATTCATGTATGCGGCTTCAATACCCAATCAAGGGGGCAGAGGAGATAGACAGACAAGGGAGGAGAAGGTGACGCACAGGGAGGGGTGGCAGCAGGAGGGGATAGACAAAGATTGGGGGTAGGAGGCGATAGGTAGGTAGAAGGGAGCAAGAAGTTGAAGTTGTGTATTCAGTTCCCATATGTATTTAGCAATTGCTAGGCAATGCTGTTTTTTGGTACATATACATTTATATGTTATAGGTGTTATAAAAACATCCTATGTGAACCTGAATATTCTTTGGGGTACCAAAGAAAAATTTTGAAGTAAATCGGTCAAGAATTGTTCGTGACTAATGGTAACAACAATTCTCCTTTTTTATTACATATTTAGCCCATGTCCATCTCAATGTTTATTAGGGTATCTTGCAAAAATCTGAAGTACCTCAGTCAAGAATTTGTCGAGATTTTTGGAAACAACGCTTCCCCTTTACATATTAAAAGAACATACTGCTTATGGCCATCCAAATGTTCATTAGAGTGCTGTGTAAAAATATGAATTAAATTATTAACCTACTTTTAGAGATTTTTATTATCAAGATTTCCCATTTATATATTACATTTACACCGAAGAGCCAAAGAAACTGTACAACTGCCCAATATCGTGTAGGACCTCCGCGAGCCCGCAGAAGTGCCGCAACACGACATGCCATGGACCCGACAAATGTCTGATGTCGTGCTGGTGGCAAGTGACTCCATGAATCCTGCAGGGCTGTTCATAAATCCGTGAGAGTACGAGGAGGTGGAGATCTCTTCAAAACAGCACGTTGCATGACATCCGAGATATGCTCTGTAATGTTTATATCTGTGCAGTCTGGTGGCCAGCGAAATTTTTTAAACTCAGAAGAGTGTTCCTGGAGCCACCCTGTAGCAATTATGGACGTGTGGAGTGTCGCATTGTCATGATGGAATTTTCCAAGTTCGTGGGAATGCACCATGGACATAAATGTACGCAGGTGATGAGACAGAATGTGTATGTGTCACGTGTCAGAATCGTATGTAGACGTATCAGGAGTCCCATATCACTCCAACTGCACACGCCCCCCACCATTACAGAGCCTGCACCAGCTTGAACAGTCCCCTGCTGACATGCAGGGTTCATGGATTCATGAGGTTGTCTCCATACCCGTACACGTCCATCCGCTCGATACAATTTGATACGAGATTCGACCGACGACGCAACATGTCTCCAGTCATAAACAGTCTAGCGTCGGTGCTGACGGACCCACATGAGGCATAAAGCTTTGTGTCGTGCGGTCATCAAGGGTACACGAGTGGGCCTTAGGTTCCGAAAGCCCATGTCGATATTTCGTTGAATGTTTCGCACGCTGACACTTGTTGATGTCCCAGCATTGAAATCCGCAGGAGTTTGCGGAAGGGAAGCAATTCTGTCGCGTTGAACGACTTTCTTCAGTAGTTGTTGGTCCCGTTCTTGCAGGATATTTTTCCGGCCGCACCGATGTCGGAGATCTGATGTTTTACCGGATTCCTGATATTCACGGTACACTAGCGAAATGGTGCTAAGGGAAAATCGTCACTTCATCGCTACCTCGGAGATGCTGTGTCCCATCACTCGTGCGCCGACTATAACACCACGTTCAAACTCACTTAAATTTTGGTAACCTGCCATTGTATCATCAGTAACCAATCTAACAACTGCGCCAGACACTTACTGTCTTATATAGGCGTTGCCGACTGCAGCGCCGCATTCTGCCTGTCTATATATCTCTATATTTCAATACGCATTCCTATACCGGTTTCTTTGGTGCTCCAGTGTATATTTATATACCAAGTATGCTAAAATAATATTTATTCTATGTCTGTCTGAATGTTCATTAAAGTATTGTGTAAGAAAAAATGAAGTAAACTCGCGAAGTACCTTCGACTGTTTTGGTAACAATGTTAAGCAGAGAGTTGACAAATGGTTCATCCAACTATTCCACAAACATATCCACTATTTACAAAAGATAAATAACCATCCACTTTCTCAATTAGCCAGGTGTATAGTTTGAGTATGGAAGACTCATGTTCCCATCTACACAGGTCAACCTTTTTTCACCATGATGCGACAGGCTGACTCTCAGCTGCAGTGCAGTATGTGCCTTTCAACCGAAAGAATACTTGTTGCACTTTAAGAATACTTCCCCCGCCAGTGCCCTGAAACAGGTACTTCTCATAATTTTCAGTCGTGAGAGACTGTAAGGGTGCACAGTGCACACCATTAGCCTGACTTCAGATGATACCAGCATGTATACAGTATACGATTATATACATTTTAGATCTAAGCCCTACGCTCCACCATCTGTGACCCAATCAGATTGTCTTTCATTAAGCTGATAGCCATTCCTTTGGAGGTGTTGTGCTATAAGATTTATCATCTGCGTTTCCAGACATGTTGGATCCATTGAAATTGCACCAAATTACTTCATATTGATCACAGTAGATGAAACTGTTTGTACCACACACAGTAATTTGGGATCACAGAATCTTGGCTTCTAATCTGATGGTGGAATCGTATTTGTGGAGTTTGGAGAGGTACAAGATACAGTTACCGACAAAGATAGGATTCGTGAACTCCAGTGAAACCTTAGGCACCTTACAGCGATTAGAATTTCATTGAAGATTGTGACTCACTTAATTTGGCCTGGAAATGTAATCTCTTGGACCATTATGCCCTTCCCAAATGCAAATTAAATAAATTTCGCATTGCTATTTTCTTACTTTTTCCAGGACATCTATGAAAACAGAGTTATCCATTAATGAAGAAAATTGTTTTTCAGTATCACATGTGACGAGAGTCCTCTGTTCGGTATTAACATTAACGACCTCCTTCAACCAGGGACGCTAATTGAAGGTGAAGTTGTTAGTGACTCTAATAAGTTACAACCCCTAAACTGAGATGCTGTTGAGGTTTCTGCAGTGCCAAATGTATCTTTGCTTTCTCCCCAGCTTTGATATCAGCTTTGGGACAGAAACATTATGCAGACCTGGGCGCTCTGGACACAGAGACAAGTCGCTGTGTGCGTCATCCAAATGAGTGAGATATGCCAGGTCTGCTTCCAAGGCATATACTTCACCAAAATCCGCTGCAAAATTTTGGATCCTTTTCTCCTATTTGACTGTTTCATTTTTGCGGATGGTGTACGGAAGGTAGGATTCAGAACCTGCCTTCAAGACATATACTTCACCAGAATTCGCAGCCAAATTTTGGAACTTAATCTACTATTGGACGATTTCATTTTTGCACTTGGCGTAATGGAAGGCAGGATTCTGATTGTGTTTGGTAATGCAACACTCCGAAATTTTTCAGAAATGTCTGCAAGTAGGTGTACGCCAGTGTCCATGTCATATTTATCTGTTATACCTACCATATTATCCTACATCATTGGTGTTCAACTCTTACCAAACATTACTGGATACCTATGGGCTGCGTCTGTTGACAGTGCCTGTGGGCTTACTGGTGAATGCAATTATGTCGGGCAATGTGTCCTGGCTGTGTCTCTCCTTCGAATACAGGTATTAATAACGAAAGACCCACATCTTCGTCACAAGCAGAAACGTTACATCATCATAATATGCAGCCCTGGTAATATGTGTATCTCCCTGACATACTGGCACACCAAGATTCTTAAGAGTTGCTTTCTTGAAAAACAGTGAATCCAGTAAGCTGAGCGTTACTCTTGGCATGATTTGCATGCAGAAAGAGTCGTAATTTTCTACATGTAGTGTATGACGCTGACGTTATCATAATGCCACCCAAAATCACCGAAATACTCAACAAGAAAGTACGCATAATGCCTACTCAAATTATGGAATGAGACGGAAATGTGTCATTACAATCGATATGTTGCATGCGTTGTGCCAAAATACAGAATATCCCTGCTGGACGACAGTAGTCTCTGTGTGGAGCTTCTGTATCTCTATCCAACAGCAACCCGCAATTATGACAGCCCACTCAGGATAGTCATCGGAATAGTGTTACAATAAATCTCATTAACAATGAGCATAAGTTTTTCGAGTTATGAGTGCAACCATCTTTCATAACTATCCCTGATGCATGATTCAAAATGCTTGAGATTAGCATCATAAGGTCATACCATTGGTACAGGGCAAATCATGGTACGTGTCATACAGTGAAGGTGCCCTGAGAGGGATTGTGATCGCCTTCACAACAAACCTAGGAGCTAAAAAACAATCACTCTTTACAACTAAGGGGTAGTGCTTCTGGTGGCGAGCAGTCTTAAAATTTAAAAACTTTTTATTCTCAGTAGGCATTTCCACATGTAGCACATGTTGGTTGGCGTAATCAACCAGATGCTTTCCTAAGCATCCATCTTAGTGAAGCAATTGAGACATTTACGAAAGAAAATGTTATATACCACAATGTTTTCAAATTTGGGAGAATAAAAATAAATATACATGTTTGGGTACAACCAATTACTTCATGTTTGACTTCTTTCTGCACAGTGTGTTCTTCTCCTGCCTTGATCTATATTCGGATTATAAATGTGGACTGAACATCGCAATTCTGCCCCTCGAATTTTGGTATATCCTGGATTTTGATGGAACATGAGATGCTTTTGAAGTAATATTGCCTACAAACATAAGTTGTTCTGTTTGTATCTGTAATATGTGGATTTTTTGAGTGATTTGAATCACTAGTCAGAAACGACCATGCAAGCCAATATTCATCCCTGCATCTTGATTTGGACGTTAATACATGCCTGTTTGTAAACTATATCTTCTGGAAGAGCGATGACACTGAAACTTTCCCCCTGCCAGTAAGTGGGTACATACTGAGGTGGAATATAGAGCTGTGTGCCTCATCTGAACCTCTTTGGAAAAATGGTTCTGCGTTATGCTCTTTGTAAAAGTTCCAAACCACTATTGTATTGACTCACTCTTAGATACCACACCATTTTTTCCCCAGATATTGACATTGTTTCTTTCTCTTGGCATCAATGCCTTCTTTTGGGAGTTGGATGAGATTACAGCGTAGAACTATCTTGCACCTTCTGATGGGAAACGACAGGTCGTCGGATTCGCAGAGCTATGGTTCCAAAATGGCATGAAATTCTCTGAAGACGTGGTATAATCTCAATAACCCACATTAGCATTGTCAGCGTGAGCTGGTAGGAGCCTGTCGCCGAAAGGGCCAGTAACAATAGCGCAGCCCATTGGTGCTGCATGATTTACCTGGTGATCGCTAAAAGAGTGGGCCATTGGGCTGCTGCTCGAAGGTTCAGACTGACGTTTGCATCTATACAGTATAGTGTGTGACACACAGGGCAGGGGCGAATGCTCCATCCTCTACGACCTTCTCGCAGTGAATGCATCATGGTCCATGGACCCAGCTGTGATTATAAACACACGATCGTCACCTTTGAACGTGATTTGAATCGCCCATATTAGGTATCAGTGGGTTCAGTGAATGTTTCATAGATGGAGCACCAGCAGTGAATTCATCATCATTAGGTCTGGCTGTGATGTGGCTACTGGTAATGCAAGCCTGCCTTTAGAAGGCACCAGTACTCCTGCAAAGAAAGAAATGAGATTTATAAGCGTACTGTGTATAATACGCAGAAGGGACATGCATCTGTTAACAATAATTTATGATTATGGTGCATTTATGATGTTGTAGCGAATAACAGATTTCATCCATACATGATCAGCATCATTGAGTATATCATTCATGTATTGTATTCAGTGTATTCTCTACATCATTTGTTGTATTCATGTGAAATGCATCTAAAAAAACTCAAGAACATACATAATAAGCATTACATTCGAGCATAATATTATCTGTAGAAGAAGAATAAGTAAAACTGCTTGTATATGATTCTCCAAAATCGTATTATATCCCTGTGAACTTTAGCTTGACAAATTCAAGAAAATCATTTCATTCAGCACATATGTTGTATTCAGATCGAGAGGAAAGAATGAAAGTTATTCATACGTTCAACTTGTTACACATCATTCTTGAGGAAAGTCATAGTTTCATCATCAGAGAGTGATGGCAGTATGCTTGTGGCCTACTTGTCATCAGCTGGGAAACAAGAGTGTTTACTCGCCCCATCATCACTAGCATAGTCAGACTGACGTCTTGTATTGAACTAGTAGCTGGAAATGATCAGCAATTTAGTGCAGCTTATTTATAGCCAGTGTCAGCATACCTGTTCCGACTTTCAGAATGCTGATGGAAGTGTATTTCACTTGCACCGCTCAGCTCGGAAATCAGTGAGGCAATGCACTTGCTCCAAATTAGATTTGTCACAAGCGCACTGATTTGGTAGAGTATGGGTAGATTATGTGTTTGTACGTGGAACAGGAAGCCTCTAGCCTTGGCGTATACACATGTGGCACACAACCTGCTGTTATATAAGTGGCTGCACTGATGTAAATCATACGTTTTTATGTGGGACCACTTGATGGTGCATTTACACATGGTGCACACCACTTTGAAATCTGATGCACACCAGAAACGCGCCAAGGCCACGAAGTGTGCAGCTCTCTTAGATACCAAACATGTCCTGTAAAAGCTATCGTTATTGTACTCGATAGATGCTAGCTCATGGCTCTCAAGAGAATGTGTCATGCATACTTAACCTGTAAGAGGCGTGTGAGGAGATGGGTAAACGAATACTTGTTTTTTTTTTTTTAAAAAAAAGACAGTGTAACTTATTTGTAACCCAGAGCACCTGCTGCAAAAGAGTTAAAATAAAAACAGGGCATGGAGGAGAAGAAGAAAGTTCATTTTCGAAATAGGCACCAGTTTACATATTAAGTAACTGGCGTAATTCCATATATAGAGAGGCCCACATGGGCCTCTGGCTGCAAGATATCATTGAAGGAAGCTACTTCCAACATTACATAGATGAGGCACCTAAAATGCCATCTCTCATCCTTGACAATTTGCACAGATAGCGTGTGACGAAAATGGGTATAGAAGAGGTGAGTAAAAATAATAGTTATCTTTAACAGACAGCTTCTTTTATTGATAATCCAACATAAATAATATTTGCACATCAACTGAAGGAAACATGTAACTACTTGTTGTTGTCACCATACATTTGCTTGAGTATTCAATTGACTGGTAGTGGTAAATCTCGAGATTTTGAAATGATGTGATGTTGAAGATTTCAGGCAAAAACAACAACACTTTTGACGTAAGCTATGCCATCTGTATGATCACAGTTTCAGAGCAATGTCACCATAGTTTCATACTAAATTCCCTCAGCATCCCAGTACTTACTTTCATGAAAGTGAGCTACTTAAGCAACGGTTCTTGAAGTCATAGTACACTGTACTGTAGTAAATTTTTTGGGTAAAGCGATGATTATGTAACATCTCGTTTATACTAGACCAGTGCTGAAGAATGTCTTAAATACAGATTGTCCACACTCACAGTGAAACCTCTCTCTATCTGCAGTGATGTCTGCGCTCTGACACATCATAATTAAATACTCCTCATATGAATGATTTATAATTATTGAGTTATTATCCATAGCACTTTGAACCAAAATGAGTTTCTGTTTGGTATTTGCCATGACGCACTTATTATTCTCCACCCCATTAAGATTTTGAGTGTCGTATATGAAGTCTATACAATAATCACCTCACAGTTGTAAAAACAAGCGCTCGCACGTGTGATTCCTTCAGAGTATCAGAAGGCTTGAGATGGGGTTGTGTCCTATCCCCACAACTGTACGACATCTATGCAGAACATATCGTTAGGAAAGATCTTGATGGCTGGACCAAAGACATTTCAATTGGTGGGACAACTATCAACCACCTCCGTTTTGCTGATGACACTGTGGTTTTATCCAGCAGTGAAGACGAACTTGCTGAGCTACTAACAAGACTAAAGGACCTTAGTCTAGCATATGGCTTAGGATGCTTTGCGTAAAATGGACCGAAAGAAGAACAAATGTGTCCATTATTGAACAACTCGATATTTCCAGACGCCTTTCTCTTTGAATCACCGAAAAAATTCTCCAGTTCTGTGGCCATTGTGTGAGAAGAGATGGAAAAAATCTAGAGAAAATAATCTTGCAATGGAAGATCGAGGGCACAAGACCAAGAGGAAGAGTAGTGCGCAGATGGATGGATCAAATCAAGAAGATCTCCGGTCTACCTCTTCAGCAGGCACTAAGAGGAGCTGGCAAGCGTCCGGTTCCAATGGCTCTATGCACTATGGGACATAACATCTGAGGTCATCAGTCCCCTAGACTTAGAACTAATTAAACCTAACTAACCTAAGGACATCACACACAGCTGGCAGGGGTGGGCGAGCTGTTCTAGGCGCTCCAGTCTGGAACCGCGCGACCGCTACGGTCGCTGGTTCGAATCCTGCCTCGGGCATGGATGTGTGTGATGTCCATAGGTTAGCTAGGTTTAAGCAGTTCTAAGTAGTAGGGGACTGATGACCTCAGAAGTTAAGTTCCATAGTGCTCGGAGCCATTTCAACCATTTGAACATCACTCACATCCATGCCCGAGGGAGGATTCGAACTTGCGACCGTAGCAGCAGCGCGGTTCCGGACTGAAGCGCCTAGAACCACTCGGCTACAGAGGCCGGCCAACCGTTTGTGATGGAGATGCTTGGTTCTTGGGGCCACGACGCTCAGCTATGAGCACAACGACTTATGATGAAGATGAAATGCACTGAAGTGGCTAGTTATAGGTCCATGTGTGAACCATTTCGCATTTTGTAAAGCATTCAGGTCCAAAGTTGATGTGAAGATGTATGATTTAAATGTTGGTGTTATTACAACGTTTCCTATGCAGTGGACCTGAATCCCATTCGGTTTATATCTTGTTTCTTGAAGCAGAAAGTTGAATGCCTTGCACGTAAGCTGCGCTGTCACTGCTGGAAACCTTCCACCCTTCTTTCTCTTCACAAATTTTCCTTCCAACTATAGGAACCTCTTGCTTGAACTCTGAAATCGTCTTTACGTTGAATGAGAATTCTTACGCTTCATTAGTGCTAAGCCAAAGATTTGTGGGAGAATTCTCCCTAACAAATGATCTCAACTTCGTTTTGAACTGCAGTCTTTATTCTGAGTGACATTATTGTGAAATTTTAATCTTAATGATTTAAGGGACGTGTAACTCCCATGTGTTATCTGATTCTTCCTCTGTTGTGAAGTAATATTCTGATGGGTGTAGTTGTAATATAATTTACACAGCATGTATATTGACTAGAACACCATTCTGAGCTACGAATTTCAACTTAATATATTGTAATGTGTGAAGAGTCACAGTCAGATATGTAATATTGCTAGACGCTTCAACAGTTTTATGACGTATACTCCCTGCAGGAAATAATATGTAGATTGTGTGGATTAAAATATCATTAAAGTACTTGTTGCAGTATTACATTCTACCCAGATCTTGCTAACAGGCAGAATATCGGCTTCTTCATTCGACTCGTAAATTTGATCACTATTATTTTCCAATACTTGGCTCCTTGAGAAATCTAGTACTGATCCTGCTATACCTTTGTCGCTAAGGTCTACAGGCTCTTGCATTGTCTTGGCTCTGTTTATAAATTTTTAAAGTTTGTATATAAATTAAATGTTTCTAGAAATTGTTTTATGTACACATTCCAATCTTCAATACTGTATGAGCCAGGGGATATTTCTGCAGCTTTGGCACTTCTTAGATACAATTTATTGTTCACCTTGGTTGTACTAGGTGTGTTGTTCTTTGCTTCCACATTAATGTATGCAATACTTCATACTCTCTTGGCAGCTCTATCAGAGCAAAGTAGTTCACTCTCAATAGTGACGAATTTTCTTTAAAGTACGAGTGTATGACATTATATCTAAGAATCAACTCTGTAATGATGAGAATGCAGTCACTGGGCGAAGAATTAGGCAGAAAAGTCCACATAGATATGATTCGACGTCTGAGTAGCACCTAAAGTGGTAGAAAACCTGGATCTTGCTGGTAAAGTCATCATCATTATTTCCTTGGGCCTTTGTCACACTTTAGCGTTGGGTCGACCTTGTTACTAAGGATTTCGCGATGTTAGTGTCCGACGGTGGATGTGTGCACTTCCTGTAGCCACTCTGTGCCCAATGTGACAGAATCTGTGTGACCCAGCTGTCTGTGTCTAGTGTAAGCGATGAAGTAGTGCGAACGTTTTCAAATGTATGTGTAACTGAGGCGGGACGTGGGGACCAGCCCAGTATTCACCTAGTGGGATGTGGAAAACCGCCTTAAAACCACATCCAGGCTCTCCAGCACACCTGCCCTCGTCGATAAACCGCCAGGTGGATTCGATCTTGGGGTGTTGCGCCAACCCAAGTCGAGGAAGCAGTCCATTAGCACTCTCGTCTAACCTGGCAGGTGATCTCGCTGGTAAAGTAACGACACATTTCTTCTAGTGATCTATAATAATCAAATGAATAGAAGTAATATATGACATGTCGAACCCAGTGAGTCTCACATTCTCCTGCAACATCTAAACTAGCAACTGCACGTAGTTTGTACTTACACATTGTATTTGCCAACACATTCTGCATGAGCATTTTACAAAATCTCGGCATTTTTGGGTTTAAACAGTTTTGTATCTGTAAGCAGTCAGTCTGGTAGCATCGATATGAGCTTCTGTTTATAAAGAGCTCAACCTCTTTCCTTTGCGGTTTTAAATATAATCCATTATGGACAGCAATGGTGTCCCTCATCCTACTATTCCTTCTAGCCTCCTGCAGTTACTCCTTCATATTTTGTGAATTCTCCTCTTGATTGGGACATGACACCGGGCCCTTCTGCTAGTCAGTTGCTGATAGGCCTGCAAGTGCAGATATTCAAAATGGGATGATTCCACCAGATGTCTTATGTAATGTGTTGCTCTGAGGGAAGCTGAGCCACTTCACTATGTCTTTGTGCCCTCGGCCTCTTATGACATACTCTATGAGAAACACGTCCAGTTGAGAGCTTTTCTGTAATTCATCTGTGTAAGACTTCCAGCATTTTCTTCGCCTTCACCATTCTTCAGGATGTAAGTTCTAAGTTTTGTGCATTGCACTCTGTAAACTGTAAATGTCTCCATTGATCACTTCGGCAGGTAAGATTCTTCAGACTCAGTTTTGTGTTTCGAAATATACACCAAATGACCTACACTAAACACTACTTATGTGTTGCCACCATCTTGATAAGATCATATACTGTGTATAGAAGATAATTATCATGAACGTCAACTAGCCTAACCTTAATCTTAAAATATGGCTGATTAGACTCCCCAAAAGATTGTTGTAGAGTGTATAGCCATTAGTATGACCTAAGTTTGAATCTCATCCACATATAGTTTTCCATCACGCTGTTGAAATGTTCCAAAAAACTTGCTTTCATGTGGGAGAATGTCAAGCAGTGTTGTATTCCATATGGGTCGATTACAGACTTGAAATGTCTATAGTAAAATTCACTTCCCTGGTCGGTTTCAAGATTGTCAGGCAGTGATTTTTTCCCATCTGCAGCAGTTGTTTAAATACCATTCCAGCTTCTTTCCCTGCCTTTTCTTTCAGAGGCAGGGCCCAGCCAAACTGAGAATACAAGTCTTTGACCTTTAAAATATATTCGAAATCTCTACTTCATTGTAAATATTATTCTCTGAGAGCAGCCTGCCATACACCACTTAAACCTTACATGCCTGCATGGAAATGTTTTGCATGCCGGTTTGTGGTGCTTATGAACGATTCTCTCCATAATTACTCGAGTTTACATCTTTCTGGAATTTCTGAAATGATTGATATGATTTCATTCATGTGAACTGTATTCCCTCTGGCAGCTAAAGCTGTGAATAATCGTAGTCACTCTATGATTTCATTCATATCATCGCAGTATATGTACTAAAGAGGAGGAGTGTCCAGTCGTTTATGCTCAACGTTAACGCCTTCGCTAACGGTATGTGAATTATCTACTGTGGGTCCCATAATATTCTTGTGTGCCCTTTTCACTGTGGATACATTTCAAACGGAACCAAAAATTTTTTCTGTGACGTACGTTTACAGTGTCAGTTTGGATACATATGAAGTGCTTTGCTATAAATTATTTTCTTTGAACAGACTCTGGTTCTCATGATACACCTTTCTATAAGAAATACACTTTTATTTTTACTAATCTGTCCTCATTAACTTGTATTTTCCGAAGTAAAACAACTTTACTCAATATGACCTGTAACTCAGTGTGGCCTAGTGCCTTTGTCTTGGTAACAGGAAACCGACAGATGGCACCTCAAGCGTGTTTGACGAACTATGTTAATAATCTCTGCTTCTCGCAGAGAGCGCTGTGACTATCAGTCATTTCACAAGCGAGCTATTGTTGTTTGCCATTTAGGCGTTATCATTTTGTGCAGGTCAGATTCTTGTAATGTTCATTGGTTACAATTTTTCTACAAACGTTATAGTGTGCCAGTTACTTCACGCAACTGTCCTGTTTGGACGTTTTTTGTTACAGAATATATGACTTCTTCAAGAAAGTCTTGAGTTAGTAATCCCGACCATCTGGTAAATACTGTCAAGAAAAGCAACGACAGAATATGTATGATTTTGTAAAAAAAGGTCTTGGACATATTTTGGTAAGCAACTTGGACAACAAGATAAAAGTTGGGTCACACACAACATTTTTAGAACCTGCATCTAGCACTTCGATATTGGAGGCATAGAGGACGAAAAGAGCTTCCATTTGAAATACCGATGACATGGACAGAGCCAAGAAACCACCTCAATGATTGCTACATCTGTGCTGTGAATGTAAAAGGTATGAATCGCTGCAAAAAGCGCTCTTGGGTATACCTAAACGGACAATCCGCTAAACTACCAACTTTGCTTAGCGAAGATTTGCCAATACCGGTATTTACATCCTTATCAGACGATTACTGTGATGATGTTGAAATGTTAGACAGTCAGAGTAAAAGAAATAGTGAACGTGAATTCGAGGACTGCAGTTCTGCACTGCAAATCTTTTCTCAGCGCGAGCTACACGACTTTATTCGAGATTGAAATTTATCTAAGAAATCAGCTGAGCTTCTTGCATCAAGACCAAAATAAAAACATCGCCCTCAACCTGGCTTATCAATAACATCCTGTCTAATTAGAGACAGCGACGTTTTTTCCAAATTTTAACGAGACGAATAACATCATAAGTTGTAGTGATATTTCTCGACTTTTAAATTTATTCGGTCTTCCAATACACCAACCAAAAATAAAAAAGACTTTTGCTGTATCGCTCAAAAAAAAGTTTTAAATGTTTGTTGCTGCATAGCGGACATCAGTCAGTTTCGATCCGAGTAGTTCATTCATCTACTCAAAAGAAAGACTATCAAAATGTTAAACTTGTTTTATAGGCAATTTCATTTAATCAACATCAGTCGTCAGTGTGTGCAGATTTAAAAAGGATGAATTTTTTATTAGGCCAGCGATGTGAATACACTAAATACTCCTGTTTCCTTTGTCTGAGGAATGGTCGTGCGAAAAACGAACACTGAAGCCGGAAAGACTGACTGACGAGAATGCACCTGACTGTAGGAAAAGATAATATCGTTCATGAGCCGTTGGTCACTCGGAAAAAAGTCATTCTTCTGCCCCTACATATTAAACTTGGGCTTACAAAACGGTTTTTTAAGGCTTTAGATAGGAATGGCGATGCTTCCTATATATTTGTCAAGAATTTCCTAGTCTCAGTACAGAAAAGTTAAAAGCATGAATTTTTAATGGGCCCCAAGTCCATACTGTTATAAGCAATGATGATATCATAAAACACATGAATGGAGTTAAACTGGAAGAATGGTCAAGCTTCCTATCAGCTGTCCAAACTTTTCGGGATCACAAGCTAAAGAACAGTAGACAGAAAGCTCCAGAATTTCAAAATATAGGCACTAATATGAGGCCTTAAAATTGCATTTGTGCACAGTCATATAGGTAAATTTCCAGGGAACTTGGGCGATTACAGTGAGGGACAAAGGGAACGGTTCCACCAAGACATCAACGTTATGGAGGAAAGATGTCAAGGCCATTGGGATCGCCATATAGTGGCAGACTACAGCTGGAACTTGCAGAGATAATGTCTGGACTAAAAACTCCAAAGAAAATCCTTTACAAAATGTTTTTCTTAGTTCTTATTGCTATATGTTTGTTGTTATGATTAAATTTACTATTCTTTGTATCATTTATTGCACTTTGTTTGTTTGAAATCGTCTGATAACTTTAAAATAAACGTTTTAAAAGTATTCTTCTCTTTCTTATAATTTAATGTCCAGTATATAATCCTTATCTCAAAAAGTAGAGTCAGTTCAACAACAATATTACTATATCCGCATTCAGCAGGACAGCATTACCTGAAGCTGATTAATAAATCCCATGCTCCGGAATCATTGTTATCGTGTGCAATACTGCATCATATGTTAGTACCTATTTTGGCCAATACTTGTTTCGGGTCCATGTTTTTAAGAATATTCGATTCAGTAAACCTAGTGTTCTTTCAAATTCCTTGCTCCCAACCTACACTGCATGCTCGGATAAACGTATAGGATGTGTACCTAACACACATGGTTTATCTGTGCTGGCCCTGTATGTTTGAATTCACTATCTCTCTGGTGGGTCATAAAATCGGTAACAGCGTATCATTCTACGCATTCTTTTTCTTCTTCTTCTTATCCACGTCGTCATCCTCCATCCTTAGTGTATGAGAACTTTTCAGACTTTCATTTACTTGTATAAACTTTCCTGTGAAGGAATGGACTCATTACAACTCTCATAATTTTATCACTGGGAACTTATGGTGACTAGCATTCGCGATAAGTTTACTTTAAGATTTTTCGACATCCTTTAGTGTACTAAACTGGTTTTTAGATGATATACAACTTATATATATTCTGAGACTAGCGGTGTTAATGGAACATACGTTCGATATCTATTGCCTTTCTAAAGCTGATCATACTCGTTAGTTATTTGTTGTCACCTTCAATTTTTCCATCAACATTTAGTTCCTGTTGTTGGATTCTGTCCTTCATCATTTCATCTCTTCGAGCTACTGCATTGATTGCATTATCCATTTCTATTAATTTTGTGTTGACTGACTCAGTATTTTTATCAGCATACAGAATATGTTTGATCTGTGTGAAACACTCTTCGAAGGAATGCATAACATGTGTGTGAATTTGTCCGTAGCGTACAGTTTACTGATTCAGTTATCTGTTTGTAGACTGACTTCTAACGAAAAACATCTGGATATTTCATTTATATTGATTGTTGTTCAGTTTCATCATTTAATATATATCCAGAAGGCCATGGTGCCATCAATTCTAATACATGCTAACAAATTCATAGAAAGTAATATTGGATCCTAGATGCACTTGGTTAATTACTTTTTAAATTTATGTTGTTATGTTTGAAAACGATAATAGGTTTGCATTATCTTGTACCAGCTGCTTTGGAACGCTGGAAAATGTCTGGTTCTATTAAAAGATATTCGCTTTCATAGGATGCTCAAATCGAGAATACTTGCTACCTGACCTGTCGTCAGATTTGAATACACTGTTAAGCTTTACTTTATCAGGTGGTGGAAAATCGCAGTTATATCTGGCGGATTGCTTTGCCAGTGCTTTGACAACTCTCCAGTAATTGCTGTTATTTGGGCTGAATAGTGTTTATATGCACTAATGCTTATTGATGTTGTAAACAATATGTTTTTAGGTTGGACAATACGTCCAAGTACATTAGGCAAGAGCAGCCATTAATGGTTATAATGGTTATCTTCCCTGGACAGCAGGTCAGGTGTTGAAGTGAAGACGTGTTGCATCATAGTTGATGAATTTTGAGAGACGTTATCAGGACTTCGGTTAGCACCGTCTACACTACTCATTTGTAACAGACAGATTGAATTAAAATACTGCAGTGGGTAAAATCAAGACCGGGAAACTGGCGCTATACTAGCGGTATATCACTTCAGTTGGCAGATAACGTCATCATTATACACTATACTCTCTAATTCAGTGTCTGGTCTAACAATTCTGTTTACCTGTGGCGTTATCAATTAGAAATATTTTGTTGTGTATGTGACTGATACAGTGGATGATATGAAAAGGCCTGAGTCACTTCGCTTGTCTGAAAGCACGTATTGAGGTTTCCGGTAACAATATTTTTCATCAACCAAGAAGCTTTTGTGACGGGGAAAATAACCTGCATTGAAATGTGAAATAATAACAGTTACTATTTAGACACTTGACACAAGTGATTCTTAGGACTGGGACCACAGTAATTCGACGGCCCACAGTTCACCAGCTTCCATGGACGTTCAGCCTATAAGACCTTTGTTTTGTGATTTAACCACGAAACCAGTTGCACAGTTCACAGAACTAACACCGGATCGACAGTTTTCAGCTCTTCTGGAAATAGGAATTCAAATGGTTCAAATGGCTCTGAGCACTATGGGACTTAACATCTATGGTCATCAGTCCCCTAGAACTTAGAACTACTTAAACCTAACTAACCTAAGGACATCACACAACACCCAGTCATCACGAGGCAGAGAAAATACCTGACCCCGCCGAGAATCAAACCCGGGAACCCGGGTGCGGGAAGCGAGAACGCTAGCGCACGACCACGAGCTGCGGACAAAGAAATAGGAAGTTAAAGATAACGTTTTATGGGTGAATTAAATGACTATGAAGTATGTCAACGTTTTATATAAAAATGTACGACGCACCAAAATGATGGTAGGATTATTGTCTTCATAATGCGTTATTTGGGTACCATGTCATTATATAAAACTTCTACAGTCAAGGAACTAATTTTGTATACAGCAAGGAGATGTATCATTGCATGATCGTATTGGCTTGTCATTTCGTAAAAATGCAGGACCGCGCATCAGCTAAAGTCTTTCGGTTACAAGATTTGCCTGTTCTGAATCCGTGAAATTTGCACAAAAGACGATCATTGGTGGAAGGTAAAAGCCAACAAAATAATTAACAAATAAGTAAAATAAAACAGAAAATTCGATCTACACAGATCTATACAGCTAAAGAAGTATTGACGGCTTCGTGTCTTTGTCCGTACGCCCTTAAAATTGTCGTAAATAACAGTATTTGTAAACAAACACATAAAGTCACGACAAATTGAATTTGGCTGACACCATTTATCTTCTTTTTAAAACGAGTGCTTCCTGGCATATCGAGCACGGCACAATGTTCACTGTGTTTTGTTTGAACAACAGTAATAGCTTAAACATGGTGATAAATCTGTACACTCAAGTAAACCAAGACCAAGGATTACATTCATATCCACTGCACAGAAATTATTGGTCCGTAGGAGGCAGCTCCGTTTAACGTTCCCTGACGCCAATATTATGTCACTACTTCCATTCTTCTCGACTTTTCGCTGAATCTTTGTTTCTAGATAAGGTCTAAATGTCATTTCCAGTAATTCTTCTACAATATCTGCTGTTATCTAGACAGCTTTTATTCACCGACAATCCTGCAGTTGGACCTGTCTTCCTCTTTTCATTAAATTCCGACTTTATTTATTCTACGAAATCGTCATTTTTGCTTCTCTTGCGTCAGGCCGCTCTTAGACCTGTCGACAGATAAATAACAGTTGTGCATATGCTTTTTGCCTGTCGCAATTATGCTTTCTTTTCTTATCCGCATAGGGTGGTACTGAAATAAGATTTGTGTAGATAATACACCCATTTCAGCACTACGTCACTGACCTTACACGATATGTGAAAGCGTATCTTCGTGTAAGCAGACACGCTGCAGAGGTTTCTCAGTGGTCGGTTAAGTGAAGTACGAATATTTAACCAAGCAATCATACCTTTGTGTTCTAGAACAACGTCGTGTACGTTGTTCTTAAACTGGAGCAGTTCGTGCGACGGGACACTCCTTAAGTGTGAAAATAACTTACAGAATCATGTAGAATATTCGTCTCCAGTTGGGAGTATTCGAATTTGGAACCAAATGGAACTGACGTAAGTGAAATATGGGGGTGGGCTTCATACAAGGTAGAGGTAATGAAGAGAGGCAGTGAAAAAATTTCCATCAATTTGACAAAAGCCCAGAAATGTGGTACCAAAGTGAATATATATGACTCTTTTTCGAAAGGAGAGATCCGTACCCTGGGTAAAAGTTTCCGTTTTGTTTTAGATAAAACGTAGTGGTCATCGCAATTATTTGTTATCAGTTACCAGTTTTCTTTACAAACCATCTTGAGACTGCACAGAATGCCTATTCATGCTCTTTCAACTAAACTGACGTTCTTCTAATAATTTCCGGGTATGCAGCCGGATCCGGCTGCATACCCGGAAATTATTAGAAGAAGAAATACGCCGGGAAAATTTCAGAAGTCACATTAAACTGACGTTGTTATTGGTAGATCTGTAGTATCTGAACTATTCTCATTTCACCATTCTTGCTTAACAAAATGTACACATTGGTAGACATACCCTGGTCGTAATTTACCATCTCAAGACGTGGAGGAGGACGCCTTGAACTGCACATATATTTTCTGACAAGAATTAGTACATTCTTAAATTTTATTTTATTTTCTCAGATTTCGTGGAATAATCCGAGATAAAGCAACTGAGCTATCCGCTGACGAGCCTAAACATTATCACCGCTTGTTTAATATCATGTCTTTTGTCTGCCAGGGTTCAGTTAAGAAGTCTCAGCGACAGTCTCTGTGCTTCGTAGTAGGTTGCGTTTGTGATCTTAAGATGTTTGGTGGTGCAAATACATGTGTAAAACATCAAGGGGACGTTACTATTTTTTTTATTTTTTTACTTTTTTCGTTCTTTTTAATTTGTAGGTTTTAAAGTGTAGCTTAACGTTGCCTGCAGCGCCACAATCGTGTTGTCAGATGCCAGCCTCTGTTCGTGAACTGCGAGGAGAGCAGGTCCTTTGTTTGTGTGTGCCAGCGTGAACTGATCTAATCTCTATGACAGGCTTAATGTTCTCTAGTTGTTTGCATTTGTTTTTAGCAAGTCTGGTAGAGAAAATCCCTGTCTAAAAGACAGCAGTGTTCGTTCTCAGTTTCTTTCTTTCTTTTTTTTATACATGTTGTGGGTGGACGCAAGAGCTTGTCGCAGTTCGCAAACAACTGAAGACGCTGTAGGCCGCGGTCAGCTTCAGCCATGTGCAGGCTGATGCCTTGGTCTACAGCGATGGCAGAGGAACTGGTGCGTCACAGGGGACACCTAGGTTTTGCCTGCTTTTCTCACTGGCTCTACTGTCTAGGCACCTTCCAACGTACCCAACGCGGTTAAACCGCGTTCATCACAGAGTGCGCGGTAGCTTGTAATACATTTGCGTTGCTCGAGGCGGAGAATGAATGTGGGAACTCGCCGTCTAACCTGGCCCATTCACCCTGTGAGTGCACAAGCGGTCGCTCCTTCTACAGTGTCTGAGCAGGTGGTGTTTCCTACTTCTTGGCAGTTGCTATGTTAGGTGCGTTAATGAGCCCCTTAGAAAAATGGCAGGCAGGGCTGGAAAGCAATCTTATTGGAGTTGGACGTTTCAGCAACTTCTGACTCACTATCATAGCAGAAAGCTCGTCAGCGACTTTCACATGCTCACTCGTTTTCTTTACAAAAGCTACCCAGAATCTACTGCAACATCCTACTCCTTCATGTCTAATCCACTTATTTTCATTGAAGACCTATATTTTATTATAAAATATGTAGAAAATTAAGAAGAATGAAAAATTTTTCTAATTATGTTCACTTATTTTAAAAATCTAACTGTTTTATAAAAAATGAATATAAGAAAATAAACGTAAAATTTAAAGAAATAAGGAAAGCAGTTATTTACCTAACATTTCTCTATTTCTTTCTTCTTGAAGCGCGATAAGATTTTTATGAACAGTTGTTTGTAAATTTTTTGAGACAAGGCTTGTTTACCGTTCTTCAGCATTCACATGTAACTTTTATCCAAGTAACGTCCCCAGTTACTCACTGGATGTATTTCAGTCTATATCTTACTCTACAGTTTTTACACTCTACAGCTCCCTCTAGTATCATGGAATTTGTTCCCTGATGCCTTAACAGATGTCCTATCACTTTGTAATATCTTCTTGCCAGTGTTTTCCATATATTCCTTTCCTCTCCATTCTGCAGAGAATCTCCGCATATGTTATCAGTCCACCTAATTTTCAGTATTTAGCTGTAGCACCACACCCAAATGCTTAGATTCTCTTCTGTTACTGTTTTCCCACAGTGCATGCACTACCGTACAAAAGTGTGCTCCAAAAGTACATTCTCAGAAATTTCTTCATCAAGTTAAAGCATAGGTATGATACTAGTAAACTTCACTTGACCAGAAAGTCCTTTTTGGCAGTGTTAGTCTGTTTTTCATGTCCTACTTGCTAAGTTCATCATGTATTATTTTACTGCCTAGGTAGCAGAATTGCTTAGCTTCATCTATTTCGTGAACACCAATCCAGATGTTAAGTCACCCGCTGTTCCCATTTCTGCTACTTCTCATTTCTTTCGTCATTTTTAGACTTACTCTCAGTCCGTATTCTGTACTTATTAGACTGTTAATTCCATTCAGCAGGTCCTGTAATTCTTTTTACTTTCACTAAGGACAGCAACGTCATCAGCGAATCTTATCATCAGTATCACTTAAACTTGAATTTTAATTCCACTCATGAAACTTTCTTTTATTTCTATCATTGCTTCTTCGATGTACATATTTAACTGTAGGGGTGAAAGACTACATCCCTGGATTACACTCTTTTTAACACGAGTACTTCCTTCTTGGTCTGCACTCCTAATATTCCCTCTTGACTCTTGTACGTGTTGTAAATTAACCATCTCTCTCTCAATAACTCACCTCTGTTTTCCTCATAATTTCGAACATCTTGCACCATCTGACATTATCGAACACTTTTTCCAGGTCGACAAATCCTATGAACCAGTTTTGATTTTTGTTCAGTCTTGCTTTCATTATCAACTGCAATGTCAGAACTGCCTTTCTGGCACCTTTACCTTTCCAAGTGCAAACTGTTCGTCATCTAACACATCCTCAATTTTCTTTTTGTTTCTTAGGTGTATTATTCTTATCAGCAACTTGGATGCATCAACTGTTAGGCTCTGCCTTAATAACGGTAAAGAAAGTTTATGGTCAGTAAATAAGTTGACACGTCTGCCATACACATAAATGTGGCATTTCCTGAGTGTGAAAACAATATCGTAACCAGAAACAAAATATTTCGATTTACTATGTGCATTTTAGTCTAAATTTTTAAACTTGGTGCGTGTTTCTTGATCTAGGAACCAAGTTCCGTATTTAAATAAGAGGGTAGTTTATATTTCCGCCGTTTGCATCGCGACCTGCCTACTTTCATATGAGCAGTTGGGTACAGTTTTTGACTCGTCAGCCGGCCGCGGTGGTCTAGCGGTTCTAGGCGCTGAGTCCGGAACCGCGCGACTGCTACGGTCGCAGGTTCGAATCCTGCCTCGGGCATGGATGTGTGTGATGTCCTTAGGTTAGTTAGGTTTAAGTAGATCTAAGTTCTAGGGGACTGATGACCACAGATGTTAAGTCCCATAGTGCTCAGAGCCATTTGAACCTTTTTTTTTTTTTTTTTTGACCCGTCAGTTGAGCTGAGTGCCAGCTCCCGTCGGTACAGCAGGAGCTTGTTTGTGTCCAAAGTTATAACCTTCAGTAACTGAGTAGTATATAGCTCCACCGACTATAGTGTCGACAGGAACTGTGAATATTGGATTCAGATGCGAACTGATTGGTGTCCCTTTACATACAGCCCCGTCTGCGGTCACGCAGCTTGGGGATATTGCCAATGGACATAACTGTTTGGGGGAGGGGGGACGTGTGGATGCAAGATACAAGCAGCAGGTCCCTCGTGTCTCCTGATGGATCCACTACAGCGACCAACCCAGTTATTGCCTGCACTGAGGATGACCCGTCGCTCTTGGTCGAGAGTCAGGTCATTTCGAGATAAGGCAGTCAGAGGACAGATCAAAAAGTCTCCCCTGACGAACAAGTTTCGGGTGCTATGTGTGGCTGACAAAGATCCCGACTCAGTTACAGTCGCTTGTTCCTGTTCCAGAGGAAGCTTCTCGGTCAAGAGGCTTCGAGCATTCACAGATTTTGGGATTAATGGTTGTTGGGAGATCCATTTTCAGGGGCGTAATTGGGCACCTTAGGTGTATGGCTGACAATGAGGGGAAGGAATTCAGATTAGAGGAGTCATTGCAGATGCGGAATAGGTGTTTCGGTTGACATGAAGAGCAGAGGTTGCAATCAACTGGTTTATGTCAATACTAACGGTGTGTGTCACTTTCGATTGGAGGACATTCTCTCTAGTTTCCTGTAGGTAGCCGATGTGGTAAAGATAGTCAGTCTTGAAACTTCCTGGCAGATTAAAACTGTGTGCCGGACCGAGACTCGAACTCGGGACCTTTGCCTTTCGCGGGCAAGTGCTCTACCAACTGAGCTACCCAAGCACGACTCACGCCCCGTCCTCACAGCCTCACTTCTGCCAGTACCTCGTCTCCTACATTCCAAACTTTACAGAAGCTCTCCTGCGAACCCTGCTAAGCCATGTCTCCGCAATATCCTTTCTTTCAGGAGTGCTTGTTCTGCAGGGTTCGCAGGAGAGCTTCTGTAAAGTTTGGAGGGTAGGAGACGAGGTACTGGCAGAAGTAAAGCTGTGAGGACGGGGCGTGGGTCGTACTTGGGTCGCTCAGTTGGTAGAGCACTTGCCCGCGAAAGGCAAAGGTCACGTGTTCGAGTCTCGGTCCGGCACACAGTTTTAATCTGCCAGGAAGTTTCATATCAGCGCACACTCCGCTGCGGAGTGAAACTCTCATTCTGGATAGTCAGTCTTGCGTAATAGATGAAGGCATATCTCACTATCTGCTGCATTGGCGACAGGACCGTTTGCGGATCATCGGTACAAGGCCGAGTGGAGGATCTTAATTAGACGCTCAGGTGGTTCTGCGACCATGTAGATGGAACATTCCTTTTCATCGATTTGTGCCAAAGGTCTGTGGGTGTTCGGTTTCTGCTTCCTAGGTCAGAGGTCACACTACACATAGGAGGCTGCTACACGGGTAGTGGGGGCTGTGAGGAATGTACTCGGCGGCTTTTTTAGGTTAGGAGATCTCAGGGAAAGTACAGATAGGGCTTCGGCTATTAACCTACACTCAAATAATAGAGCATAGATGAGCTCCTTGGTGTGCTAATATTAGGTGCGATCCAGTAAACACGTATAGTTCATTTAATGCCACAAAAGGGCCTACCATTTCCTCCCTTTAAACGGCAAATGCCTACAACTATTCGGAAACCTTTGCCATATAAAAGTTACTTAGCGCAATCCACATATGAGGGAAATATTAGCTGTTTATCACTTTCCACATATGAATTTTAACGGTAGCTACTCAGACCCAAAATGTGGGCAGTAACGATATGAATTCACTATTCATTTACCTTCCTAAAAGTGAAATGCTACATACTATGAGATGTACTTTAGTCCCATCTAGGTGAAGAGGATATCCAAATTCCAGCGATGTAGAAAGAACAAACCGAACTCTATATGCTGGACAAGAAGCATCATAGTTGCGGAGACATGAATACTGAAGTCTGCTGTGGTGTCCAAGATCGAAACCACGCCTCGAAATTTGAATCACTTTCAGGTTCCCGCTTATCTTCTTCAGCTAATCATGACTGCGAGGAAACATCGATTTATTTCTAGAAGAACAGGAGGTATTGGTTGGCGCGGGGGGAGGGGGTGTTGGAAGAGGAGGAGAGACTTTTCCGCAAAAGTATTGTGCAGCTTCCAAAGGAAAGATTTTCATCTTTAGCGCAATGACTGTCTCCAATTATTATAAATTGGAATACAATGCCACAGCGGAATATACAAGATAATGTTAAAATATGAGGAGTTAAGGAGCATATAAGAAGTATTTTCCTGTCTTATCCGTGAATGAACCGTGTTGAACAAGAGGGTTGCTAGTAGAATTAATGTTTTTCAGATCACAAAAATCTTACAATGAACATTAGAACTTACGTTTAGTTCTTACACAAGGTACGTAGAAAATATCAGGTACTCTCATAATTGTCACTATATTTTTCTGTTATTTAATGCTTCGTAATGAGTCAAGCTCGCCTTGTCGAAAGAAGGGGTGTAGTATTAGAAGGTAGCAGCTAAATAGTTTTTAGACATTGCTGTTGTTATGGTAGAAAAATAATTCTGCTTTGCAGATCGGATAAGATACTGATCAGTTATTGAGTCATTTTTTATTGTTTTGAAACATTATTTTGTTCCAGTAACTTTTTTACATTCCAGGCCTCTTCTTCAGGCACTGGTAGCATTTATTTATCCGTCACAGAGGGTAGGAAGTTCGGCGTGGCAGGAGGGATGTGAGAGTGGGTCGGTACTACAGTGCTCCAGCAATAAGGTAATGAGAAAAGTTTGGAGCGACTGCGACGGACAAAAAAAAACTCTGAATTAAGATAAAGAGTGCGGACATGTGCTTTTATTAAACTTTTCCCGGTAAGTGTGAGTTTTGGTGAATCGCCAGTGCGTGAAAGCATAATGTAATGAAGTTACTCTAAAATCCTGTCGCGTGAGACGTACCGATTGCATATTTCACTTGTTCTATGCAGACTTCTATTTAATTTCAATGTTTATACCCCTAAATGCACAGTCAGGCGAAAGGCTTCGAAAGCAGTAAACGAAGTTTTCTTGAAGCTAACTCTTTCCTTCGTGTAATCATACGTTATTATTCCAATGCATGTGTTTATGAACAGTTATTTTTTTCTCTTCATTCACGATAAACTAAAGAAAATGGGATAAAATATTTGCGGAACAAAGGGTTTTCTGCATTTGTAGCGTGCTACATTTATGATGTCGTCATGGAGCTGACATAGAGGATACTACAGCTTCAACCAACCCAAAGAATAGTTAAATGAAATACGCTGCCCGACAATAAAAGTGAGGTGCCGAGGTGCCCAGGACAGATAGTCGATGTCTACGTAACTTTGTACTCGTACAATCCATCGGAGGTTAAGTAATGAGTAGAATGGCAGTTCTGTGTGATAGGAAGTTACACATTAGTGTTGCTTGTGTTTAGTGTTATTATTAGGCATGATGTGGTATATAAACGTCGCCAGCAGCGTCAGATGTTGATGACTGTGAAGGGCTTCGTCTTGGAATAAGCCAGCCTTATCAGCACCTGGCAGGATTTTAAAAGGGGTTCACTGAGGGTCTCCATGTGGTCCAATCGTGCAATTACCAGACTTTTAGGACATTCAGAGGTGACAGTGAGCTGATTTTCGACCGCATGGGAACGTGAGGGCAGGCATACTGGCCGATCACATCTGACCACCACAAAGTGACGATCGGCATATTGTGCACCAACCACATCCTAAGCCCTTCACACTGGAGCCTACCATCCGAGAACAAAGAATGTACCCCTTGACACATTCTGTGTGTTCGGAGACTAGCAGCAGCCGGTCGAGGGAATTACCGTCCCATTGGCAGGCTGCTGTTAACGTTACAACTCAGGCGGGTACAACTGGAGTTGCGTCGTGACTGGGAGCATGGAGTGCTGATGAATGGCGTCACACTGTGCGGTTCGCCACTATCTCGGACGACCATCATCATGGCAGCAACCTGGGGAGAAGCCCAACTATTTCCGTGTTTTGGAAGGGCACAGCGCTGGCTCTTCTGCTGTTATCATGTCACGGCTGGTAGCTGTTAATGGAAAGACGGAAGGAGGGAAGATTAGGGTTCAACCTCCCGTTGACAACGAGGTCGTTAGAGATAAAGCACAAGCTCGAATTATTTCAAGGATTTGGCATGATTGAGAATCGGCCATTTCCATCCTGTCATTTGCCTAGAGAAATTTAGGGAAATCACAGAAAATCCAAATCAGGATCGTCGGAGGCTGATTTGAACAGTCTTCCTCACGAATGCGAGCCCAGTGTGCCAATGACTACGTCACCTAACTCGGTGGTAGTGACTGAGAGAACAGTGGTGACACAGTGGTACGTCACAGATATCCTGCGTCCTGACGCATTACTCTTCGTGCGAGAGCAACAAACCAGTGTTCGTCCATACATAGTACATGTCTCTATTAACTGTCTGCGTGTTGTAGTTGTACTCCCGTTGCCAGCAAGATCCCCAGATAAGCCCCTGATAGAACATGTGTGCTACCAGCTGGAACGTTAACTCCTTCCCATTGCCAGTATTCAGGATATCAAGGATCAGTTAAAACAATTGATCAGCTTGCCTCACGAAACGATTGATAAAACGGGTTTGTGACGCCTGTACCAACTGAAACACTGCATGGATCGAGGCCAGAGGGAGTGCAACGTCGTACTGATAAGTGAGTTCATACTGCCACGTTCCTTGTAAGTTTAGCTCGGTCTTGTGTCACTAAAATAACATCACATACTCTCTCAATCTGCAGACGTTTCGTTTCGTTCCCTCCTCCCCTACTGGGTGCAAACTTTTTTTCTGAGTCAGTATAGTTGTGTTCATATAGAAACGCATTTTTCGGTTCCACTACTATTACTGTTAAGTGGGAAAAGGATATTACTAAAACTCAGGTTTATACTTCTGTCCACAACGCTTCTCTCTGTAGCTAAGTCTGTACTAAGCGAATCAGAGTTAGGTGCATCACAGAGGGCACTTTTTATTGTATCATACACTTCAGCTTCTACCCATTCCATTAACGGAGAGTGTGCTCAGATAGACACGTGTTTTCCGCTGTTTTTATTTGCCTAATTTTATTCGCACGATATCTGCGAGTTTTATAAATAAGTGAGCAGGGAGGTTTCGTAGTTTCTGCCTTGAAAGACGAATGAAGTTGATACTCAAAACAGATTTTTTAAATATATCTGTTATACTTTCCATCCAGTTAACCAAGTCTCTGATCATTTGGATGTTTCGTTTGAATATCCTCCATTTCCCCGCTACTCCCACCTGATACGGATCCCACACACTTGTCTGTGTCGTACAAGCATCTTGTGTAAAATAGCATTTGTAAATAAACTGCACCTACTGAAATGTGCAGTAACAGTGTCCGTAAATACGAATGAAGCTTCGTATCTGTGCCGACAGTGATCCCCAGTTACTTGTAAGACATACCTAACTTTAGTTGTGAGTCATTAACCCTCTAGGTGAACGTCATCATGCTTTCACGTTTCGCGAAGTGGACAACTTCCCATTTATCTACATTTAGAGCTAGTTGCCAGTCTTAGCAAATGTAGGGTTTCGCAGGGATCGAATGAAGAGTAGAGCCACGGGTCGTAACACATCTGAAATGCAACGTCCACTGTTCAAAGTGCCGTCAATGCGAACAAGAAGTGACCGAGACGTGTAACCAGTGGCACCCCATACCATCACGCCAGGTGATACGCCAGTATGGCGATGACGAATACACGCTTCCAATGTGCGTTCACCGTGATGTCGCCAAACACGGATGCGACCATCATGATGCTGTAAACAGAACCTGGATTCATCCAAAAATGACGTTTTGCCATTCGTGCACCCAGGTTCGTCGTTGAGTACACCATCGCTGGCACTCCTGTCTGTGATGCAGCGTCGACGGTAACCGTAGCCATGGTCCCCGAGCTGATAGTCCACGCTGCTCCATACGTCGTTGATCTGTTCGTGCAAGATGGTTGTTGTCTTGCAAACGTCCCCATCTGTTGACTCAGGGTTCGAGACGTGGCTGCACGATCCGTTACAGCCATGCGGATAAGATGCCTGTCATCTCAACTGCTAGTGATACGAGGCCGTTAGGATCCAGAACGGCGTTCCGTATTATCTCCCTGAACCCACCGATTCCATATTCTGCTAACAGTCCTTGGATCTCGACCAATGCGAGCAGCAATGTCGCGATACGATAAACCGCAATCGCGATAGGCGATCAAAGTCGGAAACGTGATGGTACGCATTTCTTCTCCTTACACGAGGCATCACAAAATCGTTTCTCCAGGGAACGCCGGTCAACTGCTGTTTGTGTATGAGAAACCGGTTAGAAACTTTCCTCATGTCAGCACTTTGTGTGAATGCTCTGAAAAGCTAATCATTTGCATATCACATCATCTTCTTCGTGTCGGTTAAATTTCGCCTCTGTAGCACGTCATCTTCGTGGTGTTGCAGTTTTAATGGCCAGTAGTGTGCATCACGCTCTCTACTGTCTTCGAGAAACAATCAGGTACCGTGGAAGGTGCGATATGAGAAATGACAAGTATTTCAGGACATCGCGGAAGATAGAGTTAGTATTGCAGATCAGCGACTGCATGAGCTGTGTGTGCCGCGTGGTACGCACAGGTCGAGTTATATTTTGGAAGGTGTTGGAGCAGAACAACCCACAGAGGTTGCAATAGGACCAGCCGATTTGGTACCTGGAATGAAAGTTGCGCACCTCAAATGTTAATCGTAACTACTACAATTACACCCTCATTCTTATTCTCGTCTCGAATGGTTATAGAGGAGAACAATTTTTGGTAAGTGGCCGTGTGAACTCGAAACTCTATAAATTTAAAGTATGAAGTCGAGATAAACGTTGGCTGACTCTTCCAAGAACGCACGATCTCGAAATTTTAACAGTAAACCATACTTTAATTGTGTGACTATCCCTGTGACACTTTTGCTTTTCCTAAACGACCCCTTGACGACACGGTGTCTTCCTTGTGTCTTCTCTGTTACATATACGAATTCTCCCTGTCAAAGGTCCTAGTCTAACGAGCTACAGTGAAGTGTCAGCCGAAAAACTATTTTGATACACCATTTCTTATTGTGTACTATACATCAAAGTAAACGAACGTTCTTTGAATGAATATCAGGAACATGAGCTTTCTGTCAATGAATCTCTAGAACATGAGCATTTTTTCAACAATCTCAGGTTTTTTTCATGTGATTAGTGGTATGTTTCCATTTTATACCATTGCATACGAATACTCTCATTAGTGAATATTTATAGTCACTGTTCAGTATCCATGTAATCAAACAGTAATAATGACTGAAGGTGAGGACGCCATATCCATGTCCCTCCAAAACCTGAATATGTTCTTGCCTGTTAGTTTCACCTGGTCCTCCTCAAATCAACAAACCACCAACCTCGATGTTGACCTCTATCTCAAGGTAGGCTACAATAAAAACGTCCTATCCCATTCCTCCAGAACCTCTACTCATTCTCTCCAATTCACTTGACCCAATCCTCCGCAAACTAACAAGCCTTTTTCCTCGATGTTGGCCTTCACATGAAAGATGGCTGGATCAGTATCTCCGTCCATAAAAACCTACCAACCACCACCAAATCCACCATTCTGACTGCTGCTACCCACTCCACACCAAGAAGTCCCTTCCATACAGCCGAGCCAGCCGTGGTCATCGTATCTGTAGTGATAATCAGCACCTGTCGTAGTATACCAAACGTTCCACTGACGGAATCAAAGACTGAAATTATTCACTCACTATTGAATAGAAACAGAACTCCTGTGTCTTGTCTCTCCAGTCACCTACCACCTCCCACATAGCCACTGTCCAGCAGCATTACTCTCATGATGCAGTATCACCCAGCACAGGAGCAACTGTACTACATTCTCCACCAGGGCTTCGACTACTTTTCGTCATGCTCTGAAATGAGGATAATTCTACTCACAGCCTGTCCCACTCCTCTTACAGTGGTATTCTACTGCCCACTAAACCTTCTCAACATCCTTCTCCATCTCTGTAACAGACCTAGATGCAAGTCTTGCCCACATAGCCTCGCACCACACCTACTGAATGTCGTGTGCTGTGCTGTGGTGCATTCTACATGGGCATGACAACTAACAAGCTGTCAGCCCGCAAGAACGGCCACTGACAAATTGTGGCTAAGAGACAGCTGGACCACCCAGTTGCTGAACATGTTGCCCACCATGATGTGCCTCACTTCAGTTATGAAACGACCCCTTAGAAAAATTATTGAATTACTATGCTGATAAACCTCTTACATTGTTTGATTTTCAAACAGCTGAGCAGAGCTGAACGCACTCAGACATTTCGCTCTTTACCTATTCTGATCAACACTAAACTGACACACAATATTTTTAGCGCAACGGAATCTGACTTTCAATAATCCCTACAAAAGAATGGCCCTGACTAACATTAACCTATACCTTTCACAAATCATTTACCTCACAAAAATCTTCGTTACTCGAACTACTGCAATACAGCGAGCGCCACTACTACCAGCTAAATAAAAGATTCAAACTATGGAAGGCACTAACTACTGATAGGCATAGTTAGCAAATGAAATATTTTGCTAGAGAACAAACAATGTATTTACCTTAATAGTCTTAATATATATAGCAGTTCATGACATCCATTCTTACAAATGTACTGTTTCTGATAGACACACCTCCAGATTATCCACCCTCAAAAATCCGCCATCTCACTTCCCCACATCCATCTTTGCTGGCGGCTCACCTCCAACTGCGCAACGCTACGTGCTGTTAACATACAGCTGCCCAACACTACAATAGCCAACAACAATGCAAACCGGCCACAGACTGCACACAGCACAGCCAGTGATTTTCATACAGAGCGCTACGTGGCGTTACCAATAGAAAAACCTACACAGCCTACTTACATAGCCCCCATGCTCCCCACAAAAAATTTTACAAATTATTTTGGGCAGTGGCCAATAATGATTTGGTAAAATTTTTCATAATTACAATAACAAAGATATCAAATGCACACACTTATTGATACAATGTTGGTCAAAAGCTAAAATTTTCTCACAGCCCATAAAGACAGTCCTGATCATTCATCACAGTAAAATTGCAGTGTTTTTTTTCTCAAAGTCTGAGCAGTAAAAGAGAATGCACACAGAAGTAGTGGATTTCCATGCAGTCTATAAGAAGTAGTGTTGTCCTTTCAACGGAAAGAGAGTGCTGACTCTTGACGTGCAGACAGGTAATCGGCCACAATAGAGCAAACCCACAGCAGAGTCAGTCGAAGTTTTGAAGAATATTGGTAGGTAGGTCATCACAGAGCAGACCCACTGCAGTCCTGGTAGAGATTATGGTATTGGTGGGCCATCAGAGGTGCAGACCCACTGCGGTCCTTGTAGAAATAATGGTATCGGTGAGTCATCAAAGATGCAGACCCACTGTAGTCCACCATCTGTTGCGACTGTGCAGGTGCACAATCACCATCGAAGAGTCTTGCGGACAATATAGCAAGTCCATAAACCACCACTTGTGCACTCACAAAACATTTTTTGAAATGTCCTTAGAACCAGCAATGCTGTTATCCAGTCCCTTGCTGAATTATCAACACACGTGCAAGCACTAACTGTCCCAACCTCTCACATACTGTGCATATATTATGACCAACAGAAACGTGTGCAGTGAAATGATACTTAATTTGAAGAACTGGTGTCTATACAATTATAAATTTACAATATAAGAATGCAATTACAAAGGTACAAAATACATAATTAAAGAACATAACCGTACAGATAACATTTGTAGTAACACAGGCATTACAAAAGAATAGAAATAAACATATACATCGGTGTTACAAGAATTATGACATAAGTACATAAATAAAGATCAGAATAACTTTTGAAACATCACCTTCACATATGAGCAACAAAACTGAATAAATAATGTTTAAACATCTTTACAAAGTAAATAACATATTATTAATGCAAATTGTATTTGAGGATAACAGTATTCCTTATCATAGAGAATGTAGCTTAGTATTAGAAAAATTGTACAACATAAATCTTATTAACTACACACATAAAAACAATAAGAACACAAATACACAAGGGTACACAAACACATAGCGGAATAACAGAAAGGGAAAGAACAGGGTTTGTTTTACTGCAGTATCTTGCAAACAAAACTTTCTTTACTTCTTGGAGATCTCCCTTCGTTCTTCATTATTTCAAAAAGTGCTATCTATACCTGCTTTCCGTACTATTTTCGTAAAACTTCTCAATGCATTTCTTCCAATTCATCGCGACTCATTCTCTTAGATAGTCTACCTCTCTTAAGCTAACTAAAATCTACTGAGCTCAGATGCTAAACTAGGGGACAAGGCAATGCAGCAGCACAAAACAATTAACGCAAACAGCAATGACAAAAAAAATGCAAATTGGCAAAGCAAGCAACAGTAAATCTAAATTAACAGAGCAATTGCAATATTACAACTAATATGAGCCAATGTGCAGGAACAAGAAAAATAAATCAGTAGTAAAACTGGCTTAACAGAGTAATACAAAGTGAAATTTAGTAGCACTATGCCTGGCAAACAGCAGCAGCAAATGCAATAACTAATATCTAAACATGACAAAGCTCAAGCAGAATAAATACTACACTAAAGACAACAATGCAGATAAGGGAGATGTCTATTCACATCTTAATGTCTATATAACTAAAGTGGTGCACCACAAAAACTTATTCTATGAAATAAATTACCAAGTACTTGAAAAGAAAATTATGTATGCAGTTACTGTAAAGGGAAATATCTCTTTGTGCTCCCTCATTTTTTGGAATTATATCACAAAATTATTATTTACTGGATCTGTAGACAGAAATTATTTATATTAGTACATCTATAAAATTTTATTTTAACCTGTGCTGCAGTGCAGCTAGAAACTAGATGTTAAACAAAATAGGCAAAGCAAGGCGTGAAACGTCATTCACTAGCCTTATGGCATTTCATAATGCAGTAAACAGCCTTTCAACTAGCAAGACATTAGATGTGAAATGTTTCTCATCATTTTATTTCAGTAAATATCATAAATTAACAACTCTACAGTGTAATTCCCACCCACCCCCCCCCCCCCCATGAACCATTGACCTTGCCGTTGGTGGGGAGGCTTGCGTGCCTCAGCGATACAGATAGCCATACCGTAGGTACAACCACAACGGAGGGGTATCTGTTGAGAGGCCAGACAAACGTGTGGTTCCTGAAGAGGGGCAGCAGCCTTTTCAGTAGTTGCAAGGGCAACAGTCTGGATGATTGACTGATCTGGCCTTGTAACAATAACCAAAACGGCCTTGCTGTGCTGGTACTGCGAACGGCTGAAAGCAAGGGGAAACTACGGCCGTAATTTTTCCCGAGGGCATGCAGCTTTACTGTATGATTAAATGATGATGGCGTCCTCTTGGGTAAAATATTCCGGAGGTAAAATAGTCCTCCATTCGGATCTCCAGGCGGGGACTACTCAAGAGGATGTCGTTATCAGGAGAAAGAAAACAGGCGTTCTACGGATCGAAGCGTGGAATGTCAGATCCCTTAATCGGGCAGGTAGGTTATAAAATTTAAAAAGGGAAATGGACAGGTTAAAGTTAGATATAGTGGGAATTAGTGAAGTTCGGTGGGAGGAGGAACAAGACTTCTGGTCAGGTGACTACAGGGTTATAAACACAAAGCCAAATAGGGGTAGTGCAGGAGTAGGTTTAATAATGAATAGGAAAATAGGAATGCGGGTAAGCTACTACAAACAGCATAGTGAACGCATTATTGTGGCCAAGACAGATACGAAGCCCACCGTTACTACAGTAGTACAAGTTTATACGCCAACTAGCTCTGCAGATGACGAAGAAATTGAAGAAATGTATGATGAAATAAAAGAAATTTTTCAGATAGTGAAGGGCGACAAAAATTTAATAGTCATGGGTGACTGGAATTCGAGTGTAGGAAAAGGGAGAGAAGGAAACGTAGTAGGTGAATATGGATTGGGGCTAAGAAATGAAAGAGGAAGCCGCCTGATAGAATTTTGCAGAGAGCACAACTTAATCATAGCTAACACTTGGTTTAAGAATCATGATAGAAGGTTGTATACATGGAAGAACCCTGGAGATACTAAAAGGTATCAGATAGATTATATAATGGTAAGACAGAGATTTAGGAACCAGGTTTTAAATTGTAAGACATTTCCAGGGGCAGATGTGGACTCTGACCACAATCTATTGGTTATGACCTGTAGATTAAAACTGAAGAAACTGCAAAAAAGTGGGAATTTATGGAGATGGGACCTGGATAAACTGAAAGAACCAGAGGTTGTAGAGAGCTACAGGGACACATTAGGGAACGATTGACAAGAATGGGGGAAAGACATACAGTAGAAGAAGAATGGGTAGCTTTGAGAGACGAAATAGTGAAAGTAGCAGAGGATCAAGTTGGCAAATAGATGGGGGCTGTTAGATAATCTTGTGTAACAGAAGAAATATTGAATTTAATTGATGAACGGAGAAAATATAAAAATGCAGTAAATGAAGCAGGCAAAAAGGAATACTAACGTCTCAAAAATGAGATCGACATGAAGTGCAAAATGGTTAAGCAGGGGTGGCTTGAGGATAAATGTAAGGATGTAGAGGCTTATCTCACGAGGGGTAAGATAGATACAGCCTACAAGAAAATTAAAGACACCTTTGGAGAACTAAGAACATGTTGCATGAATATCAAGAGCTCAGATGGAAACTCAGTTCTAAGCAAAGAAGGGAAAGCAGAAAGGTGGAAGGAGTATATAGAGGGTCTATACAAGGGCTACGTTATTAAGGACAATATTATAGAAATGGAAGAGGATGTAGATGAAGATAAAATGGGACATATGATACTGCGTGAAGAGTTTGACAGAGCACTGAAAGACCTAAGTCGACCCAAGGCCCCGGGAGTAGACAACATTCCATTAGAAATACTGAGAGCCTTGGGAGAGCCAGTCCTGACAAAACTCTACCATCTGGTGAGCAAGATGTATGAAAGAGGCGAAATACCCTCAGACTTCAAGAAGAATATAATAATTCCAATCCCAAAGAAAGTAGGTGTTGACAGATGTGAAAATTACCGAACAATCAGTTTAATAAGCCACAGCTGCAAAGTACTAACTCGAATTCTTTATAGACGAATGGAAAAACTAGTAGAAGCCGACGTCAGGGAATATCAGTTTGGATTCCGTAGAAATACTGGAACACGTGAGGCAATACTGACCTTACGACTTATCTTAGAAGAAAGATTAAGGAAAGGCAAACCTACGTTTCTAGCATTTGTAGACTTAGAGAAAGCTTTTGACAATGTTGATTAGAATACCCTCTTTCCTATTCTGAAGGTGGCAGGGGTAAAATACAAGGAGTGAAAGGCTATTTACAATTTGTACAGAAACCACATGGCAGTTATGAGTTGAGGGGCATGAAAGGGAAGCAGTGGTTGGGAAGGGAGTGAGACAGGGTTGTAGCCTCTCCCCGATGTTATTCAATCTGTATATTGAGCAAGCAGTAAAGGAAACGAAAGAAAAATTCGGAGTAGGTATTAAAATCCATGGAGAAGATATAAAAACTTTGAGGTTCGCCGATGATTGTAATTCTGTCAGAGACAGCAAAGGACTTGAAGGAGCAGTTGAACGGAATGGACAGTGTCTTGGAAGGAGGATAAAAGATGAACATCAACAAAAGCAAAACGAGGATAATGGAATGTAGTCGAATTAAGTCAGGTGATGCTGAGGGTATTATATTAGGAAATAAGACACTGAAAGTAGTAAAGGAGTTTTGCTATTTGGGGAGCAAAATAACTGACAATGGTCGAAGTAGAGAGGATATAAAATGTAGACTGGCAATGGCAAGGAAAGCGTTTCTGAAGAAGAGAAATTTGTTTACATCGAGTACAGATTTAAGAGTCAGGAAGTCATTTCTGAAAGTATTTGTATGGAGTGTAGCCATGTATGGAAGTGAAACATGGACGGTAAATAGTTTTGACAAGAAGAGAATAGAAGCTTTTGAAATGTGATGCTACAGAAGAATGCTGAAGATTAGATGGGTAGATCACATAACTAATGAGGAAGTTCTCAATAGGTTTGGGGAGAAGAGAAGTTTGTGGCACAACTTGACCAGAAGAAGGGATCGGTTGGTAGGACATGTTCTGAGGCATCAAGGGATCACCAATTTAGTATTGGAGGGCAGCGTGGAGGGTAAAAATCATAGGGGGAGACCAAGAGATGAATACACTAAGCAGATTCTGAAGGATGTAGGTTGCAGTAGGTACTGGGAGATGAAGAAACTTGCACAGGATAGAGTAGCATGGAGAGCTGTATCAAACCAGTCTCAGGACTGAAGACCACAACAACAACAACAACAACAGTGTAATCATGTTTTCAAGTTTGAGCGTGTCATATTTGCGATGCTGTCTACAAAGAAATGTCAATAGCGACGAAAATGGCCTCTTTCTTCTCCACCTAATGGCTTTTTGTCAAGGCGGCTGGCACACCTGGCCGCTCACAACGCATTACGTCACGGTCACTTACCTTTCTTACCGAAATATTTACAGCAGTTTGTGCTACAGTGACAATCTCATATAAAAATTTCACAGTTCGAAAATTTGCGTTACAAATGTGTAGAAACAAAGTCCCATAAATATAACAGTGTCCAAAAAATTTTCACCGGCATTGTGATGCATTCATGCATATACACACATTTCATAACTCTTAAAGTACGATTCTTGGTTTCCAACATCCTTTTCATAAATCAGAGTCCCTAACCACTACTCCTTATTCCTTACCTTATTACACATGTACATATTCATATTCATCAACATGTCTTCAATATTTCATCATAATAACTACATAGCATAATCAGATTCCTCATACAGCATCATCTCATTGATCAAAAACATACCTCAAAAGCACACATCGTCGTCGTAATAATAACACCGTAACACCTCAGCCAAATCTCAGAAACGTCGTAGCTTTCTGCAATTATTTCAAAACATAAAAAAAACTCTGCTCATTTCAATAGTGTCATCTACCTCAAACGTACTTTAAAAATCATGACCCCATACCAAATGCGACATTCAAAGCTCTCATAGTATCACAATGGTTCAAACAAAAAAAAAACAGTTCACAAAGTACAGACAAAATACAATTTCATAAGTGTTAAATTATCCAACTGCGTAATTGCGTAAACATCTGTCACTAATGTAGTAAAAAAATTTTTGTTTCTCTGTTAAATAATCAGGTAGCTGTGTAATTTATGTGTTAGAGAAATATGGTACCGATGTATAAAGTTGTATAAGCAAGTACCATATTAGCTAGGGCTCCTTGTGCTTTCCAAACACATGGTACACAAAGTAAGCGTGTACCCCCCTGAGGATTAATGTAATTATACCCTCAGGTGTTACAGATTACAGCAATGGAGTGAAATGTATCACGGAAAACTTTCTTTGTAATTCAAAAATCTTGTATAAGAAATGGTTTAAGTACAAAATTAATCACTCAAATGCGTGTCCTGTAGCGCTAAATGTGCGTCTTGCTGTAAGATAATTCTGTGGAAGTGTCGTAGTTATCGTCCTCTGTAAGCAAAGTTCTGCTGAAGTCAATGTACTTACCTCATCATAAACGAAAGTGAAATGCCTTGCGTATAGATATCGTAGTTATTACATACCTTACCGTGATCAAGAAAGTACTGTAATGTAACGTATTGTTGTGCTACGAAAAAGGCTGTCTCATTGTAGCTATACCACAAACTATACTACTAAAACATGTTTTACTTTCCAGAATAATACAGAAAAAACTGTGCAGATATAAAACAGATACAGCGCAAAAGCAACAATGGAAATTGTGTCACACTTAGTAGCGTCGTGATATAATCGTGTAGCTGTCAAAGAAACCAAATACCAAGGCATCTTTAATCTCACAAAAACTACTTCAAATAAGGAATGTCTTTTCAAGTAAACCAAAATGTTGCATTAAAATCTCATTAGCAGTATATGTTCTAAGTATGTAAGCCTTATAGTCGTTACGTAATCGTGCAACTAACAAGCAAGAATGTACACACACAGTAACACTGTGTCCTCTGTTCACTATCACAATGCAGTGGTAATTACCGTCTAAATATGTTCCCTAGGTTCTAGACTGGATAGTTAACTTTAAAACGTTATTGCATGATAACAGTTTCAATGTGTGACAAATTGTACTACTAGCGTGAAGCGAAAAACTTTAAGGCAAAGACTAAGTTAAAAAGCAGATTATCTTTCAATAAACGGTTTTACATGTGAAATGTGGTGCAATCCTTTACTCTTCCCAGTACGCAGAGCTCCAGCTTCAACTAAATTACCATGTCGTATATGGTACATCGGTAAAAAATGCTCAAATTTTTCTCAAGGTTAGCGTCTATGTTATTTTTCTCTGAGCCAGCAGGCGCACGTGGCTGCTTGCGGTGCGAGTCGTTGTCTGATATCTCTTTGTTGGCGTGCGTCGTTATTAGGATTAGGAGACCTAACTTCTACAAATTCACCTTGACGAGAAGGCCCTGCTCGCCAGTTCTGATGGAATTCGGATTTGTCGTTTTGTCGGTAGTTTACATAGTTTCTTGTTTGTCGGTCATGTGGTGGAGAATTTCTCCCAGAATCGTAACTGCGTGGTGGACCGCTGCGTCTGAAGTTATTCTGTCTCCCTTGATAATAATTATTTTGGTTCCCATATTGTCTGTTTCTATGGCTTTCTCTATCACATTTATTACTACGAAAATGCGATCTTTCTCTTTAAGTATTACTCTGCCAGTGGTTGTCATATGGGTGGTGTCTGTTTTGGTCACGATTTACGTTGTAAGATTAGCCTTGTCGTGTCCAGTTATTATTTCTGTCATCGCGGAATTGTGACGGATGTGACCTGTAATTGTTGTGTTCCTGTTTTCGCGTCCTTCGATTGTCAGAGTCGATTTCCAATTCTTGTAACAGTCCCTGAAAAGCTTCAATGTCGTCTTTGCAACGTCCTGCCAAAATAATACGTCGTAAATGTTCAGGCAATTTGATTTAGCAAATGCGGATGAGTTCTGAGGGGCTGTATGGGTTTGACAGGTACTGATACTTGCGCAACATGTCTTCAAAATATTTCACAAGACTGGAGAATTTAGATTGTTCGAAATGTTTCATCAATATGATGCTATGTTTTACACAGTATTGTGTAGCTTGAGACCAATATGCTGAGAGGAAGGCATGATTAAATTCTCCTTCACTGTGGCAATCGTGAATGACCGATCGCATTCTTACAGCTGGTTCATTCTCTAAATAGCCACACATAAATTCTAACCTGTGCTCCAATGACCAGTTGGGAGGAAAACAATGAGAGAATTGATGGAGCCACGCTTGTGGATGAATGTCGTTGCCAGAATTCTTAAATAAATGTTTTGAATTTATTTGTAGCAATAAACAGCTTATAGTCAAAATCATCGTGTCGGCGAGTCGCATATCGGTCATTGTTACATCGTTTCGGCGGTTCCATCTCAAAATTCGGCGTACCTTTCCAATGTCTTTCATAATTTCCGAAGTACCCCGTGTTATTATTTTGTGGCTGTTCCGTATTTCTGTGTCCCTCTTCCCGTATTGGAGCGCGAGTGTCCTCTGAAATACGTAATTCTTGTATTACCTGTGTCAGATGATCTTGTACATCCCGGATTTCTCTTTGGTGTTGCGTATTAAGTTGATTCTGATTTTGTTTGAATTTCCTAATCTGTTCGCACTGTTCTGTGTCATTAAAGACTATCGGTTTTGTGTCATTCAGATTATCATCTACCTTCGTACATAAATTATTTAGCTGATCTGAAAGTTCAACTACTTTCTCTGATAATGAACTAATTTCCTCCAAGTGTCTTTCTGAACCAATTTTCAGAGTATCTACTGTGTCCTTTAAGTTTTCTTGAGTTTTTGCAAGTTGCGTAACCGAATCGGTAGATGCAACTGAGTCAATTTTAGCTTGCAAGTTCTCATGATTTTCAAGAACAATATTTTGCAGTTCTTTTATGGCTGCTTCCTGATTCTGTAATGTATATTCATGCCGCGAAAAACTAGGTTGAAAATGCTCACAAATTTGTGTTTTTACGTCATTCCAGACTTTTTGACATTTCGATTCAATGTTATGTAACTCAATAGTTAAATCTGCAAGTGTTTGTTCAAGCGTGGTGTCTAACTTCGGAGATTTTCTTCCATTGTGTCTAACTTTTGAAGCTTTTGCTGTGTTTGTCTCTGATTTTGTTCCATTGTGTCTAACTTTTGAAGATTTTGTTCCATTATGTCAAACTGTTGCTGAGTTTGTCTCTGATTTTGTTTGATTTGTTGCATTAATAACAATAATAATGTATTAGTGTCTGGAATCTGTTCCTCTGCCTTTCGGCAGTGCATTTGCACCGGCTACATTCACCTTTTGACGAGCTGAAAATGTGTCTTGACTCATTTGAGAAAACGGTGAGGACCCAAAACCTGAGTTCCGTCATTTCGGATTCATGAGGCGAGCTGTTGCCGACCGATCGATTGATCATGCTTCCCTGTTCACTACTTGTTTCATTGCCTACACCATTATTTGCCGCCCGCTCCATTTCCCTATGCACAATTACCAAATTACTACTTCGAATGTCTGTTAATTCATTACACAGTGGTGCTGATAAGCTACGCTCGTCGTCATTATTATTTCTCAGTTTACTTTGGAGCGTACTGTTCCGTTTTTCACACGCCATTATTGTCACAATATTTCACACGATAACACAGAAAAGCACAATTTGAAGAGCAAAAATAAGAGAACACATTAACAAAGCACTGAAAATAATATCTAGTTAATTGCAAGCGCAGCTGCGAAATACTTGGTGCAAATTTACATGCATGCCACAACTGTTTTACTGTACAACAATGAAAGACTGCAACTACAAAGGTGATTCTCTCTACAATTACGCGCTAGCAATAAACCAAAGCTACACTAATTACAAGAAAAAATCAGAAGATTCCAGTGAGGTATCCTAGGCTAAGGGTCGACATATGCAACGTCCCCTTGGAAAAATTATTGAATTACTAAGTTGATAAACCTCTTACATTATTTGATTTTCAAACAGCGGAGCAGAACTGAACGCACTCAGACATTTCGCTCTTTCCCTATTCTGATCAACATTAAACTGACACACAATATTTTTAGCGCAACGGAATCTGACTTTCAATAATCCCTACAAGAGGATGGCCCAGACTAACATTAACCTATACCTTTCACAAACCACATACCTCACAAAAATCTTCATTACTCGAACTACTGCAATACAGCGAGCGCCACTACTGCCAGCTAAATAAAAGATTCAAACTACGGAAGGCACTAACTACTGATAGGCATAGTTAGCAAATGAAAGATTTAACTAGAGAACAAACAATGTATTTACCTTAATAGTCATAATATACACTCCTGGAAATGGAAAAAAGTACACATTGACACCGGTGTGTCAGACCCACCATACTTGCTCCGGACACTGCGAGAGGGCTGTACAAGCAATGATCACACGCACGGCACAGCGGACACACCATGAACCGCGGTGTTGGCCGTCGAATGGCGCTAGCTGCGCAGCATTTGTGCACCGCCGCCGTTAGTGTCAGCCAGTTTGCCGTGGCATACCGAGCTCCATCGCAGTCTTTAACACTGGTAGCATGCCGCGACAGCGTGGACGTGAACCGTATGTGCAGTTGACGGACTTTGAGCGAGGGCGTATAGTGGGCATGCGGGAGGCCGGGTGGACGTACCGCCGAATTGCTCAACACGTGGGGCGTGAGGTCTCCACAGTACATCAATGTTGTCGCCAGTGGTCGGCGGAAGGTGCACGTGCCCGTCGACCTGGGACCGGACCGCAGCGACGCACGGATGCACGCCAAGACCGTAGGATCCTACGCACTGCCGTAGGGGACCGCACCGCCACTTCCCAGCAAATTAGGGACACTGTTGCTCCTGGGGTATCGGCGAGGACCATTCGCAACCGTCTACATGAAGCTGGGCTACGGTCCCGCACACCGTTAGGCCGTCTTCCGCTCACGCCCCAACATCGTGCAGCCCGCCTCCAGTGGTGTCGCGACAGGCGTGAATGGAGGGACGAATGGAGACGTGTCGTCTTCAGCGATGAGAGTCGCTTCTGCCTTGGTGCCAATGATGGTCGTATGCGTGTTTGGCGCCGTGCAGGTGAGCGCCACAATCAGGACTGCATACGACCGAGGCACACAGGGCCGACACCCGGCATCATGGTGTGGGGAGCGATCTCCTACACTGGCCGTACACCACTGGTGATCGTCGAAGGGACACTGAATAGTGCACGGTACATCCAAACCGTCATCGAACCCATCGTTCTACCATTCCTAGACCGGCAAGGGAACTTGCTGTTCCAACAGGACAATGCACGTCCGCATGTATCCCGTGCCACCCAACGTGCTCTAGAAGGTGTAAGTCAACTACCCTGGCCAGCAAGATCTCCGGATCTGTCCCCCATTGAGCATGTTTGGGACTGGATGAAGCGTCGTCTCACGCGGTCTGCACGTCCAGCACGAACGCTGGTCCAACTGAGGCGCCAGGTGGAAATGGCATGGCAAGCCGTTCCACAGGACTACATCCAGCGTCTCTACGATCGTCTCCATGGGAGAATAGCAGCCTGCATTGCTGCGAAAGGTGGATATACACTGTACTAGTGCCGACATTGTGCATGCTCTGTTGCCTGTGTCTATGTGCCTGTGGTTCTGTCAGTGTGATCATGTGATGTATCTGACCCCAGGAATGTGTCAATAAAGTTTCCCCTTCCTGGGACAATGAATTCACGGTGTTCTTATTTCAATTTCCAGGAGTGTTTATATAGCAGTTCATGACATCCATTCTTACAAATGTACTGTATCTGATAGACACACCTCCAGATTATCCACTCTCAAAAATCCACCATCTCACTTCCCCACATCCACCACTATTGGCGGCTCACCTTCAACTGCGCAACGCTACGTGTTGTTAACATCCAGCTGCCCAACACTGCAATAGCCAACAACAATGCAAACCGGCCACGGACTGCACACAGAACAGCCAGTGATTTTCATACAGAGCGCTACGTGGCGTTACCAATAGAAAAACCTACACATCCTACTTACACAGTGACTGCTTCACAAGATGCACCTTCTATATCCTTCCTATCAACCTAAGGTACTGTTGGTTATGCAGTAGGTAAAACTCCCTGCAATATATCCTTTGTTCCCATAATTCACTGACCTCAACCTTCACTAGTCCCTGTCCTACAAACACTTACCCTCCTCCCTGCTCCCACTCCAGTAATAACCAACCTTCTATTCCACCAGTCGGTCATTCACCACTGCCTTGAATCCATTAACTTTTTATATAAAAGATCCCTATACCTATTAAGTAATTACACAAGTTAGCAAATCGACATGGCGTTCCAGGAGGAATGCTCAATATTCAGCGATATGGCAGCAACGATCATTCTAAGCAAAAATTCCCAGTAAACGTGGTATCTTAAATGCAGACCGTAAGAAATATAAGAAACTGTTAATTTTTGCTAATGTCAAACACATGTCAGTTACTGAGCAAGTTCTCATAGCTCTTAAGGTATGCCTTTTAGTGAACATGACTTTTTTCTTACCTGTCGTACTCCTGAATATCGACCATTCCTCCTGGGACACTCTCTCTACATACATTCTGACACAAACTAGAAACAACAAGCAATTCAACACGAAGAAAATATCGCAAAGGAATCATTAGATGTGGTTTACATGTACAGACGAACAAATGATGATATTATCAGAAAAATTCAATGGTTTATTCAAGAAGAAAGAGCTTCTCAAAATGAGGAAGGCAAAGAGAAATCGGTCTGCCTCTCGCCCTTATGCAAGCAGTTATTCGGTTTGACGTTGTTTCATGTCCTCCCAAGGGATATCGCGTCAAATTCTGTGCAACTGGAATCTCATTGACTGGGGGGAGAACTATCTTCAGAGATGAATCCCTCTTCGAATTGCGCCCTGATGATCAGCAAAGACGTGTCTGGAGACGCACCGGTCAGTGGTGGGATACCAGTCTGACTGTCGTTCACCAAACGGTCCTCCAACCAGGTGTGACAGTCTGGGTTTAAATTTTTTTCGTAGCAGGTCCCCTGTGGCTGTCTTCCTCGGCATCCTCACAGTACACAGGTATGTCAACAGTTTTCTGCGCCCCGTTTTATCGCCGTTCATGGGAATCCTTCCTGGGCTTACATGTCAGCAAAAAATGCACGTTGAGAGTCTCTACTACTTTCCAAACTCTACCTTGGCCATGAAGACCGCCATATCTCTCCCCAATTGAGAACGTGTAGAGCATTATAATCAGGGCCCTCCAACCTACTCGGGATTTCGACGATCTAACGCTCCAATTGGACAGATATTCGCACGATATCTCTCAGGAGGACATTCAACAACTCTATCAATGAAAGCCAAGCCTAATAACTGCTTGCATAAGGGCCTGAGGTGTACCAAAGTGTTACTGACTTGCTCAATTTGTGAAGCTCTGTCTGTCGAATAAATCATCCAAATTTTTTTAAACTGTAGTTTTCTTTTTTTTTCTGTACAAGTATATCACATCCAAAGGTTTCCACCATCCCAATCAGATAATTTCTTCGTGGTGGGTCACTTTTTTTTCTTAGAGTGTATGTATACAGTGTGTCCCAGGAACAATGGTCAGTATTTGGGGGTACGACAGAAACGATCGTTAGAAGAAACAATGTCTAATAAACGTGGGCTCTAAAATGCATATCTTAAGAACTATGAGCACTTGCTAAGTAGCAGAGATATCTTAGAGTATACTGTAAAATAGTGATCCCCACCACGTTTTTCTTCTTGTACGTGAAGTCTAATCTAAGGAAATATTGAAGTAATTTTGGAATAGTTTGCAATAATAGATAGAATGATTCAAGAGGAATGTTTAAGGCTATAGTCAACAAATATGTGCTGAAAACTGGCTGAACTACGACGAATTAAAGAAGAATACAGTGCCACAATAACGTTGACTAGTCAGTGTACTATGTTCAATGATTTGAATTTCAATACACTCATGCAGCATTGTGCCTCCCACACAGAACAGATCGGCCACCATAACAATCATTTTCGACAGTGTTCCTGAGTGCATTACACCATCCTACCTCTCTTCATACGAGAATAAGTCCGGAATCATTAGATTGAATCTGCCCTCATCCAAGAAGTACACGTGACCCTGCTCCTCGGTGGCGCAGCCCTAGGTTCCTGGCACCGTCGAAAACAGTACCGTCGATGTGAAAGTGTAGGCGACTCACAACGGATTGGTCGTCAGACAGGGAGACTAGGCCTTTGAAGGCACCGTGCCGTTGTTGAGTGTGAACTTGGGTGGCTTGCAGCACTGTTAAATGTCGTTGCTGGTGCACTTGTTCTTGGAATTGGGTCTCTTATCACCTGTTGCACTATGTGGCGGTCATCTACTGCTGTTGTTGGCCGTAGTCGACTACCTCGTCGCATTCGAGCCGCAGTGCCTCCTGCTCGGAGCGCTCCCCATGCCCGTGACACATGCTGTGAGCAATACCAAACTCATGGGCGACGGTCGTCACACGTAAACATTCTTCCGGTTTCCTGATGATTATTTCCTCTGTGTTGTCGTACAAAGTTTGTGTGCAGCAGATTTTGTATGAAGAACACCATCACTGTGCAACGGAACTGTTCGGTGACTAAAACGCAGTCTGGAACAGCGCGACCGTTACTGTCACAGGTTCGAATCCTGCCTCGGGCATGGATGTGTGTGATGTCCTTATGTTAGTTAGGTTTAAGTAGTTCCAAGTTCTAGGGGACTGATGACCTCAGAAGTTAAGTCCCACAGTGCTCAGAACCATTTGAACCATTTTTTGACTAACACGCACTGCCATTTTCCGTCCCATTAACTGTCACGTATTGAAAGGCCTGCCCAGTTGGGCGCTACAGTCACGCTGACCTCGCGCCATGTGACATCCTGCTTTCTTTGCACGACTGGGATACCTCTGACAACATTCTCCAGGACTTCCATTTATTCCCATCAAGCTGTTAATATGTTATGTTACTTTATCTATCTCGTCTTTAAATGTCGCAGAGACATGTATATACAGTTTGTGAGTGGTGTACATGCAGATATTTTTATATGTGCCACCTTAATATGTGCACACACCAGTGTGCTGTTTGTTTTCTATCTGTGCCGAACAGTCACGAGAAACACGTCAAACAATTTACTACCTAATATTATATGCATCGCCGTAACTGCACCATTAAGCGAACGAAGGCTTTCAGTATAGACTAAATGTTTTGCGTCAACGCGTCTATACTTCATCTGACCAGTTGCCCACGGGGAAAACGCAGCAATGACTTACTTCTGCGACTTGTACTTAGAGGTACTACCCAACTTTAAAAAGTACGATCTGTAGTACCTGTAATTATCAATCTGGAAAATATGTAAATACTGATGAAATGTTGTTCAGTGCACCGTCCTCAGTCACCAACAGAAATATATGCACTTGTACCCACTACACCCTTTATATGTATCTGTATATATTATAAATGAATGACCACTATGGCGTTTTTTATCTGTATGTGAAGACTAATCTGAGGAACTACTGTGGAGATTTTGACACGGTTTCTACTAACAGACAGGCTGATTCAAGAGAAGGTTTTGTGAATCTAATGTACAGATATTTCTTCCAAATCAGCTGAACTATTTTGTAGTGTGGTCGCCAGGCCAGTTTCCTTCTCTGTATGGGAAAGCTAACCCCAGAAACTTTGATACGGTTTGCACTAACAACTTTAAGAGGAGTATTTGTGTCTTTACGAAGGCTATTCGAGAAGTACGGAACGATCGGTCGCTAAAATGGATACCACAACGAGAACGAAAATTTTTATTTGCAACAGTTAGCTGCAACTTCCAGCTTCCTCTGTACATAGTCACCGCTCCGTCTTATGGTAAACATCTGTTGCAGCGTTGTACCAGCTTCCCAACACCCACGTCACAGAAGGTAGCCTCCTATCTTTCCTACAATTTTCTACACTGGACTGCAGCTCGTTGTCTGTGCCAAAATGTTGTCTTCATAGCCGGCCGTTCATTTGAACGGAGATGAAAATCAGAGGGAGCCAGGTCTGGGCCTTATGGTGGGTGATCAAATACTTCCCATCTAAAACGCTCCAGTGTGCTTCCGTCTATCCCCACCTTCACCTCTGCATAACTACGGCAACCTACAACCACTGGAACCTGCTTACTGTGTTTATTCTTCGGTGTTCCTCAACAATTCTTATCTCCCGCACTTCCCACCATTACCATGCTGACGTTTCTTTAAATTATGATGTTTCCTGTGAACCGGTCCCTTCTTTAAGCCACGTTATGGCTTATATATCTTTCTTTCCCCAGTGCAGTTCAGTATCTTACCATTACTTATTCGTGCTGCCAATCTAATCTCCAGTAGTTTTTATAGCACCACATTTCCATTCTCTTCTTGTCTGAATTACTTACAGTCGACGTTTCACTACCGTGCAAGGCTACAGATGAGTGCTATCGGGAAATCTTTCCCTATATATATATATATATATATATATATATATATATATATATATATATATATATATGAGTTCGGGCACTGTTTGTGCATCCGCACAGAAGAAGATGCTCAAATGGCCGGTGAGCCTTAACTCTTACGGAAATAAGCAAAAAGGCGCGAGTAATGAGTATAATGGGCAGGGGCACTATGAATATAGTGCGGGACAATAAGTTGAGATTGTGCGTCTCATGGGAGGCGTGCCACAGATAAGTCCTTGCCGTCGCACTGTCCTCTGTGTCCTCCGTGGCTCAAATGGATGTGGCACGAGGAGGAGGTCAAGGAGCAGGACCCGTTACGGGACCCTGCGCCGTCACGGCCGCACCACTAATCATACTCTCCCCAGACTCCCCTGCGGGCCAGCGGGATAACGTTCCGCTGCGACGCCCACACCCTTGCGCGGACGGCGGAGTGGACCAGCCTCCAGCAATCCGACACCAGGCCTACCGGACAGCAACCATCAACACCAACAACATCCGTTCCAGGGTGAAAATCCGCCTTATGCAGGAGATGTTCTGGGCTTCGGATATTGATTTCGCCCTTCTGCAGGAAGTTCACTTGGCTAGTCTCCCAGATATCAATGGCTATACCGCCCACGCCTCCGCGAGTGATCCTATGGGCCGCGGGGTGGCCATCTACGTCCGCCACGGGATTTCTGTGACCCATGTGGCCTTCCTTCCATCAGCTCGGGGCATGTCACTCACTGCCATGGGGACACGCATCATTAATGTCTACGCTCCCTCAGGCACCGACCGACGGCATGTAAGAGCCCAGTTTTATTCCGAGGAAATCGCTCCCCTGTTTTTAGGGCGTTATGACCATTGCCTACTAGGAGGTGATTATAACTGCGTTCTGCATCCTAAAGATCAGATTCCCCACTATACTACAAGCCAGGAGCTACGTATAGTGGTGCGAGACCTCCTGCTTCACGATACCTGGGAAGTACAACACGGCGACCTTTCTGGCCAAACCTTTCTTACAAGTCATTCCGCAAGCCGACTAGACAGGATATATGTCTCGCAAACTCTTAGATCTGCGATACGGGGCGCCGAACGCTGGCCGCTGGCCTTTTCCGACCATTGCGCTTACATCTGTACGGTCCTCCTTCCGCCGCAATCAGTATGGCGCAGCCGTGCGCCATAGAAACTCAATACCTCACACTTGCATGACCTGGGGTGTCGCCAACAAGTCACTGAAACGTGGACAGCCTGCGAACGACGCCTTCCCCGCTACCACTCGACATTGACATGGTGGTTGGACTGCGCCAAGCCGGCGATCCGGAGGACGCTGATGAGATACGGGAAGGACATGGCCGACTGGCATCGCACCACTGTTGACTTCTATTACGCGATTCTCCGAGATCTGGATGCTCAACCGCCAACCCCGGACAACCAGTTGGAACGGCAAAGAACTAAGGCGAAGATAATTGCGCTGGCACGCCGGAAACTGCAAGGGGTCGTGATACGGACGCGGCGCCACGATCACGCGGATTTAGAAATTCCATCCATGCATGATATAGTGTCCGACAAACGAAGGCGTCGTCGGCAGATCATCAGCACTCTGACCACGCCTCATGGAACGCAGATGACCACTCAGAATGACCGCGTCCGCGCATTCGTCGAGCACTACCGTCGTACATATAGTGATGAACACGCTGAAACTGCAGCAGACGACTGCATTTTGCATTACGTCACGCGCACCCTCCCCCACACGGAGGCGGATGCTTTGACAGTGGCGGTCACGCTAGACGAAGTCAACAGCGCAATCGCCAAGGGTGCAGTCAACAGATCGCCCGGCATTGACGGCTTACCGATTGAGTTTTACCGTACCTTTCGGGACCTCATAGCACCACGGTGGACGACTATGTATCAAGAACTGATGACATCTGACCAAGCAATCCCACCCGCCTTTGCTGAGGGCATCATTATACCAGTCCACAAACCAGCCAGTGGTTCGATGGTCACGAGTTACAGACCGCTCACCCTACTCAATGCCGATTACAAAATTTTCGCGCGCTTACTGGCAATGCGGCTCCGAACTACACTCCCTCATATCCTCTCGCCAGAGCAAACGACGCCTGGCGGACAGGTTAACATACAGACTGCCACAGGGGAATGCCGCGACATAATTGCGATAGCGGTGGCCTGCAGGCTCCGGGCAGCGGTCGTCGCTATAGACTTCGACAGCGCCTTCAATAAAGTGCGTCATCGTTTCCTGTTTTCGGTGGCAACCCGAATGGGCATCCCCCCTCCGTTTCTCGACTTCATCCGGCGTCTTTACGACAGTGCCAGTTCACGTGTCCAAGTCAATGGACATTTAGCAGGGCCGGTACCTATCTGCCGTTCGATACAGCAGGGGTGCCCCCTCTCTACCCTCCTGTATGCCATTGCCCTTGAGCCCCTTATTGGGGGCTTGATGACCAAGCTCTCTGGCCTCACCCTACGCCAACACACTTTTCGCTGTCGGGCATATGCTGACGTCCTCCTCCTCCTCATTCGCTCCGGCTCTGAGATTCGGGAAGTCCTCGAATTGATTACCCGTCATGGGGCTGCCGCTGGCAGTGCCATGAATGTCGCCAAATCTTCTGCAATGCACATTGGACGAGGCTTCCAGCAGGTTGAGGTGGCACCCCTGCCGCTTGTGCGGACTTTCCGGTACCTGGGCATTACCTTTACCCCCACGGTCACACGCACGGCGGCAACGAATTTCCGTCGCCTGTTACACGTCATCCGCAACGACGTCCGCCAGAACCTCTTGCGCCGCCAGGACACACTTCATCGGGTTGAGTTTATTAATCTTTATGTGGCATCAAAATTGGTTCACATCGCGCAAGTTCTCCCTCTGTCTGGCGTGAGGTCAGTCGCTTGACGGCGCGTTTCGGTGCGGGCCCGCCCGTTGCCGGCGCGCCGTAAGGCATGAAGCTCGCACTGGAGCGTATCGCTTTACGTCGAGCGTGCCGTGGCAGTCCTCACTCGGGGAAGTGATGCGTCTCCTATAGCCTCTCCTTCCCAAATGGCTCTTTCCGCCTTCCCGTGGTGCCAGACGTCAAGCTCGGCATTCTGCCTTGCGTCAAAAGGGAGAGCTGCGACCCAACCCGATGCGAAAGCGAAGGTTGCGTGGCACAGGGGGAGCTGTGTCGAGGGACCGAACACCAGTCCCTTTCTGTTCGCAGGGCACAGACCAGCAGGTGCTCTGCATGCCGGCGACCTCGTTTGTCGGCGTGGGATCACGACGCGAGTCGGCAAGGGTGCTTCGCCGCGCCCCTGGGTAACCGGGGCGTGTTCTGCCAAACCCAGGAGGTGGTGACATCGCCTGGGCCAGGTTAGATGGGCCCAGACCGCCGAACGACTGGGGGACCGACCCACCTTTAGAGTAGGAGTGGGTCCTCGGCCTTCAGGTGGAAACTCGGGCAAGTAGGCGGCGAAGGGCGAGAGGTGCATCCGCCTCTCCGGAGTGCGGGGTGCAGTTGCCGAGGAGCGTCGTGTGAAATCGTCGATGACGAGGCCATCGATGGGGACCAGTGCGCTGGCGACGGCGCGCTGAACCCGGCAGCTCTGGAGTGCCCTTGACCTAGGGGCGAGGTCGGTGGGCGAGCTGCAGAAGTCCCCCCCCCCCCCCCCCCCCATGCCAGAGGAGCCGGTCCGGGGCAAGAGACGGGCTCCAACCTCTTTTTATCACTCGTTCAATATGGAGACATCAGAAACGAGTGATTCGAGTGCGCTATCGCGAGCTTCTGTGATGCCTGTACCTGCTCCCCAGGACGAGTCGGGACAGGCAAACGAGGAAAACGTCTTGCAAAGACACACTAGAATTACTTTGCTCCTTGAGCAAAATATTAAAAATGGGAAAATCAGCCAGGCGGCACTAACAACAATTAAAAATGAGTAGGCGGCATGGGCCATAGCAAACGCCAAGCTCGAGGGCCGTGTTGAAGAATTAGAGAAGGAAAATGAAAGATTGAGGAAACAACCGGCCAAGACCTGGGCAGGGGTGGTCGCACAAGCGCCACCAAAACTACAAACAACTAGGGATACAATTGCAAAGGTAACAAAAAGCTGACACAACGGTCTTCCTAAGGACCTTACCCGGTCAGGACACTAGTGTAAGAAAAATACAGGAGCTACTCACCACTACAATAAATCCAATAAAAGATAAGATCAAAATAAATAAGGTTAAACCTAGCAGGAATTCTGTAATAGTAGAAGTGGCCTCTGAAGAGGACAAAGTTAAATTACTAAATAATGCTAAACTAAACTCGGTGGTCAAATGCGAGCCACCGAGGAAAAGAAACCCGTTGGTCATCCTTTATGATGTACCGACAATTATGACAAATGAGGAGATACATGAAACCATAAGGGCACAAAATTTCGAAGAAATGACAGAGGATGAATTTAAAGAAAACGTTAAATTGAGATTTAAAACAGGACCTCGGGACCGTGACGTGGTTCACCACGTCGCAGAGGTCTCTGCTCAAATGTGGAAAAAGACAACTACAATGGGCAAACTCTATATCGGCTTTCACGCCATAAACACACGTGACTATCTTGTGGTACCGCGTTGCCACAACTGTGGAGATCTCGACCACGTTCTGAGGCACTGTACCAGGGGGTCGGCCTGCTCAAAATGTGGCGAGGACGGATATGTCCGTAAAGATTGTAGGGCTGCAACAGTCTGCATCCCTTGTAAAAGAAGGGGCAAAAAACCTTGTGGCGCCACTGGGCGGAATTGCCCCACCTACAGACTCCTAGAGCAAAGGTTAATCTCGAGGATAGACTATGGCTGAACAAGCCAAAGCAAACAGGATGACCAAAAGAAAATCCCCGAGCAAAAGGAGGAGGGATGCCATGAGGGCAAGTGCCTTTAAGATGTTTTTGAGGTCGCTCACTGACGCCTCAGTCACTACAAAGGATGCAAGTACTCAAACGGAATCCACCACAACTGATAGAGGAACTTAAACTGAGCCTCTTATAGCCAAGTCTCCCTCCTCCCAAAGCCGGAGGACAACGCCGACTAAAGATCAACGGCAATGGCATCCTGTAACAGACACGGTGGCAATCTCAACGAAAGAGAATAAAAACATAAAACAACCACTACAGGAGAACAAAATAACTAGCTCCAGTGAACTAGCCACGAAAGATCCTGTCGTGAGATTGCCACCCATCGACCCAGTCAGGGTCTATCCAAACCTCGAATTTACCATGCAATTAGCGAGACTAGAGCAGCCGACTACCCTGACCACTGCCTTAAGACAAGTGGTCCGGGTGGGACCTGAAAATGGTAGGAGAGTCACCTTCTCGGTAATGGAGGCTGTAGACAGAATCCAGCTTAAGTCAGTGAATCTCCCCACCGACTTCGGAGCCCTGCGGGACTCACTCAAGAAACTTTTTGAAAGACGTGGGGAAAAATTTGACTTGGACGACATATACGAACAAGCAGTTTTAGCAAATGGACGTATCACATTTGACTGGAGTAAGACCTGGCCAAATGACAGAATACATACATACTTTCCATAAAAACTAAATGACAAAAATCACCATTGGACAACTAAACGCCCATAACAGCAGACTTGTGATGCAGGAGCTACGTAAGGAAGTGGAGGAGAGGAGACTGGATCTGATATGTCTGCAAGAGCCGTACTCCCTAAATGGGAAACTAGTATTCACAGCCGCGACATGGCAAGTTATAAGGAGAGGAGAAGACCCAAAATCGGCAATTATTATAACCAATAAAATCCTGAGAGCCATAGTTCTGACACAACTCACAACCAGCCACTGCAACGTCGTGGAGCTGCAATCTCCATCTGGCACCATCATCCTCATTAATATGTACTTTCAGTATGGTGATGACATCTGGCACATCTTACCACAGTCATCACGGCGTTGCGGGGGCGAAAAGTAATTATAACTGCCGATATAAATGCTAAATCCCCCTATGGTACAGCGGCACCAGGGACCCAAATGGAGAAAAGGCAGAAGAGGCCATCATGGCCTTGCAGCTGGTGGTGGTAAATAAACCTGGAAATCCCCCGACCTATGTGGCGGGAGGTGGCCAAGGCACAAACATTGACGTGACCTTGGCTACGCCCAACACGGTGCACCTAATTCAGCAGTGGGAAGTGATAGAGAACGCCACCACCAGTGACCACAATCTTATCACTTTCAGTGTGGGAAACAGGGAGAGCTGCTGGGCCATGGGGTGGGAGGTGCAATATAACTATAAAAGAGCCGACTGGGAGAAACTTGCCAGGGAGTGCGACATTCCTGCACTGCCAGAAGGTGACGGACTTTTGGACATCGACATTGACAAAAGAGCTGAAGAACTGACTACGGCAATAACTCGAGCGGTGAAGGCTGCCGTACCTACTAGGAGGAAGGCCATAGCGGCCTCTCCGTCACCATGGTCAGCTGAACTGGAGGAGATGCGTCGGTCTGTCAGAAGGCTCAGGAGGCACTACCAGCGCAGTGTCGTCTGGCTTGAGAGACAAAGATGGCTGCAACTGTACCGGGAAGCGAAAGAAAATTTCCACAGACACTTACGTGAGGTACGATCCAAAAGTTGGGAACACTTTGTTCTAAACCAACTTGCTCTCGATCCTTAGGGAATTCCCTACAAGCTTGTCCGGGAAAAAATCCGCTCTCCGATGGAGCTCTCAACCGTCAGGCGAGGGGACGGGATGACAGAGTCCTGGCAGGAAACTGCCGAGGTTCTTCTCCAGTCCCTGCTGCCTAATGATACAGCGGATGGAGAGACAAATGAACAACGGCAGCTGCGAGAGCACTACAGAAGCAATGTATATGGAAATAATACGGCAGTCTACCCATTCTCTGAAGAGGAGGTAGCTGCCCACATAAAAACCCTGAAGATAGGGAAAGCTCCCGGGCCGGATGGCATTGTGGCGGAGGTGGTGCAATTCCTGGCTCCCCAGATAGTCGCCCCTCTAACTCACCTGTATAACGAATGTCTGAGGCAGCAAAAGTTCCCTCAAATTTGGAAGAGGGCAAATGTAGTTATCATCAAAAAAGGAGCCGACAAAGACCCAGCAGAAACAAAATCTTACCGGCCAATCTGCCTGCTTGATCTGCTTGGGAAGGTTCTGGAGAGACTGCTGGCTGACAGACTGGCTGCGCACCGAGTGCTGTGCGGGATGAGCAGCAGGCAATTCAGCTTTAGGCCGGGGCGTTCGGCATCTGATGCAATCGCCCTGGCGGCTGAGGTCTGTGGCTCTACCCCGTACAAGTATGTTGTCGGCATCATGGTGGACATAAGTGGCGCCTTCGACAACCTGTGGTGGCCTTCGCTCTTCTCCTGTTTACGGGAGAAGGAGTGTCCAGGGCCGCTATATGGGTGTCTGAGGAGCTATTGTGAGGATCGGGAGGTCTGGCTATCATCCCCTAGCACAAGGGTAAGAAAAATAATCACGAAGGGATGTCCCCAGGGTTCCGTACTAGGTCCCCTGTTTTGGGACATCCACATGGAACCTTTACTAGATAAATTACAGCAAACTGATGAAGTCCTAGAGGTGATAGCCTACGCAGAAGACCTCCTCCTACTGGTTGGCGGCCGAAGCCGAGAAGACATAGAGCCTAAAATAGAACACTACAACTTTGGTGCCGGAATACTAAGATGACAGTCTCACCAACTAAATCAACATACCTCCTTCTAAAGGGACAATTAGTCAGAAATCCAACAGTCAGGATAGAGGGCTCACCTGTTCTTAGGCGACGTGAGACTCGATACCTGGGCATCATCATTGATGAAAGGTGGTCATATGGCAGACACATTGAAACTGTAACACAAAGAGCTTTACAAGTACTCAACAATCTCATCTCCATTGGACACAAACGCTTCCACCTCCCACCACATCTTATCAAACTATATCATAACAGCATACTCACCTCCATAGTGGGTTACGGTTCAGGAGTCTAGGCACACAGGCTCACGAGGGTGGTGCCCGCCATGACAGTGAGAAGAGTGCAGAGGAATATGATTATGAGATCAATAGGGGCTTACAGGACCACACCGGGAGGAGCCCTGTTAGTCATAATGGGACTCTGCCCACTGGATATCAAAATTCGGGAGCAGGCTGCCTGGTACTGAGCAAAAAAGGGGAACTTGAATAAAATAGAGGAAATTCTAGGGAGTAGGACTGAAAACAAAGTAGAGATCAGGTTAAGGTGGGAACAGCTATGGCAACTTTCATGGGAAAGCGAAGAAACAGGGCGCAGGACTTTTGACTTACTACCAGATGTCAGGGAAAAAGTAGGAATGACATATTTCGAACCAACCAGGGGACTCATCCATTTTTTCACTGGACATGGACCCTACTCGACATATCTATGTCGATTTGGGAAAAAGGCGACACCTACGTGTGACTGTGGTGCTCCAGAAGGTACTCCTGACCATGTGGTCTACGAGTGCCCACTCTTCAATGATGTGGCCTCAGAGTTACGCGAACAACTACCTCATAATAACACATATAGACTGCTAAGACATCAAGACACCTTTCAGACCATTAACAAACTGGCTAACGCGGTATCACAGAAAGTCTTAAGGGACTACCTGAATGAACCAAATTAGCACATGATTAGAGACTTATTTAAACACTGATAAAGACAGCACCCTATTCCCAATCCGCCCGGGCACGGAAAGGTCGACTCTTCAGTCTAGAATCCGCCGAGCCCCAGGATTAGGGGGAGTGGGATGCAACCCCACCGATCTAGACAACGCACCCAATTGTGACATTAGGATAAGTTTAGTTGTAGGACCTAGTTTATAGATAACTTTCTTAGAAACCTGCAACGACCAACTCCATGGCCTGCCCAGTGTCAGGGGCACGCTCATTGGGGTTAGCTCAATGAGCAAGGCCTAACAGTAGGTTTATACTATCTGCTGACACCTTTGTAACGCTGCAGGCTTAGTGACTAGTATATAGTTAGTAGTTAGGTTACCACTTAGTCCTTAATTAACATACTAATTGCCCATTGTAGTTTCCATGTACTTTGCTACTTGCTACTAACTAGTTACTAACTTATACTTAGAAAAGCTGCAATTGTATAAATGTATGAGATCTTCGGCCCACTAATCACATAAGGCAGTGGGCTACACTGTATAATTAATATGATATGGAAATAAAGATTTTTTCAAAAAAAAAAGTTCTCCTTCTGGCGTCTGGCGTCTGGCGTGAGGTCAGTCGCTTGACGGCGCATTTCGGCACGGACCCGCCCGTTGCCGGCGCGCCGTAAGGCACGGAAGCTCGCACTGGGGCGTATCGCTTCCAGTCGAGCGTGCCGCGGCAGTCCTCACTCGGGGAAGCGAAGCGTCTCTCATAGCCTCTCCTTCCCAAGTGGCTCTTTCCGCCTTCACGTGGTGCCAGACGTCAAGCTTGGCATTTCGCCTTGCGACAGAAGGGAGAGCTGCGACCCAACGCGATGCGAAAGCGAAGGGTGCGTGGCACAGGGGGAGCTGTGTCGAGGGACCGAACATCAGTCCCTTCTGTTCGCAGGGCACAGACCAGCAGGTGCTCTGCATGCCGGCGATCTCGTTTGTCGGCGTGGGATCGCGGCGCGAGTCGGCAAGGGTGCTTCGCCGCGCCCCTGGGTAACCGGGGCGTGTTCTGCCAAACCCAGGAGGTGGTGACATCGCCTGGGCCAGGTTAGATGGGTCCAGACCGCCGAACGTCTGGGGCACCGGCCCGCCACCTGAGTAGGAGTGGGTCCTTGGCCAGGAGGTGGAAACTCGGGCTAGTAGGCGGCGAAGGGCGAGAGGTGCATCCGCCTCTCCGGAGTGCGGGGTGCAGTTGGCGAGGAGCGTCGCGTGAAATCGTCGATGACGGGGACACCGAGGAGGACCATTGCACTGGCGACGGTGCGCTGAACCTGGCAGCTCGGAAGTGCCCTTGACCTAGGGGCGAGGTCGGTGGGCGAGCTGCAGAAGTCCCCCCCTCCCCCCCCCCCATGGCAGAGGAGCCGATCCGGGGCAAGAGACGGGCTCCCACCCCTTTTTTCATCACTCGTTGAATCATGGCTACAAACGAAACGAGTGATTCGTGTGCGCCTCAACGAGCTTCCGCTGCGCCTGATCCCTCTCCCCAGGACGAGCAGGGACAGGCAGAGAATGAGACAGTCATGCAAAGGTATACCAGAATCACGTCGCTCATGGAGCAACAAATTAAAAATGGGAAGATAAGCCAAGCAGGACTTGCCATCATTAAGAATGAGCTGGCTGCATGGGCTATAGCCCACGCTAAACTAGAAGGTAGGGTAGAAGAACTTGAAAAGGAGAATGACAGACTAAGGAGGCAACCGGCAAAGACGTGGGCGGCCGTGGCCGCGCAAGCGCCCACAAAACACGACCAAAGACACTATCGATAAAATTACAAAAAGAACAGATACAGCAGTTTTCCTCAGGACACTGCCTGGGCAGGATACAAGTGTCAAAAAAATTCAAGAACTATTCACATAAAGTATAGACCCCGTAAAAGGTAAAATCAGAATTAAAAAAGTAAAACCGAGCAGAAACTCCGTTATAGTTGAGGAAGATAAAGACAAACTGCTGAATAACCAAAAACTGAACTCGGTGGTCAAATGCGAACCACCGAGGAAAAGAAATCCCCTCGTCATACGATATGACGTTCCCACAATAATGACTAACGAAGAACTCCTAGAAACAATTAGACAGCAAAACTTTGAGGAAGTAAACGAAGAAGAATTTAAGAACTGTTTTAAACTAAAATTTAAGACTGGGCCACGGGGTCATGATGTTCATAACGTCGCCGAGGTGTCAGCGCAAATGTGGAAGAACATTACAACAATGGGCAGAATATATGTTGGCTTTCACGCCGTAAACACAACAGATTATGTCGTGGTACCTCGTTGCCACAACTGTGGTGACTTGGATCACGTCTTAAGGCTGTGCACCAGGGAGCCGGCGTGCACTAAGTGTGGGGAACGTGGTCACAGCCGCAAAGACTGCAAGGCGGCGGCAGCCTGCATACCATGCAAGAATCGAGGGAAGAAGTCTTGCGGAGCCACATGCAGGAATTGCCCGACATACAGAATGTTGGAGCAAAGATTAATTTCCAGAACCGACTATGGTTGAGCCCGGCATACCGAACAGGATGCCAAAGCGAAATTCCCGGAGCAAAAGGAGGAGGGACGCCATGAGGGCAAATAGATTCAAGGATTTTTTGAGGTCGCTCTCGGGCGCCACTAAAACTGAAACAAAAGATAAAGCTACACAGACCGAATTTCCAACAATGGACATTGGCATACAAACCAATCTCCCCCTCATGGCCGAAACCCTCTCCTCTGGAAGACGGGGAACAAAGCCGGAACTACACCAACAACGGCAAGGGCATCCTGTGGACGTGGCAACGCCTAAAGACAATCATACCAATCATACAAATCAACAACCCATTCAAGAAAATACAGTGACAAGCTCATGTACGAGCCCCACTGTACAAAGCTCACCAATAGTCAGACTGCCATCGGTCGATCCGGTTAGGGTGTACCCCAACTTGGACTACACTATGCAACTATCCAGACTGGAGCAACCGGCTACCCTGACCATTGCCTCACGACATGTGGTCCGTGTAGGACATGAATACGGCAGAAAGGTAACCTTCTCGGTTATGGAGGCTGTCGACATAATCCAGCTAAAATCAGTGAATCTCCCCACCGACTTCGGAGCCCTGCGAGATCTGCTCAAGAAAGTTTTCGAAAGACGAGGTGAGAAATTTGATCTTAACGACATTTACGAACAATCAGTAATAGCACATGGACAAATTGCTTTCGACTGGACTAAGACTTGGCCACATGATCGAATACATACGTACTTCCCCTAATGACAAAAATAACTATTGGACAGCTTAACACTCACAACAGAAGACTCGTTATGCAGGAGCTCCGAAGGGAGGTGGAGGAGAGGAGACTAGATGTACTCTGTCTACAGGAGCCATACTCCCTGGCCGGAAAAATAGCTTTTGCTGCCGCGAGCTGGCAAATAGTCAGCAGAGGGGACGACCCGAAGGCGGCGATTATAATCGCAAATAAACTCTTGAGAGTCACTGTAACGTCGTGGAGCTTCAAACCCCTATGGGAACCATAACTCTCATAAACACGTATTTTCAGTATGGGGACAACATAGAACACCACATAGACCACCTAGCGAGAGTTACCACGGCGTTACAGGGAAGAAAAGTTGTAATAACAGCTGACATTAATGCCAAATCCCCCCTGTGGTACAGTGGCACGAGAGATGCTAACGGTGAAAAAGTCGAGGAACTTATAATGGCATCAAAACTTGTGGTGGCAAACAGGCCCGGCAATCCTCCTACCTACGCTGCAGGGGGAGGACAGGGCACAAATATTGATGTCACCCTTGTAACTCCAAATATGGCTAACATTATTCAAAATTGGAAAGGCATAGAGAGTGCCACCACAAGCGACCACAATTTGATATCTTTCACCTTGGGAGAAAGAGAGTGCCGCTGGGCCACGGGGTGGGAGGTGCAACTAAATTACAGAAGAGCCAACTGGGAACGCCTAGCGAGGGAGTGTGACATTCCTCCATTACCGGAAGGTGACATGCATCTGGACATAGACGTAGACCAGAGAGCAGAGGAACTGGTGAATGCAGTGACAAGAGCAGTGAAGGCAGCCGTACCTACAAGGAGGAGGGCCATGGCAGCCTCTCCGTCACCATGGACTGCTGAACTGGGAGAACTGCGTCAATCTGTCAGAAGGCTGAGGAGGCACTACCAGCGCAGTGTCGTCTGGCAGGAACGACAAAGTTGGCAGATGCTATATAGAGAGGAAAAGCGGAAATTCCAAAAGGAACTGCGCGAAGTCAGGATGAGAAGTTGGGAAAATTTTGTGCTCAACCAGCTAGTCACGGACCCATGGGGGCTTCCATACAAGTTGGTGAGGGAAAAAATCCGCTCTCCTCTGGAGCTATCAACAGTCAGGTACGGGGACAGGAAGACGGAGTCCTGGCAGGAGGCTGTCGGGGTCCTCCTCCGGTCCCTGTTGCCTGACGATAATGCGGATGGGGAGACAGAGGGGCAGAAGCAACTTAGAGACGAAGACCAAGAAGTATACGTTAATGAGACGGCGGTCTACTCCTTCTCAGAGGAGGAGGTGGCAACCCATATAAGATCATTGAAAAAAGGAAAAGCACCTGGGCCGGACGGCATTGTGGCGGAGGTAGTGCAGTTTCTGGCGCCTCAGCTGACTGCGCCACTAACACATCTATATAACGAATGCCTCAGACAGAGAAAATTCCCAAAGAAATGGAAAATGGCGAATGTAGTTATTATAAAGAAAGGACCAGACAAGGACCCTGCAGAAGTGAAATCTTACAGGCCGATCTGCTAGTTGGACGTATTTGGCAAAATACTGGAGAAATTGTTGGCTGACAGATTGACAGCACACCGAGTGTTGTGCGGGGTGAGCGACAGGCAGTTCGGATTCAGGCCGGGGCGATCGGCATCTGATGCAATCACCCTAGCGACCGAGGTCTGTAGCTCGACCCCGCACAAATACGTGGTTGGCATCATGGTTGACATCAGTGGCGCCTTCGACAACCTGTGGTGGCCTTCGCTCTTCTCCTGCTTGCGAGAGAAAGAGTGTCCAGGGCCGCCATATGGTAGCCTGAGGAGCTATTGTAAGGATCGGGAGGTCTGGTTATCATCATCTAGCGAAAGAATTGGAAAGGTAATTACCAAAGGATGTCCCCAAGGTTCCGTCTTAGGACCCCTTTTGTGGGACATCCATATGGAGCCTTTATTAGACAGATTACAACAAAGTGATGAGGTGCTAGAGGTGATAGCCTACGCGGATGACCTCCTCCTGTTGGTTGGTGGCCGTAGCCGCGAAGAGATTGAACCGAAAATAGAGACAGCATTAGACAAACTCCAACAGTGGTGCCACACGACTAAAATGACGATATCACCCAGTAAATCCACCTACCTACTACTAAAAGGACATCTTATTAGAAACCCGACAGTAAGAATAGATGGTTCACCAGTTCTCCGACGACGAGAGACACGCTACCTGGGAGATATCATTGATGAGAAGTGGAGCTTCGGAAAACACATTGATACTGTCACCCAGAGAGCCCTTCAGATATTAAATAACCTCATTTCAATAGGCCACAAAAGATTCCATCTTCCTCCACACTTAATTATACTCTATCACAATAGTATCCTAACCTCAGTTGTGGGCTATGGCTCGGGAGTCTGGGCGCACAGGCTCACGAGGGTTGTGCCCGCCATGGCAGTGAGAAGGGTCCAGAGAAGCATGGTATTAAGAGCCGTGGGTGCCTATAGAACATCTCCAGGGGGGGGGGCCCTATTAGTCATAATGGGGCTCTGCCCTCTGGACATAAAAATAAGAGAACAGGCAGCGTGGTATTGGTCCAAGAAGGGAAATTACGAGAAGATTGCCGATATTATGGGTATTAGAGTGGGGGATAAAAGAGAGATAAGGAAAAGAGGAGAGGAGCTCTGGCAGGAGACTTGGGAGGCAGAAGAGACTGGACGAAGAACCTTCCAGTTCCCAGCTGATGTGAGGGAACGACTTGGACTGAAGTACTTTGAGCCTAAACGAGGGTTGATCCATTTTCTCACTGGCCATGGACCCTACCCGACTTATTTATGTCGATTTGGGAAGAGGGCAACGCCAGCGTGCGACTGTGGCGATCCGGAGGGTACACCCGAGCATGTAGTTTACGAATGTCCCCTCTTCAATGATGTCGCCAACACACTACGAGACAGACTACCCAACCGTGACACATACCAACTACTCAGACGAGAGGAAACTTTTCAGACCTTAAACACCTTGGCAAACGAGGTATCTCGAAAAGTTCTAATTGACTATTTAGGAGAGATACAATTACCACCAATTGCGTCCAGGAACCCTATTCCCATGCCGCCTGTGCGTGGACTGGCCGACTACATCTAAGTTGGAATCCGCCACGTGCAGGACTAGGGGGAGTAGGGAACAACCACCGATTATGACACACACCGGATTTGACGTAGGATAAGTCAGTTTGTAGGACTTAGTTATAGGAAATTAAGATAGGGACTGCAGCGAATTAACATCGAGGTCTGCCCAGTGCCAGGGACATGCTCCTCGGGATTAGCTCGAAGAGCAAGGCAAGTGAAAGTAGGTTTATATCTTCACTGGCACACATGTGACGCTGCAGAATACAAACACAAATTAAATTAGTTATAGGAATTAGGCATAAATAGTATATGTAGATATTAGATGCCCATTGTTTACTAATAATAATAACTGTAGCTCACCTACTAAAACTAAACTAGCTGCAAAATTTAATATAAATGCATTACTGTTAGGACCCACTAATGAATTAAGGTAGTGGGTTAATTTGTATAATTATAATGGTTTTGATAATAAAGAATTCTTTTTTTAAAACAAAAAAGTTCTCCCTCTGCCAACTGCAATTGGGCGCAACCTTCAGGCGGCTTTTGGCTATTATCTCACGGCTGGTTCAATGTTTAAAGTCCGTTATGAGACACTTACCCTGCCCTCACGGTATGGTGGCGACGGGCTCGTCAAAGTCCGTATGCGAGCTGCAGCCTTGTACATGAGTACCATGAGAAAACAGTGGACGGGCCAGGGTACATCTCTAACACGCACCTTGCTTGAGGTCCTCCCACCTGCTTCCACCTCACCACCGGTGTCTGTCGGCCATATCGTGCCTTATTTGTCCCATATTTCGACCTTTTTCGTCGACTAGTTACGTACATACCAGTCTCTCAGATACACGCCCACCTAGGACTAAGGATTTTTACAGCCTGTTGCTGCGCTGTGTTCCCCGGAATGTGATGGAGACCAAACATCCCTCCATCCAGTGTCTCATAGTGTGGACTACCGTCCACCAGCCCTTCCTCCCTACGAACGTCTGGGCACTGTGGTATCACATAGTCAACAGGAAATTTGCCACGAAGCAGCGCCTGCACAACATTGGCTTGTCAGAATCCCCTCTTTGTCTACTTTGCCTGCAACTGGACACTGATGAACACCGTCTGACATGCGCCTCACCGCAAGATGTATGGCGCTTCGTGCAGCAAATCATTGCGTGCTACCTCCGGGTGCCACCAGACACAGTCGAACCTCGAATGTTTCTATACCCGGAGGACCGACATTTTCCCGCCGCCAAATGTCATGCTATTACGTGGGTCAAAGGGTGGGCGGTCGCTTATCTCTTTCATGAGGGGCCTAAATCCCGCCTTGACTTCTGGACCTATTTACGAAGGGCCCATACAGCTCTCGAAAACACGCCACGTTACCGAACTTAATTTGCTAACTATCTTCGAGCGGTCTTTGTTAGACCTCCACTGAGTTGAGGGGTGCCGGGCTCAGAGGGCACCCACCCCTCCTCCCCCGGCGGTGTCTGAGTTTCCACCGCCTACGATCTATTCTACTTCTGACCTCCGCGGATGGGAGAGCGCGTCGCAGATTGCGCGGATTTTATTTCTTTTTGCTTTTCCTTTTTCCTTTCTTTTTCTTTAACCAGAATTTATATTTCTTTTCTCTTTCACATATGTGTTCCCATAATTTCATGCAATTAGTGAATCTTACAAAAACACATGCAAATAAATAAATAACAACGCCTTCCACTACTGCTGATTCCTGTGTCTCCCACTTCCCAAAGCATCACAGGCTCGGTGGTGGTGAGGGAGACACTGTGGCCAGGCCTCAGGTTTCGACCCCTGCCCACTTTGCCCCCCGAGCCCCCACCGGTCCACTACAACAAAAAATAATTAAAAAAAGAAAAAAAGCGGTAGACAAAAATAAATAAAAAAGGAAAAGAAAAAACAAAAAATAAAAAAATAAAAATAAAATAAAAAAGCGTAGTGAGTAGCATTGAAAAAAGGGGTAGCTTAAAAAACAAAAAAAACAAAAAAATGGATAGATCGTCTGCCATGTAAGCAGGAGATCCCGGGTTCGACTACAGGTCGAGGCACACGTTTTCAGCTATTGTAGTTGAGTTATACAAATGCCTATAAGCAGCTAGGCGTATTCATTTAATTGTAATATAGATTTATATTATATGTTAACAAGTTCATCTTCTTGAGAAGTATTTTTCTTGCTATTTCCAGTCTGCTTTTTGTATCCTCTCTACCTCAGGGAAAGTCTGTTATTTTGCTGTTTAAATAACCAAACTCATCTACCACTTTTAGTGTCTCATTTTCTACTAACGAACGAGATGATGCAGTAGTTAGCAGATTAGACTCACATTCTGGAGGACGTCGGTTCAAGTCTGCATGGGGCCATCCAGAGTTAGGTTTTCCGTGAATTCCCTAAATCGCTACAGGTAAATGCTGAGGTGTTTCCTTTGAAAGGGGGCTTCCGCTTTTCTTCCACGTCGATTAAATATTCTCATCTTGTGCTCCGTCTCTTACGACGCCAATGCAAAGGAACATTAAATCCTATCTTCCTTCTTTCATTTTCTAAACTAAGTCCCTCAGCACCGCCTTATTTAATTAGACAGCATTCCAGTACAGTTGGTTTAGTTTGCCTATTGTTGATCTTATAACCTCGTTTCTAGACACATCCATTCGGTTCAACTGCTCTGCCACGTTATTAGCCGTCTCTGACAGAGCGTCATCGACAAACCTCACAATTTGCATTCATCTCCCTGAGCGTTAATTCCATGTCCCAATATTTCCTTGGTTTCCTTTATTGCTTTTTCAGTGTATGAACTGAATAGCTTCGTAGATACAATACTATCTCATCCCCTTCTAAACTACTGCTTTTCCTTCATGTAGTTCATTGCAGTCAGGTTTCTGTATTGTATTTTATCCCTACTACCTTCAACATTTCTAGTCCAGTCATCTTTGTCAAAATCTCTCAATAACTCTACAAATGTTATAATTGTGGTTTCCCTTTATTCAGTATTGCGTGTTCCTGCCTTTCTAAGGACCCGAACAGATCTTTCCAGTGATCACCTTCAACCAGTTTCTCCATCTTCTGTAAATAATTCACATCAATATTTTGCAACCACGACTTATTCAAGAGATGATTCTGTAGTATTCACACCTGGCAGCTCCTGTCTTCTGTGGAACTGGAATTATTATACTCTTCTTGAAGTCTCAGGGTATTTCACCTGTCTCATACATCGAACTCACCATGCGTTTTTGTTATGTCTGTCTCTCCCAAGGATCTCAGAAATTCTGAGGGAATGTCATCTACTCTCCCATCCCGTCTACACTACTTCCTCTTTTCTTTCTATAATATTCTACGCAAGCTTATTTCCCTTAAATAGGCTCCACCTTGCTGCTTTCCCTTCTTCACTGGTGTACCATCTGAACTGTTGATATTCATACAGTGCTTCCCTATTCTCAAAGTTCTCTGTAATTTCCCTAAGGCAGCATGTATCTTTCCCCTAGTTACAAATGCTTCTACAGTGCAGCATTTGTCCTCTAGCCATTACTTTACTGCCATTTTTAATTTTTGTCAATCTAATTTTTAGAGCCAACGGCCTCGCCACAGTGGTAACACGAGTTCCCGTCAGATCACCAGAGTTACGCGCTGTCGGGCTTGGCTAGCAGTTGAAGGGGTGATCGTCCGTGTCTGCTGAACGCTGTTGGCAACTGGTGTGCACTCAGCCCTTGTGAGACCTATTGAGGAGCTACTTGATTGAGCGGTAACGGCTGTGGACACGAAAGCTGTCAGGGGCTGAGAGAGTGATGTGCTGATCACAAGCCCCTCCATATCCGTATACAGTAACGCGTAACGTACGAGAAAGACACGGCGGTCGATCGATACCTTTGGGCCTTCCTAGGCCAGTTCTGACGGAGAAGAATTTTTAAGACGTCTACATACCATTTCACCTGCTTCATTTGCTCCTTTTCTACGTTCTCTCCTTGCATTACTTATGTTCAGTAACTTCTGTGTTATTCAATGATTTCTACTAGGCCTTGGCTGTTTTCGTAGGTAGTCCTCTACTGCCACCACTATTTCGGCTCTCCAAGCTCTCAAGCTCTCAAAGCTACCATTCATCTTTTATTTTACTACTCTGCCCTGCTACCAACGTTGCCTAATGCTTCCTCTGAAACTCTCAACGACCTCTGGTTCTTTCAGTCTATCAGTCATGTTATTGGAACTAATCGCAGATATAATGAAGTTCATTCCATAAATGAAACTTTTAGTTATCTCATATATGAATTACGCTACACTGACATGTAGTCCACGCACATATTTGAAAATGACTTCACACCCAAGATTGCACCGAAATGGAAATAAAATGTAGGGAAGGTATACTTAATTAGTGACAGCCAAAGCGGTAAAAGTTCTCTTTCAGATATTCCATACTGCCCGTGTAATCGTAAGTGAAGTCCCTCCTAACGGTTATTTTAAAATAATAGTTAACGATGTAAAAGTATTGTGGATAGGAAAACTACTTGTCTTATTCATCTCATAGGAGAGTGTAACATTAACTGAAACAATGTGGAAAAAAGTTAGAATGTTTTCTAGTATAGGACAGAAAGTGAAATACGTATAAAAATAATCCGGTCATGTCTGAAACTGAGATGAAATTCGTGAATACTGCGATTTCATAGTCAGCACTTGACGTTCGTGAGTGCTGAATAATACAATGAACAAATGAACGTTCCTCACCTTACTTTCGCATTCAGTCCTAATGTATCTTATTTGAAACTTTCGTGACAGTAATTGGGGACTGAGTCCTGCATATTCATGGGTTTCCTTTGTAGGAAGTCAAAGTAACAGTCTTGAATATTTATCAGACTTTTTTTTAGAAATAAACTGACTTATCGTTGCTCTTTAAAACAACTCGGCCAATATATTCAGAGCAATTGGCAAATCTGGACACCAGGAAGTTACGTATCAAAATGTGTCCGTCTGCAGGTTTTGAATATTGCGTGTTGTTTTCTGTCACATGCCCCTTAATCTAAACGTGCTGTTGAATGTCGTAAGGTAGTTCTCCAGTAATATATATATCCTAACAGATCCACATGAATGAAGTACTGGTAAAAAAGAATCAAAAATAGAGCCTAATCAAATTCGAAATGACTCTTTAACGATAAACAGCCTAGGGACGTTACGCCAATTTAGTGAATTTACAAATATGTTAGTATCCTGTTTCCGGATAAAGGCGTATTAAATGTTATCTGCCTCACAAATAAATTTCCTTTTTATCTTATTGTTTAAGTGTCCTATTCCTGGACGACGACAAATTCAGTGTTAACTTCCTCACATATCACTCTCTTGTGTTTCTTATTACTTACACTCGGTAGCCTTTGTTAATCTTGAAGCATCTTGTTGCAATGGAATAAACCACACTCACGATGCCCATCCGACCGACGAAAGGCCTTCGTTTCCTCTTCCACAACCCCGATGTAGAAAGACCCTCTCTTTGCAATGAAGCCATTTATTCAGGGAAATACCTAATGATACAGCTTACAGATTTTGTGAACGTTTCTATGGCTGAAGTTGTATCGAAAGCATATCATTTGCTCACACGACTAACATAATATGAATATTTTTGCAGAATAAAATGTCTGCAGAGCATACCTCAATACCACACTTCACTACGCAGGCATGAGCGTACGTAATTTATTTCTTGTTTAGGTTATTCGATAATTGCCGTCTGCGCCTATACATCAATAATTCAGTCTTACTGACCCCAGTATTTCAATTCATTCCTTGGTAATTCACTTCCATACAGCGTGACTCCGTCACTGGATAGGTGTAATCTAGTGGGATCGAAGTTGTACCGCATGAACTCGAATACATTCATTTTGAAAGAAAAGCTGCAATAAATAGCTCTTTGGTTTCTGACACAAGAACTAAGAGGAGACTAAGGTATGAGGGTAACTCAAAAAGAAATGCACACTATTTTTGTAAAAATACAGTTTTCATTCTGCATGTGTGAAAGTTTTATAGTGTGTAGATACATCTTTCCCGCTTGTTTTCAAACTTAGTTCAACCTGTTCCCCTGAGTGGCGCCGTCACAGCATGTCTTCAAGATGGCTGCTACACTTGATGTTCGTCAGAAGCAACGCGCTGCCATAGAATTCCTGTACTGTGAAAACGAGACAGTGGGAAACATCCACAAGAGGTTGAAAAAGGTGTATGGAGATGCTGCTGTCGATCGCAATACAGTTAGTCGGTGTGGGCAAGCAGGCTTATGTGATGAAAGCGGGCACAGCTATATTAAGGATTGTCCTCGCAGCGGCAGGCCTCGTACTGCACACGCTCCAGACAGTGTGCAGAGAGTTAACGAATTGGTGACTGCTGACAGACGCATCACAGTGAACGAATTGTCACGCTACGCTGGGATAGGGGAATGAAGTGTTTGCAGAATACTGAAAGTGTTGGCGTTAAAAAAGGGTTTGTGCCTGGTGGGTTCCAAGGATGTTGACAGTGGCTCACAAAGAAACAAGAAAAACGGTATGCAGCGAACTTTTCGAACAGTACGACAATGGTGGAGATGAATTTCTTGGAAGAATTGTGACAGGTGCTGAAACATGGCTCCATCATTTTTCACCAGGGACGAAGAGGCAATCAATGGAGTGGCATCATGCAAATTCACCCAAGGTAAAAATTCAAAACCACAACTTCTGCTGGAAAAGTTATGGTTACGTCTTTTTTCGATTCTGAAGGACTCTTGCTTGTGGACACCAAGCCAAGTGGAACCACCGTAAATTCTGATGCATATGTGACGATACTGAAGAAACTTCAAGTTCGACTGCATCGTGTTCTACCACATCGGCAAAAGCAGGATATTTTGCTGTTGCATGACAATGCATGGCCTCATGTCAGTAAAAAAAACCATGGAAGCGCGTGTTCTACCACATCGGCAAAAGCAGGATATTTTGCTGTTGCACGACAATGCATGGCCTCATGTCAGTCAAAAAACCATGGAAGCGATCACAAAACTCGGATGGACAATACTGAAACACCTGCCTTACAGTCCTGACCTGGCTCCATTTGATTATCATCTCTATGGGAATCTGAAAGACTCTCTTTCGTGGAACAAGGTTTGAAGATGATGACTCCCTTGTGGACGCTGCCAAACAGTGGCTCCAACAGGTTGGTCCAGAATTTTACCGTGCGGGTATACAGGCGCTGGTTCCAAGATGGCGTAAGGCAGTTGAGAGGGATGGAAATTATGTGGAGAAATGAAAATATTGTTCCTAAAGGATGTATCGACACACTGTAAAACTTTCAAACATGTAGAACAAAATATGGATTTTAAAAAAATTGTGTGCATTTCTTTTGGAGTGACCCTCGTAACATATCTTCCTTGCACTGAAATACTGTTTTTTTTCTTTCTTTACGTAAAAAATCTGAACATTTGTTGACAACATCCCACGTTATCCGACAGCATTTGTCCCAACGCGTAAGTGCGATTACAGAAGATCTCCCAACTACGACGACCATAAAAGCTTTATAACCACCAAACCGTTCTCCAGACACGAAAATCGTTAATTGATGGGCGGATGGACATTATTAGATAACAAATCGGGGGATGAAATGGATGTTCTAGCGATTCCTACCTCAAATGCCTCATACTTATTAACTCAAAGAATCTTTGTGAACAGAAGGGAGGCCCTGATGGGAGAATATTTCTTGTCATTCAAACTGAATTTTGTTGTCCAGAAACTCTTTAGCCGCTTGGAGCTTGGGTGTGAGGCAGGGAAGGTCTCAAAAGAAGGGGTTCTAAGTGTCGTTGTCCCACCAGATGGGACAAGTGGTGATGTCTTGCTACAGGGACACACATAGTTTTTCATGAAGGCGGTACTTGGAGTGAGCGGACGGATCGGCAGCACAGCAGAACACATAGTTTGCTAGAATCGGGGAAATTAAATGTAACATCTACAAGTATATTTCGAAAGCCACCATACTGCGTATGGCAAAGGAAAGTACTGGAACTATTATCTTCATTCCCCTTCTTTCTTTGATTCATGAAAGGTACAGGGGAAGAAAAATAACCGATACAGTTCCTTATGAATAACTTCTCTCACTCTCTCATGGCGGTCATTTCGCGACATGAACGTGGGAGGAATTAATCTGTTAAACGACTATTCCTGGACGCACACTCTCGAAACTTCGACGGTAAGCCTGTCTATGTTCCACAGTGCCTCTCCTGTAGCACCTTCACCCGTTATTTAGTGAGCCTCTCTTGCATCGTGTAATTTAGGGGTATCCAACCTGTTAGCTTACCCTGACCACACTGCAGAAGGATGAGTATAAGTTTCTCCCAACAAGTTTCAGCGTGGCATCTGTTTTTCCTGTAGTTTACTGTAAGTGATCATTCCACTTTAGGTCGCACCAGTGAGCTACTCCAGTATACTTGTGATATGAATGCGTGATGTTTGTTCTTCTGAATACGTCCATTATACTAAGCAGTCATATAACTGTTTCACCTCGATGGGCAACGAATCTACCACCTTCAGTGCAGATGCACAACTACCTTCGACCTCCTGAGTGAATCTCAAAGTAGCGAGCATGGAGGACTTGTACGGGGACTGAGAATAGGTAGCGCTAGGTTGGAATGTGTGTCGGCCGACAAGCGCACCGAAATAGTCTGCTCAACTATGATGAGTACTGTGTCCGGGTAGCGCAGTGTTAAACGTAACTAAGCCGGTGATCGCAGCTTCGAGTCACAGTCCTGCACACATTCCGCATACTAACCCGATGCAGCTTATATCATAATTTCCTCACCTTCCTGTTCGTTTCTCTACCTTTCACCTTCAGTTAATTAGTATTTATGGTCGTTATTGTGTCCATTGACTGTTGGCAATAGTATTGTCGAACAGTAGCAGATCTCTTCGTTAACTACAGATAATGCTGGAAGTCATTCATCGAGGAACTTCATTGGTGGCTGTGTGTCTTTTAGCATCGGGAAGGAGATGGTCACAGAATAGCAACAACTTTGTTTTTACGAAGTGTCTCGACTGGCCAGACAAAGGATTCGATCTGACCTCTCAGATGTGTGGAGACGCTTAGTTAGGTTTAAGTAGTTCTAAGTTCTAGGGGACTGATAACCTCTGAAGTTAAGTCCCATAGTGCTCACAGCCATTTGACGTTAAGTCCCATTGTACTCAGAGCCGTTTTTGTTGCCGAGAGCACAATAACGAAGGTTCCAGAGAAACGACTATAAGATTTTGGATAAAACTAAGAGAATATTATTGTTTTCTTATTTTTTTACACTTGTAGAAAGACATTGTTAATAGCTTCATAGTTATGTTTTTAAAAGAGTACTTTTGACATCCTGTCATCTACAGTACATTGCTGGCCATTAAGTAAGTGTAGCAAAAAATTCTACTCCTTGACCATGAACAGTATAACAGGAAGTAAACTTCCTAATTTTGCCGTTGATTCAGAGCTACACAGATTGCGATATTTCGTAAACAGTTTTGGCATTTCTGTCAGCAATAGCGACTCTGACCCAGCTTGGCATCGAGTGGTATTGAGTTGGCTTACGGTTGAGGACACGTCATTACACGCTGTTTCCATTGGATCAGAGTTCATCATTCATAGAGGCTCCAGAGTGATGGCGTGCCAATCTCTTGGCAGTTCATGACCAGATGCTTTCAGCTAGTGAGAGCCATGGAGAGCGTAGCAGTTAGAGAAACAATGAACACTCTCTGTATGTAGGTTGGTCAGGACTCAGGAATTAACGGGCAAAATGCGGTATAGCGTTTTCTTGTTGAATTATAATGTAATGGAGACCTTGAAGATAGCGAATACCAACGACCTTAACACAGCAGAAATATAATACCTGCTGTCCAAACTATTGACTGTGTGAAACAGAGCTGATCGTGTAGTGCACCCTTTAGCACCCCGTAGCATCGCACTTGATAAGCTGGTAGGTGAGGTGGCCAATAAAGAAAATAGAACATCTACAGAAAGCTAACTTCCTACATACTTTGTTTATAATATGTAAACATAATAGCAAATAACTTTGTAGTGTTGTAGGTCCTTCTGTGGTGCTACGTTATACAGTGAAAGCGATGTTCTTGACAGAAATAAATAGTCTTGAACGCTAATAGGCCTACGTCACTGATTACTAATAATGTTTGATGTGAGCCTGAAAGCTCACTGAATCACTGGCCAATCAGATTCGCAGCCAATGTGGTTATGTGATTCGGCGTCCTCTGTTGGTGCCAATCAGTGACCCATTCCCTCCTCCCCCGCCATCTGAGCGGGCGATGGAAGAGCGAGCTCGCCAAGCCGTGTGATGAAGGGGTATTTGAATGTGCAATCTTCCACGAAGCTGTGACCGATGCGTGGTGCACCGGCTGTCGTCGACGAAGGTGCTGTCGATACTGCAACACCTGGTGCCTTGTCCGTATGAGAATGAGGAATGCAGCGTGTCAGCGTTCGTTTGCATTGGAGCCACCACACACATGCAGCTGCATTTATAATGCTGCTGTAGTCTGAGTCTAAACCCGCCAGAGAAGACACGGTGCTACTCCTACGCCCAGTGTTGTCGTTGCACGCATGCTGTCGCGCGCCCCCTGCAGCCGCCTAAAGGGAAGCTACAACAGTGGCATAGCATGATCCTCTTACAAATATTCAAATGCGATTTCTGAAAAATAAATCGTGTAATCTTTCCTTTCCTGCAGAATGTAGATGGTGGTACTCCTATCCACGCTATGCGGTTGCTGTGAAACGAAAATCAATTTCACATCCCAGCACGGAGTACAGTTCTGTCCAGTTTGACATTTCTTGTACGCCATCCCGACGGTGTTCCACTTTAAGTACTGAGCGGTGTAGTAATACTTACTAAACAAAAAGGTTGTAAGGCTCTCTGGTTCCATTCAAGCAACTGCTACTCCTAATCTGTCTGCCTATTAGTATTTGAAAATGCGGCACTCAAGTACAATTATTTGTTAATTAATTATGGTGATTAACATCCATTTTCTGCAGAATGTGTACCTTAAATAAATTAATAATTATATAATCAAGACTCATCTCGCTTATTGTTTCATCCATTAACTGCGACTTACCCTTACTCGCTAAAGGTAATCAATAATAACAATAATAGCAATAGTAATAATAATAATAATAATGATAATAGTAGTAGTAATAGTAATGCGTTATGTATTTGAGAAAATAGCCTAGAAAACCTCTCTTGTAAATGATGCCGTTTTTCATGCGTGCTCACCGTCGTTTGCTGTTTTTCCTCTGCCTTCATTAACTGTATTACTTTTGTATCCTGCCTGGAAGGTGGCGCGTGGGTCTGCTCGTGTAAACTGTAGATTAGGCCGAATGTAGGAAGCGAATAGGAGCACGAAAAGGTGAAGTACTGCGGTACTGCGTATAAGTTAAAACTCTTTTACTGGTATATCAACATGTACAAATACTATTACTTAACTTTGACAAAGATGAGCACGTACGTGCGAAGCCGCACAGGCATCAAGGCTAACAGCTAATAGTAGTTGGACAAACTATCATTGAAGTAACTGAAGTAACAAAGTCTGTAATGGCTAGCCCCCTATGAAGTAGAAAATAAGTTGCTTGGTCGTTGGCTTGGAATTAAATGGGCAGAATCTGGAGCGGCGCTCGTAGAGCTGCACAGCGCCGGTTCAAAAATGGTTCAAACGGCTCTGAGCACTATGGGGCTTAACGTCTGAGGTCATCAATTCCCTAGGACTTAGAACTACTTAAACCTAAATAACCTAAGGACATCACACACATCTATGCCCAAGGCAGGAGTCGAACCTGCGACCGTAGCGGTCGCGCGGTTCCAGACTGAAGCACCTAGAACCGCTCGGCCACCTCGGCCGGCTTACAGCGCCGGCTAGAGGGCGCTCTCGTCGGTGCCGGTGTCCTAGTGCCAACCTACGAACTTGTACCTACGCCGTCGCATCGTAGCTATCGATACCACAATTACCATTAAAAAGTTCGTGTTAAGTCTGTAAATAATTTAACGTATTTCTCCTGCCGCTGATGCACTATTTATTTATTCCACTTTCCGCAAGGTCTTGTGGGACTATGTGCAAAATGGATGTCTCACTACATAATTCACAGAAAGCTGATAAAATTTGGAAAACCAAAACGTGATGAAGAGCAATGATTTGCGAGAGTATGCACAAACAAATAATACATTTCAGCGAAATTCTCTAATCTGCTCCGAGAAACTCCTGTATGGTATAAAAACGTTTCACCGTTTTCATTTACATTTTCACTTCTAACGTCTGGGAATGAAATCCATAACGCAATAGCAATATCCATTTCATAAATAGTACATGGCGCTAATGGTTAAAATAAAGATACAAGACAGTGCTAGAAGCAATCCATTCACAGTAATAATTATGATTTTTTCTAGAAAAAATTATAAAATTTAGATTTTACCGTCTTCACAAGTTCCAGTCTGTCGAAACACCATAATAATTATGTTGGTAACGATCATTCAGGTTAAGGCCACGTCGCACCATTGTCGTCAAGATTTACGCCAGCGGCGTCTACTTTCTGGTGCAAGACAATTGTGCGATGAACTCCTTCCCATAATACCCCTGATTCACTGCTGCCCAGTGAGTGGTGGTATGTATGAATGATGTCTGTTTCAAAGAGGAATTTTCATGTTTCATTCCAGTTTATCAGCACTATGTATCACATGTGTACTCGATTATAAATTGAAATTTAAAGCACCAGAATAATCCGTAAATTATGTTCCGTTATTCTTCGAAAACAGATCATAATGTAGCCTAGTGCGACATATTAACGTGTACCAATGCCACGGCCGGCCGGTGTGGCGGGGCGGTTCTAGGCGCTTCAGTCTGGAACCACGCGACCGCTACGGTCGGAGGTTCGAATCCTGCCTCGGGCATGGATGTGTGTTATGTCCTCAGGTTGGTTAGGTTTAAGTACGTCTAAGTTCTAGGGGACTGATGACCTCAGATGTTAAGTCCCATAGCACTCAGAGCCATTTGAACCATTTTGAACCAATGCCACGGACATGTTCTAGTGAGATGAATTTAAAAACATGTATTTATACATTAAACAGAAAAACTTCACCGTCTTTTTGAGCTGTATAATACCATTTCTTACGTATAATACCACCTCCGTTTTGGGCTGCCCATTCATCGGATAGGATGGTTATAGAACCTGTTGGAAGTTTAGAGTTTCTTGAATCGCTTACGCGCAGCGCACTACTAGCTTATCGTGTTAGAATACGTGTGCCGCATTAACAACCTTTGATCTGGTACACATGCCCGCTCGATAGTGACTTTCAGGACCTTTCTGTACTTAATTAGTCAACTGCCCATCTCCTCCAAAATATACGCCTAATAAAAATTGGTACCCAAATAGTTAAAGTACGATTACTTACCGAACAAAGTCCATTTGATTGACAGACAGACGTCTCTCATGACAGTCCATCTTTAGGTTAATTGAAGATTATATGGCTGTGAATGTCTACCGGTCAAATATTTAGAATAAGTTAGCTAGAAATTATGAAAACAAAATCGTACCCTGTAACAAAAGGACAACTACAGGAAGTGGGAGAGGAAAAAACTGGCCTTGAATCGGACGCCATTTTCTGGTGGTCTTGTCTACCAACCAATACAACTAATGTGCGGCGCCGAGTTATGACATTTATTTTTCTCAATAAATGTTCTAGCTCATTAGAGGCACTGTACAGTAGCTACCGCTAGCACATTACTACTGCGAATAGCTACTCGAGAGTTCACTAACAGAACTTCAAATGCAAACCCCTGTAGCAGTAGCGTCACAGATCTGATCCATCGCCATTCACTAAGGGCGGCAGACTGTAGCAACAAACCACCAGGTGACTCAGTCTTCAAACTTTGCTACAACTATGAAACAAAAGTGAGGTTAATTGTGGTAATGATACAATATCAGTTGCAAAGACAGCGAGCACTGACAAATAACTGAGTCCTAACGCATCCTAACAGTCATTCCGATATTCGCAATATTAGACTGTTAGACATTGTTCTGAGCAATATTCTTCAATCTGTTGTGAGGTATCAGATGTCTATTTGTAACGTTTGAATAACTGTGATAGGTGCTTGTGCATTGTTGTTGCGGACAAGGAGAAGGAAGAGTGCGAAGTCCAGTGTCGGAGCTTAAGCACCAGTAGGTGCTTAATACGCGCACTTCACGAACAGATGTTTTCTAGCTAAGCTATCGTATTTCTTGATACGTGAAGAGCATTAATAGGGAAAATTATCATTTGGAGTTACCTTCCTTCCTGTCGACGGCTATAAATGGAACAAGAGGAAGTGAAAGACACGAATAACTTGAATATCAAATCCATACTGTGTTTTGTGTTTGTTATTTTTTATCCTTGTCCTTCGGCCTACTTTTATTTTGTCGCAGAAATCTATAGTTTTCTCGTATGATGATCCAAGAAAGCAATAGAGTACATAATGAATCCAAACTGAGTCTACATCCAACCAACAGAAATTATATTCAAAACCTTATAAATATGAGTAACAGACACAGCGAGATCCTAACACGAAGTAACGCAGCACTGCTTGCATACTTTTTGTTCTTTGTTACAATACGCAGAGCGCGCTTTTTCACATCCGACCTATTAAAGACCTCGGTTTCTGCGAGCTATATCCCAGTGATCAGGTAGTGAGCCAGCCGTGTTGTCAATAAGGAATACTTGCGAGGTGGTTAAGGGTTTCGATATTTTCGTTACGGTGGAACCAACCACCTAAAAATCTAGGTCTGAATCGAGAGACCTATGTTTAATTTATTTATGTAATGGTGTCCTAAACACACAGAAGGAAACCTGAAGTGTGCACGCCTGTGTGGAGATTGTAAAGTCGATGACTTGCCTGACAAGTTCTGACGTACAGCTGTTGTGAACCGTACTATCTCTCCCTAGGGTCGTGTTGTATGTTATTACGAGTGATGAACGATGATAGGGCGGCGGCGTGATTGGCTTCGACACTGCGTGAGGATCAGTGGTCTCCGCAGCGTCCACGCCCGGCTCTGGTACTACTCCGTGTTTATATCCCCCCTTGTTGGTCAGGACAGTACAACGTTGTCTCGTAACATGACACCCAGTTCAGGAGTTTGGAATTAAGCCAGGGGATCCGAGCAGAGTAACGTGATCATGAAGTTAGACCTGGTCGTCTCCTTCATGCCTGCCTAACACTTGTTATGACAGTACAAGTCAGCAACAACATTTGAACTATTAACCTACTACCGGACAATGCATGCATTTTCATGAAATCATTTATGGAGATGAGTTCTGTCTAGTTCTGTACTGGACAGTATAAATCCCCAAACCACTTCCTCGATAAGGTGTGCAGAAGCCATCGCACTATAGTCTGCCTCTGACCATCAGGAGCAACAGGACATGGGGATTAGCGTGATGCATGAACTCTAGTTATGGACACTCGATGCATTGAGGAAGGTCATCATCTTGACTGACGAGTCTCGGTACATGCTGAAGTACGCCGATGAAATACGTAATACAACCACGTCGAAAAACATGTGGGTGATTCCTTTCGTTTTATTACAGCATGTGGTGGAGATATGGTGTGACTATATAAAATGGGGCTGTTAGTATGGCACGTATTGTCTCGTATGGACGTAAAAAGCTCTTGATCCGACAGCAGTTTCTTCCCTCCAGAACGTTATCTGAGTGTATGAAAAAGGGTGCAGTTAATGAGAAATGTTGTGATTATTTGAATAAAATCATTTTTTGTATTAGGCGGATTATAAAACATTAAAACATACGTCGATTGTATAGCAAAATGATTTTATTCAAACTGACCCTAGCAGCGAAATATATGTAGTGCAGAGATTGTTTCGAAACTCAGGCCGTCAATTTCTGACTCAACATCGAATAGCGCTTGATGTAGACTCGTTATTTAGGTGGAATAGCCTATTTTGTACGGCTAGATATTGTGCGCTTCAGCTATAACCTACTAAACTTATGGCCCTAAATTGTAAATAATTTGAGACAATCAGTGCGTCGTCTATATCATCACACACTAACTGTCCCAAATCATTATTATTATTAAAGTGCTTTCATTTGATAAGTAGTTTCTTAATATGTTTCTGTTTTAATTAGAAGAAATTACTAATTTTGGGTACTGAAGGTAATGTTTGCAGCGAGATCCTAAAGTTTACAAAATTGTTAAGCCCTTAGTGGCCACTTGTTGAGAAACTGTTTGTTGGCTTATATCTCGAGTTTTTCAGCCGACATTTGTCTGAAGAATTTTCTGACGTTCCACCTCCAGGAATGGAGGGTGAAGCTCTGACAATGTCAACCACTCGTAGTGGCGAAACGCCAGAAAATCATCAAACGTCGGACGAAGAACCCGAGACAGAAGTCAATAGGTAGTTTGTCAGCCTATCGTTTCACAGTAATGATCAGCTGCAAAGAACTAAGCACAAAAGAGTTTGGCTTCTGTGACATAGTGACGTTTCTCAGCTTTTCTTTCATTGATTATTTTCTTACTAATATGAATATCACAACGTACTAACAAATGTAAGTGAATAACCGGAAACCGATGCACCTGCAAAGTTCATCGAATTTCTTCAGCGCGATGGAGTTAACCAGTTTTATTTCCTTTCGTACTTCATTACATGCTACCAGCGTATTTACTTATGCATACCAACTTTTAACGCGAGACCAACGCCGACTGCGGCAAGAAAATGAATGCAGTTGATTGCCAATGAAGATGAAGTTACTACAGATCCATTCCTATAAGCCAGCAATTCCCACATTGTAGTACTTGAACATCGAACTGCAGCTACAAGATAAAACGCAGAGAGAGATATGATAGCAAGTATTCAAGCTTCCTTAGGCTTGAACTTTTGCTACGTAAAATTCGCTTCAGGGTATAAACAAATATGAACATCCAGCCTGTAATGAATTTATTGTTAATCAGTTTAATTACTTTCGCTGTTTTCTTTACATTCTTGGCTTTTAATGTTACAGCCTTTTTGTTGTCACTTTTATTAGCTTTACACCATATTCCTCAAGTGTCCACAATGTAAATGGATATATGTCAATAACAATTATAAATTTCAAGTGAACAGTGCATGTGTAATTCGTCATTCAAGGTGCAGACACAGGCCAGTTGGAATACAGTAGCAGAAGTTGCTATATTAAGTTTCGACACACACTGTGACAGTGTTTCTGTACACATGTTTACTTTTCTTTGAGCTTGTTTTTATCGAAATGACAATTGTTTATGCGTTGATGCTCTTGCGTGCTATGTCGAATGATTTTAACAGGCAACACTATATTAATTCATGAATATTCTTGCTTATTTCTGATGGGAATGAGTTGACGTGTACTGTTACGCTAACACAATTAGTCTTGGCTATTTAAATAAGGATGTTCGATGATGATACTATTATTTTGACTTTATACAGGCATATGATAAATGTCATATTCAATTTCAAACAACATTTGCAACACATTACCTTCCCTTCCCATCATATTCATTACGAACACGGAAGTACACAAATTTTGCCAGTAGGTATCTATGGGATTTTATTGTAGATTTGCACATTTTTTTCGAAATACTCAGTAGTAATTATAGCTTGCAAAGTCGCGGCAAATAGTCGTCTCTACGTTTTTTACAGAAATAATCACTTTAGCTTGTTTGACTAGGTATCCACCTCGCGCAGCATACAATTTAAACAACAGTATCGTCTCTAGTCCCTATTGGTAGATACACGTTTCTCTAGTAGACTCAAAGTGACGTCAGAATTCCATAACGTATGTTTCTGTTATTCTAAGGTCTCTTGTGAAATGTTTTACCTCTCTTTCTCCACGTTTCCCTTTAGCGAAGTGTACGGCACTTGTGTCCATTCATCAGAATGACATTAAAAGGATAATGTTGCGAGGTGCCGGGGTGGAGAAGAATTTGAACCTCTTTAACTCAGACGAATTTTGCGTGAGAACGAGACATGCACTCGACCCCCTCCTTATCTACCAGGTAATTAACTATTCGCACAACGGTACCAAAAGGAAATGATGGTGGACCCTGCTAGTTGGTAAAATAAGGAGTCCACACTCACAATAATTTAATAAAAATCGTAATATACTAAAAAATGAGAACTTTATCATAATAAACAACAGGAAATGAGATTCTGCCTGTATCTACAAAATGATATACGGATTAAATATTACAGTGAGATTTATTATATTTCAAAACATAAATGCACACGACTGTCGACACACACATTAGGTTAAAGGATAGGGTATACTGAAACATTGAGAGAATAAGAGTTGGCTCGAGAACAAGGTGCTCCTACTCTCTGTGATGTAATAGATTGACGAATATGATTGGAGGTCCTAATGAATCAAATATTAATCTCCCGACTATATAGCAGTATCGCAATCAGTAGTGAGAGCTCAAATGGGATCACATGGAGAAACAAACAAGGTGGACTTGTAGCAAAGCGAGCGCATGTGCTGCTGAGGATTCAGGTCCTACAATTCTGGAGCCACAAAGTACTGTACCACTACTGAAATCTGCAGCACGTCGTCGGTAGGCAGCGTGCTGATGATGTAGGCGCCGACTTCTGCCATGCAGCAACTCTGTGTCAACCCCTGGCCACGAAGGCTGTCCGAGAATTCTAAGTTCTTCCGAAAACGAGCGACCAAGTCGCGAATCCACTGCTCGCGCAACGAAAGAGCGGAGCCAACATTGCTCTACTCCCTACTCTCCCCTAAAACTGTGAATCAGCATTCAGTTCTGATTCCAAAATTCCCCCACACTGTCTCAGAACATAATTCGCGCCAATAGCGACTGTTCCCTCTAATTTCGAGCAGGGTTTTATGACGTCAACTAGCCTCAGTTTAAGTTGACCAATCTTCCTCTACTATTCAGCTGAGGGCACTGAACTTGCTGTTTGACCGGCTACAAAAACAACCTGCCTAGACCACCGGCCATCCGGTGGCTCACAGTCGCACCCAGCAGGGCACGGTCCACAAGTATTCTCAGAATCATGACAACAATGCAGTCAGTCAGTGCCAGGAATCTTCGTTCCGGACGCGCCGGAACGGTCAACATATTAACTGCGGCTACACTCAGACGTCTCGTAGGTTGTTTCGCCGTGCATGCAATAGGCGTAACTCGACCGACGTCAGTCGTTCCACCAGGCGCTTAAGCCTATTGTATGAACCCCTCAGAATTCAGGGAATTGCAACCCCAAACCGGAAACGCAGTGTGCCGCGTCCTCCGATGTTCGCCTCACACAGGCCACCCAGGGATGTAAAACAACATGTTTAGGAATCAAGTGAAAAGTATTTTTTGGGCTCTCAGTACAAATATTCTCAGTATAATAACCTTATTTGGTCTGTTACCTCCGTGGAATGACGTAGAACATTAATAAAACTGATGAAAATGAGAGGAGACATGCAAAAGAGGGCATGGAACCTCTCAGTATCGCAAGTCAGCACTCCAAAGAGGTGGCATGTCACAGAACACATATACACTATACGGGAAGACGTATTCAGTACACTGACATTGCAGAAGGCACCACCCGTCGGTTCTGAAAGTCGGTGTTCTGACAGATATCAGCACCAACAGGGGTTGCGGAGAAGATGACAAACAAGGAAAGCCAGTGCAGGTGTCGTCAGGATCTCCCATCGATTATGCCTGGTAGCTACAGCCGGTAATGACCTAGGGGCCATGAGTGCTGCCATATGAGAAACATTATCCAGCCCGGCTCATACATATACCACCTAACTTACCTTCAGTTATGGTCAGTACGATCATTTATGGAGTCGACGCCAGCCGTTACGAGTAGATGCCCCAGTTCGCTCGCAGTCTGAAATGAAACAGGATGGGGATTACGCCAGACTTTGCCGGCAACAGCTGCAAGCCGCTGCCTGAGCTGAATCTGTGTGCTGCCATCTTGGCGGCTTCGTGTGGTCGGACTACCGGCTGGTTGATTACCATCTGCTGAGTCATCTTCCTACTGGACCGTGTATTCGAGTCTGGGCCATCTAGCCTACGTCACTGAGGCCGGTCGTCACCTCTCCAGCTCTGACGCCACCTCTACATTTGTTAAGAAATAAGACGTATTCTTCTAGAAATGTCTCCATGACCAGTCATCTTCAAGCACCTGCTACCACATAACTGTAGTTGCGCCCTGGGATGTGAACTGCACTGATGTCTTGACATATAACAAACTCTGCACATTGCATGTGTTTATCTCAGGATTAATAAATATTACTGTTATTAAACATTCCGCTCCATCTCTCACATAGCTTTATTCTGCGTATCAGGATTTTTTTTTTTTACTTTATTATACAGGATACCCGGCTTTTCCGACTTTTTGTCACTGATCCTCAAGAAATCATAAAATGAGCGTTGAATCTGTCGGTTTGTTCCAACAAAAAGTTGTGTGTTGTGGATTGCAGACTTCGCCGGCGTGATTACTGTTATGATTATCTCAGAATCATCGTTGGTCGAAATAAAGTGGTCTTAAAGCTCTGGTATTTTCCGTTACAGCTTGCTCAGAGGTATATACCTATTGTCTTAGTGCACCAACTCTTCCGAGAAGAAACATTAACAAGATATTCCTATGCTAGATGATTTTCTATAATGGCATCGATCTTTATCTGCGAGAGGACAGACCACGAATAGTGAATGCGACTGTATTGTTCAACTAACGGTCACCTACTCTGGACCTCTACACACAGGTGGCGAAAAAACTGAAGAGTCGAGCCATTTTCGCTAACCGAAACAGAGGTGATGGGCCTCGCTGGGTGTATGGGAAACAACAATGTTTCATGCGACTGTTGATAACGAAGTCAATTTCATTTCATGTGAATGAAGCGTGCAGAATCGATGCTGAGTGTCGGAGAGTGGTCCATGCCACCATACAAATGTGATTAAGTCCCAACAGGGCCGAAAATTAGATTCGGTTATGGTCTCTGTGGACAGTCCTCCGCTCAAAGAGCCGGTATTAAATCACGGCGAAAGCAACGAAAATTCTGTTGTAGATTCCGTTTACGCCTCAGTGTTATTAACTGATCGGCATTGTTTGTGGTGCAGAGGGCTCATTAATTTATTTTTACACCTGTGTCACAGTAAGAGAGTGGAAGCGCATATATGCTATAATTGTTGAAGGCAGTTGGAAATACGTGCTTGCTTCATTCACTATTTCAATTTATGGCCGATTATAATCGTAACATTAGTTATGGAAGTAACTGAATGCTTTCAGGTCACTCTCCTGTACAAGTGTATTTCAGAGTTGTTGAAAGCGTAATAATTTTCCTGATTTGCATCGAATTACTGTCTGTACAGAACGGAACAAATTTCTAAGACTGAGAAGAAGGCACAAACCATACTGCTTCAATCCCTTACGTAAGACAGCCATAGGTGCATAATGCCACAGGGTACTGCTTATTTATTGTGCTAAATATGGTAATTTTCCTTTGTAAAAATCCCAGTTTGTTAACTGCGCGTTCCTTCATTCTCACGGTTTATGTATAAATAATGGGAAGTGGATCACTTCACAGATTACGTAGACTTTATTTATTTGTGTGTCCAGCTACGCGGTAGAAGATTACTACATAGAACACACTTTTAAATCTGATAGAAAGACCATAATAATCTTTCATATTACTCATACTATAAATGGAACAAAAATATATTGCTCGTATCTGGATAACAAACGTCGCATGCTACCAGATTTTAATTAAACATTCGTTCATAGCATAGGAGATGTTGTAAATAACATGATTGAAAACTGAATGGGAAATTATTTACTATCTGATACACATTTTATGCTATCAGACAAATGGTGAAAGGTTTTTCTGTGGTTGCGCATTGAACAGCCATTGACCGCTTTCCTCAAGACTAATGAAGAGTTTTCATTTTCTTCTTATACTATAGATATGGAAAACATTTACTTCTTAAACTGTGATCTCTTTCATACGTTAAATGTTATTGGCGAGTACATACAGCGAATCAGTATGGCGATAGTTCCATACTACTTCTAATGCAAGAAGAAAAATGAGCTTATGTTCTTGATTGCCCTCAACTTAGCTAAGAGTGGCAAGGAACTGAAGAATTTAAACGAAAAGCCTCTGTATTAATCTACTAAGAACGCTGAATATACATTAAAAAGGGATTAAAACCAGCCTTGACCGCAATAAAATATTTATTTGCAATGATTACCGGCTTCAGTCAAAATTTGATCATCTTCATACCATTTATTCTGTAACATAAATACAGAATGGACTCAGAGGGAAGTCTCATAATTGTAGTAAGATATAAAATACATGAAACATAACCAAAATTAAAAGAAGTTATACTCTTAGTGGTAAGCGGTGGCAGTGTGAGAGTAATAGAGTTGTTGCTTAAACACGATAAGCTCCACCCACCGCATACTGAATTTCGTCAGCGATCTCCATTTAGGCATATAGGACTTAAAACATTCCTTCCAAGGAGATATATACAGAGAAGTAACACGATGAGGAAGTCAGTGCCTGTATATTGCATAATATAAATTAACAGCTATAGACAGAATTTCATCAATATGCTGTAATACATAGTATATGGAAGAGATAACTAATAATAATGGGTTGTGACAACACCGAGAGCACTCCATGGGGATTTGCCGAAAACTCGTACATCGTATGCCAGCAAAGATAGTTGTTCCCTCGGAGACGGTGTTGACTATCAATGAGCGCCACACAGCGGAATACGATTTCAGACGGCGCCAGTGACTGAATGGTAAATACGGACTGGTATGCAAACTGGCATCTAGAAATGCTTGCCAGATAGTGTTTGTCTGTCTCCCTCGAGGTACTCTCCTCTCTGCCAACTCTTCTATTCGCGCGAGAACAGCTTAATTATGATTGATCTAAACGACCAGTCAGAATGTTCCTTCCTGCTCATTCTCGTGGCAAATATTGCCTTATCCAATTACTAATTTGATAATAATTAATGTCAGCAAAACTTCAATTTCTTGTATTATGTTTAATCAAAATAAACAAAGAGCGAAATATTCTTCAAACCGATAAATAAACATATTCTGCCTCTAACTTACATTCTTGCTGCTTTTATACAAAAGCATGCTGACTCAGATATACGTCACCTGAATCGTGGTTGTAACATAACTTTCTCACGGTTCGTTTGAACAAGGTTTTACGTAAAACGAAATATTAAATTTTAACGTGTGTCCCACACACACTCTCTCAATCATTCTTACGCCCTCACGCTACAAAATGTAATCAAATAATAAATTTGAGCGATTTTTGTATTACGTAATGCAAAATGACTAAAGTTTTAAAAATAAAATTCTAATTAATTGATTTACATATACTGACAACTTTTTAATGGCTTCAAATGATAATGAAAGTCAATCTGTTACTGTTACTAACTTGGTTTTAAAACGAGTGTAGGTTTTAGGACTTTTAGGTACTTCTATTTATCTCCGGAACTATAATAAATAAAAATCTGAAATTCTGACAGTATCATTCCATTAACAACAAAATGCTGTGTACCACATTTGAACAAAATCGGATAATAACTAATATGGATTATTCAGGTTCGTAGTGGGTATGAATCTTCGTACTGAATGTTACGGTATGCAGTTCTCACGGCAGGCAGCGTCAGCTGTGCTGTGAGCAAAGCAAAAAAATTCTTGCTGCGTTACAAGCTAGGTTCCCGTTTGGAGCTTTGAAGTGTAGGCTTGGAGGATTGTACTTGGTGAGAATGTCCTTGAAATTTCTATAGAAGTTAAGTATATTTGTGTTCTGGAAGTCCTTCAATTTGTGCCAACTACATTTTCTGAGAAGTAATCTTCACTCCCCTTACGATCTAACCAGCGTGTTTTCTAGCATTCAGGATGTTAGTTTCGTTAGCTTCATTTTTCTTGGCATTCCATCTCGCTACGCATGCTGTCTTTGCTTGACTGCTGCCTTACAATCACTGTCCCATCAAGCACACTTCTTCGGCTTCAGAAGCGGAACAGTATCCTTTGTTGTTCTGACCAGGGCTTGTTGCAATACTTCCCAACACTCTGGATCTAAGGATTCAAGTTTACGAGTGAATCCTCTCTTGGACATCAGCTTTTCCGGGTCAAATCTGTCTATCTTCTTTACCTGTGTTTTTCTGGAATTTCTAGGAATTTGCTTAATTTTAATCAATGAAAGATAATGATCTAAATCCAGACTGGCATTCCTCAGTACTTTAATAGTCTGGATCTCTCGTTGTGCTTTTCGGGTGATGGCAACGTGATAAATTTGATATTTTTCCAAGATTCGGATTTGGGCATGACCAAGTTTTCTGTTTTCCTGGCAAGTATTTGAATGCTGTTGATTTCATTACTACGTTAAAAGCTTTACACATTTCCACGAGTCTCTCTCCATTGCGGTCGGTTCTTTTACGTATTGGGTAATTTCCAACAATGTCTTGGAATTTTCTCTCCTTGCCAAGTTGTGCATTGAAATCTCCGACCAGGATGATGATGAGTTTGTCTGGGATCTTGGATTGGAGGTCTCCTAGTTCTTCCCAAAATTTATCTGTGCCTTTCGGATATCTCTTGTTTGCCTGGTTGGTAGGTTCATCAACATTTACAATGCTGTACACTTTGTTTGTGCTTCGGAAAGAAATAGTAGATACTCGGCTATCTGGTGAGTTGAAGTCGATGATGGAATCTAGAATTTTCTTGTTTACTGTAAATCCCCTGCCAGGGAGAGGAATAGTTTTTACAACGCGTTATATATTCTGAAGCCCTCTGACTCAAAGGTGTGTCCATCTGTGAATCTTGTTTCTTGAACCGCTACAATTAATATCTTATGTTGTTGCAGGGTATTTGTAAGTTGTTTTAATTCACCAGCATGTGAAGTGAGTTGACATTAAAGGTGGCAAAGTAATTTTGGTGTTTTTGCTCAATCTTTGCAGGAGTCTCCGATATCTCCAATCATGTTGGTGCAGGCACCTCAGACTTAGAAGGCGTGCATGCGTCGTCCTAGACTACAGTGGATTGGGTACCACGTGGGGTAGTAGCATTTGCTGAGTTCTCCTCCATGCTTTTGTCAGTTGAAAACTATTTCTTGAGGTCGACAATGTTTCGCACCAACCGAGTGCCAGCCAAGGTTGTGAGCCTTGGAGTCCCCAGCACTGATCGGCTCGCCGACCCAGCTTCCTGCTGGGATAGGTTACCCAACCTTCCACTGGGTTGCTCGGCTTAACTGGTGCACTGTAGGTTACGTCCTGGAGTTGGAGTGAAAGAGGCTAGTTGGATTCTCTTGCTGAATCCAATGTATTATGGTTGCAGGTGACAGGCAACGACGCGTTTCACTCACATTGGCCAGGAGTCACAAGGTCTCCTCACAAGGTTGATTCCTAGGACCGTCATACGATATACAGGGTGTCAAAGCTATCTTGCACACCCAAAATATCTCTGGAACAATAACAGCTATTGGAAAACGACTTTCAACGGTATCAATGTAGGGCTGGGGCCCATGAATGTACATATTTGGAAACATACTAAAACGAAAGCATATGTGCTTTTTAACACAAATTTATGTTTTTTTTTAAATGGACTTCCTATATTTTTTCTTCAGCAATCCATAACATGACAAAGCACATACACAATGGCGTTGATTGCATCGCAATATTCCCATTACATCCCGAGATATTGAGACACGAAGTTGACGCTTGAAACACCCGACATGGGCTGCTAACGCACTTCCTGAGGCTCAGGCGTGAACCCCATGCTGCCCGTAATCGCGATGTGATTGACAAGTAAGTGTCCCTCTTGATAAGTATGGAGGTGTGATTACACATGTCAATCACATCGCGATTATGGGCAGCATGGGGTTCACGCCTGAGCCTCAGGACGTGCGCTAGCAGCGCATGTCGGGTGTTTCAAGCGTCAACTTCGTGTCTCAATATCTCGGGATGTAATGGGAATATTGCGATGCAATCAACGCCATGGTGTATGTGCTTTGTCATGCTATGCATTGCTGAAGAAAAAAATATAAGAGGTCCATTTAAAAAAAAAACATAAGTTTGTGTTAAAAAACACATATGCTTTCGTTTTAGAATGTTTCCTAACATTCATGGGCCCCAGCCCTACATTGATACCGGTGAAATTCGTTTTGCAATAGCTGTTATTGTTCCAGAGATATTTTGGGTGGACAAGATAGCTGGGACACCCTGTATATAGTATAACGGTCCTATATATATATATATATATATATATATATATATATATATATATATATATATATGATGCTGTAAGCAATGAGAACCAAATAAGGCCGATCACATTATGGCGTAATCTATATCCTAAACCACACTATTACAAAAGCTAATGGGCAATTGACTTTTACAGATCCATATTATAGCCTCAATGTAATGACATACCAAAATGCTTAAAACTTACTAGACAATCTTTAAATGATAAAAAAAATCTTTTATTTACAAAATTGTCATTGGAAATGAACAATGCCTCTGGAGAGCCACCCGTGGACGCAGTCTCTATCCCAGAAGTCCATGATTCAGAAAAAAAGGAAATAGATTATTTAATGAAAGTAGGTTTTTGGTCAATTCCCACTCTCTTTCAAATTCTGAAGGTGGCAGGGTTAAAATACAGGGAGAGAAAGGCTATTAACAATTTGTACAGAAAGCAGATGGCAGTTATAAGAGTTGAGGGGCATGAAAGCGAAGCAGTAGTTGGGGAGGCAGTGAGACAGGATTGCAGCCTATCCCCGGTGTTATTCAGTCTGTATATTGAGCAAGCAGTAAAGGAAACAAAAGAAAAATTCGGAGTAGGAATTAAAATCCATGGAGAAGAAATAAAAGCTTTGAGGTTCGCCGATGACATTGTAATTCTGTCAGAGGCAGCAAAGGACCTGGAAGAGCAATTGAACGGAATGGACAGTGTCTTGAAAGGAGGATATAAGATGAACATCAACAAAAGCAAAACGAAGATAATGGAATGTAGTCGAATTAAATCGGGTGATCCTCAGGGAATTAGTTTAGGAAATGAGACACTTAAAAATAGTATATGTGTTTTGCTATTTGCAGAGCAAAGTAACTGATGATGGTCGAAGTAGAGACGATATAAAATGTAGACTGGCAATGGCAAAAAAAAGCGTTTCTGAAGAAGAGAAATTTGTTAACATCGAGTATAGATGTAAATGTCAGGAAGTCGTTCCTGAAAGTATTTGTGTGGAGTGTAGCCATGTATGGAAGTAAAACGTGGACGATATATAGTTTAGAAAAGAAGAGAATAGAATCATTCGAAATGTGGTGCTACAGAACAATGCTGAAGATTAGATTGGCAGACCACATAGCTAATGAGGAGGTATTGAATAGAATTTGGGAGAAGAGAAATTTGTGGCGCAACTTGACTAGAAGAAGGGATCGGTTGGCAGGATATGTTTTGAGGCGTCAAGGGATGACCAATTTAGTACTGGAGGGCAGCGTGGAGGGTAAAAATCGTAGAGGGAGACCAAGAGATGAATACACTAAGCAGATTCAAAAGGATGTAGGTTGCATTATGTACTGGGAGATGAAGGAGCTTTCACAGGATAGAGTAGCATGGAGAGGTGCATCAAACCAGTCTCTGGACTGAAGACCACAACAACGACAACAGGTTGTATGGTCAATTTCCATTAGGTCTATGATGTTTGACCATTCCTTTAGTGACGCTGCTTTTTGTATAATGTTCATTTTGTTTGTGCGTCCAGCCGATGACAGTGATTACGTGAAATTTGATGACTGATGGCCAATTGCTTGTGAGAACATGTACATCAAGTGCATATGGTCGTCCATTGTACCTACAAATGTGAAATATTAAAAGAGAACTGAAAAATACAAAATGAAACTAAAGTTTATGATTAGTTTTCATTAGGGCTATTTCCTGTGACCATAGACTCCTGTGTAATAAAATTTCTTGTAGTAACCCTGGTTAAAAGCGGTTGGTAGTGTATTTTGTAATTTTATTCTTGTTAGCTCTGGATCATTAGAAAATTAGGTGTACATAAGTTAGCTCTACTGACGATTTGGAGTATTCCCGCATTAGTTATAATGGGGCATGGCTTTTAATCAGAGGAATGAATTTCTGGGATACAGACTACAACGGAATGTGGTACTCCATAGACATTTCCAATGATTTTTGTGCGAATTTCATTTCATTTGACGCTTATCTAGTAAGTTTAAAGCATTATCCTATACCATTACAGTTGTAAGGTGGCAGGGTAGATTTTATCACCTAACACATTAATTCCCTCTCAGGTCGATTCTACTCATTAAGCCGATTCGTTTGATATGTCACAATCCACACACACAACGCCATTAGATAATTTTCATAGCACGAAGTGTAATAAGAACATATGTGGCTTGCATGTGCACAGTACGAACAAGTTTTACTTCATTAGCATGCACATAAATACGCAATATTTTTGTAGTAAAGCGGAACTGAAGCAAAGGGGTTTTCCAGTTGACAACGCACAAATGCGACATGGAAACACACTTAGCGAGCCATAACAGAGCGACCCTCGCGCCGGTGAGGCCACTTTAGTGGACAATAGAGGCGGCCCTTGGACTTGCATGAGAGGAAAGCTCACAATGCAGTCTCACAGGCCTTCCGTAAACAGTAAAATCATGTGATACAACCGTGGGTAATGTGTGTGCTTCACGTGCTGAGCACCTAGCATCGTGGAGCTTTTAACGGAAGGGGGGCATCTCGAACGCTCGTTGGTGAGGGAGAGGTCAGCATATGCAGAAGTTAGTTTTGGAGATTCTGCTTCGTCGAGTAAGCGACATTGTCCGATGCCGGTCATGCAAGGAAGTGAAGCTGCAGTACAGTGGGGAAAGCTAGCGACGATATAGTCAACTACATAGGTATAACTGAGCCCACTCTGTCTCTCTCTGTAGGTGTCGTGTGTGGCACAGAGCACTTAATGTTCTGTGGTGACGCTGAGACAGATATTTTTCGGTGAACACTTTATTGACTGATGAATCTCTGTGTCTGCCGAATTTGTGTTGGAATTCTCGTGTATCTCCATAGTAGAGGATACGAGAAGAGATGTTATATTTAACAGCCTTGCAAGAAGTTTTGACGGCAACATTGTGCACGTCGTCCAGACTTGGCGAGTGTACAAAGCCATTTATCTTATTTAGGAACGTACACAGTTTTCCACTTCACGGAAACATAGAGAAGTTTTAGACTGTTAAATTCAGTCAGAGGCCAGCATAGTTTTGTCAGGTCAACAGGTACGAGAGGCGATGCACAGGACAGTTGACTACCACCGACATTATCACTTCATTCTGCGAAAGGTGAATGATGCATTGTCCAGGAGTTAAATGTTCAATCACCAGCGCGCCTTCAGGTCTGCATTAGACTGGATTATTTGCATTTCCTCGTGTCCATGTGTGATAATGAGGTTCAAATTTAAGGAAGTGATCCGGAAGATAGGAATTATTGCCCAGCTACAATCGTTTAGTTTCTGTTGCCACAGTATACAGATTTGATATTGATAGCAATGTCAACTGTAATACTTATAGAAGATTTTCGGTATTAAGTTGCTGGTGATGCTAATCAGTATTTTCCTTGTGTTTATTTTTCTGCGGGATCTTCCTACTTTTTATAGGATTTTCCTAAGATTTTCGTTTCAGCTTCTTGAACCCAAATGTGTATAGTAATTCATGTAATATATTCTTTTGTACAGGGAACAGATTGTTGTTTGTCCTAAAGTAAAGTTTTCTCCCTTACCTTCTGGCATATTTTACATATATCGACAGCAGCTATTGTTCTGATCTCTAGAAGTCGGCATGTTTGGGTTCTCCACACATTGTAAGGCCTGAATTTACCAGCTTAAGATTTAATTTTCATTTTCAGAGCATTCCTTGCACACTAAGTGGTGGGACAGAAAGGCAGAACCAGCACAGCCTTGTTAGATAATGGCGACCCTGCGATGATGCTTCAATGAGTGTTTTTCTGGTCATTGGTAGATTGGGGGTAATATCCTGATGGAAGTCAGAATTGCAAAACTTTTTCCATCGTATTTAAGTGTTACAGACTCAGTAGTATCACTTGCTAGGATTCTTTTTTGATTAATATTGTGTAAGTCAGTAACACTCATGAGGTGCTCTGTTATATTGACATATAGTGAAACAGTGTTACTCGAAACTCATGCTATATCTGCGAGAAAATTTTAAGTGAACGTATAACTGAGATAGATTAAGTTTTTTAATTGGAAAAAAATACGAATTCAATATGAGACTTAGTAGTAAGAGTTGTGAAATTTATTCGTGTTATGCAGGTGCACAGGTAAACGTCTCGTCGTTGTTGGGTTGCATTGGTCTCTTCCAACAACATTTAAAAATTCGTCGTTGCTTCCAAATTTCGTTTTGTTAAGCGATAGAACTCATAAATAACATAAAGGGCTATGTGTGTTGTTTTGGAAGAGAGTTTAGTCACATAATCCGATGTTAACATGAAGTCAGGCACGTAAACGGCGTGAAGCTCAGAGATCGTTAAGACATTTGAAATGGCGGATAGACATAGATCATAGCAAAGATAAGTAGTAGATGACCTGCACAGGATCGAGTGTGAATCACAGCAAGAGCATCTGCATGAACAGCACTATTTAGAACTGAGAAGGTCACATGATGAGTCAGGAACAGTTTCAAGACAATCTCACCAGGAAGTTGAAACAAACTTGGAGAAGAATCAGTATGCAAAGGAGACGTGGAATCAGATGATGGTAGGTTACAGTATGTAGACACAAACATAACCATACTGAACCAACTGTGACAAGACAGGACTGAAATAATGAGTGTCAGTGCCCCTGCACCCTGTTACGAACTCAATGAATCGGCACAGGAAAGACAGTTTGCATCAAATGGCTACCAGGAAAGATATGAACGTACATGATAAAATATACTCAGTGTTCCAATGTTTGACTCAGGCTACGCAAAACGTGCAAAATAACTTGTTGAAACAAGAAAAAGAAGCCGAATAGGTCATACAGAACACTGAAAAGGGCATACAGAACACCGAAAGGGGCCTACAGAATCAGGTAAATAATTAGATCAGATTAGGAGGATGCGAAAGAATCATGAGATGTGATTGAATCGTTAACAAACAAATGCAAGTGGTCGTAGATGAGGTCCAAACATACATGTCCAAGTTGAGTGACTTAAGTACCAAAGAAGTTAACCAAATGGTCGATACATTTGTAACAAGAAAAACTCATAGAGCACAACAAGTCATTCAGGGGACAGTTTTACAGACAAGGACGACGAAATTGGCTTTAAAGCGATTTTGTATCCAAAATCCAAAAATAGAATAGAAAAATAAGAAACAATCCAACGGCTTAGGTCGGAACTGTTGTAGCTTATCGAAGGTCGAAGCGATAATTACAGCTTGTGTTTGGAGACTATTGTGATGTCAAAATCAGCGGGAGAGGTGAACTATGGTACTGTGAAGATAGCAACGAAATCACCCGCCGGTGGCAATGAGAAGGAAAAACATCGCGGAAAAATTAATTTACGCGAATGTCGCAACATGTCTGTGTCTACAAACGTGCAAAGTGGCAAAACGTGCCAAAAGTCTAGTATTTCGAGGCACACAATGAGTACTAGCAATCGGCACATGAATTGATCTGTTGTGCAGAAAATGATTATGACACAGGTAGAAACAGGATTACGTGAAGTGCAATAGGACAAACGCGTTAGGCGCAAAGTGTAGGTTACGCTGAGCAGAGACTAAGAAATCAATAGGCAGCACCACAACAGTTGAATCGGGTAGCAGCAAGTTGCTGTACAGAAAGGTGCATGCCGTACCGTAGTCCGATGCCAATGGCGAAGCTGCATGCAGATCCTATAGGCAGCAGTATGTGCCAAGCTCGCTAACCATTACCAGTGACAGACGATTCTGTACGTACAGCGCAGTTTGAAGCGAATAACTGTGTACCACTGCGACATATTAACACATGTTTGGAGGACAATGGAAGTCTACAATACCCGATGGCGATACAGCAGACAGATGCAAACAGAGTAGGTACAATTCCTGAATTCCTGAATTAGAACAAATACCATATGATATCACAACGACATCTGACGACTACTTCCCCATTGTGAGAAAGTTTCGACATTATAAAGAGGAAGGAATTTCCATGCATCCAATACCATTTCAAAATCAGTTTCAAGTGGGTTTATCAGAACGTTGTCTTTATCGGGAAAGCTAGATTTCATCTGTGCTTATAAAAACGGCACTATCGCGGAAAGAATGTAAAGAATAGCAAAAACCTGCAAGTCCTACTATGAGTTTAAATCTTCATTTCTCTCACAATACTAGTCACCCGAAGTGCCGAATAGGAACAAATATGAGCGAAAATTCGAAACAGAAAAGCCCGGTAAAATTCTTTGAGGGAGTGGTAAAGAAAACCAGTGCCTACACAATCCGTATAATGACGGACAATTAATCCTATGTAGAATGAAACTCTAGTTAAAGTATCAAAAGTCGTTGGTAGGAGGAGGAGAGAGCGTGCAGGCCTTTAAGATAATCCTCCCTGAATCACATTTCATATTCAGCGAGGATGATGCACGAAAGCGTAGAAGCCAAAAAGATAATAACGTCAACCGGCGATGAATTGGAAACGGGAACAATAATAGTAATGGAAGCCTGAATGCAGGATGGAGCAATGGTCAAAATGAAGGAAATGGATTCTCATCGTGAAATAACAAAGGGTACAATAATAGGTTCTACCGAAATAATAGAAATAACAAAAACAGTATCTGGATGAATAAAGATGTGGATCAAATTTGTTTCAGCCACCTAATCCGAACTATATGAACTCGAGCAGCCCCCTGGAGCCAGCAAGAGAGCAACAGAATCCAGAAGCATTAAGCAAACCACAAACTAAGGTACGAATTAGCACACCTAAAACAGGTAAAAGTCAGAACTGACTAGCTGTGGAAGTGGGGAACCAAGTGGATAATGTGCAACCCACTGGAATTTGCAAAGCTGCCAGTAACCAGATTATCAGACTCTTATATGACACAGGGAAAGAAGAAAGAGTACCCGTAGCAGAACACATAGTTCAAGAGTCATGATTAAAGTGTTGGCATATTATTGACTGAAATTTGATAGATGATGAGATTGAATCCCACCACTTGAGGTAACACAAAGTAAGGATGACAATGGGTAAAATTGTTTACTGCAAATATTTTATGCAGACGTTAATGAGAGAAAAACTCATGAGGATAGCGAGAGAGTTAATGAAACTCAGGTCGGCGTGTAGTCTGAAGCAAACCCAAATTTATATATTTCAGGGGACTGTGACACCACAGTGCAAGTGTACATGTGCAGCCATGATTACAGTTTTACAGTAAGGACTCGGGAAGTAGTCAACCTGAGCAGAGGCGAAGTTGTCGATGTACATCCACCAACAAGCTCGGTTTCTGATATTACGAAGATCAACTGGCTTCTTTATGATTCAGTTGAGGAAGGGCTGAAATTACCCGGTAATTAAAGACCAAATCATAATTATATTCGTTAGTGCAGTGGTTGATAGTGATACTGAAATGATTGCAATTTCTGAACAATTGTTCAGTTGCTACAGCACTCGGAACTTCCAGTGTCCAAAACTAGAAGGGTGAAGGTGAAAGGACCAACTGTGGGTCATTCCACTGATGTCACCAAACAGACGAGAATCACATTTAAATGTCAAAGGAACACAGAAGAAACAAATAGGAATTATTTCCCAGCTACAGTCGTTTAGTTTCTATTGTCACTGTATACAGTTTTGGGTTTGATATAAAAGTCAACTTAAATACTTTTAGTAGATTTTCGATATTTAGTTGCTAGTGACCGTAATCAATATTTTCCTTGTGTTTATTTTTCTACAGGATCTTTCTAGTTCGAATAGGGTCTTCCTAAGATTATCATTTCCACACCCTGAACCCGAATGTGTATGGCAATTCACGTAATAAATTCCTTTGTTCAGGAAGTAGACAGTTGTTCGTCATAAAGTAGAGTGTCCCCCCCCCATTACTAACTGACATGTTTTAGGGACATTGATAGCAGCTATTCTTCTGTTGCCTAATAGTCGGCGTGGCTGGGATCTCCACACCTTACAGGGACCTTGTTCAGCGGCTTAATGTTTCCTTTTCAGAACATTCCTTGTGTGCTAATTGGTGGAGTAGATCATACCAAACCACCACCGGTTCGTTGGACAGTTATGCATTACGCTACCCAGATATTGGTTTTTGTAATAATAATATTTAGAATGCAATATATGGCATATAGTGGTGGTGCACATTTGTTTCCAATTGCTTATGGCTTTCTGCAAATAAAATTTTATTTACTATATGACGCCTTTTTAGTATGTTTTAAACATTTGCTATGTTGTTACAGTTGCCACATTGAATGTTGCTCTATACTCAGGTTTGTTCCTGTTCTTATAACATTCTAAGTGCAATGAATAATCGTGTTTTATTAGTAGATTGTAACGGAGGTACGTTTTAAAAGCAAAAATCTATTCTGCGATGAACTGTAGCAATACTGTTGTAACAGTAATTGGCAGAGCGTACCTCAGCACAGTGATCAGTTCCAATGCGACTTTACTTTTGAGGTTTTGTTGCTTTTTGTATCAGTTGTCTTGGTGCCAATGACAAGAAAAACTGATCATGTTATGCAAACGATGTGTACATATTACCTATGACTGCCGGTATGGCTGTTGGCAAATGTGCTGATTCTGTCGTTTCAGTACTTATGATGAATGTTTGTGACAAAAAAAAAATGGTTCAAATGGCTCTGAGCACTATGGGACTTAACATCTGTGGTCATCAGTCCCCTAGAACTTAGAACTACTTAAACCTAACTAACCTAAGGACATCACACACATCCATGCCCGAGGCAGCATTTGAACCAGCGACCGTAGCAGTCACGCGGTTCCAGGCTGAAGCGCCTAGAACCGCACGGCCACACCGGCCGGCAATGTTTCTGACAGATTGTTCTTCAAGACAGAACTATGTGAAAGTTTGTATAAATAATGTAATTATAGGTAATGATTTGATAGTGCACATTATGTCTGAAACTAGTTACTCCTAAAAAAGAATACTTCTTAATTCCAACTTCAATGGCTTCGCAAATGGCAATTTCTATAATACTCTGGTCGGTCACAGATTATGTCTTTCTCTCTCTCTCTCTCTTTCAATCATCTGCGGCATGAAAAACGTAGTAGAACCCGTTTTAACTAATTTTAAAAATAGTAGTAGTAGTAGTAGTAGTAGTAGCTTTATTCATCTGTAGGTCTCTTTTTACAAGGATGTAGGACATGTCAAAGTGTTTACAAGTTTATACCAATTTAGCATAAGGTAATTCGTATTTACAGACTTCTAGTTAGAGACAATCGTTAGATTTACTCCTGGTATACAATACTTTTTTTACAAATAACTTATTAAATAATGCAGTGCCACACTATTCACTCATATCTCACTGTGAGTCACTGCACACACTATACACACATTGTTTCATAACACTTCACTCACTACATGCACAAACTCACACGCACACACACACTGGTGATCTCTGGGCCATTTTCTGTACCGCAACTTCCCATTTGCTATCCTGAAAAACTGAGTCAGCATCGCTCCCTAATGAGTGAGACGTTGAGCTCAGAAAGAGGAAGAGGTGATAGTGTTGTGCTATGCATAGCTTGGGGGTAAGTATTTATAGAAAGCAAAAAGAAGGGGAAAAACCTAAAGTGAAGGTGTTATGTGGAATTTTGGATGTTTTATAATCATTATTATTATTAATTTGTATAACATTTTTTATATAAGCCTTACCCTGTTTAATCTAAGTAATCCTTCAATGTATAAAATGTATAGCATAACAGGTACTTTTGCGCTGCCTTTTTAAATAAGTGTATTTTTGTAACTTCTTTAATCTTTTTTGGTAATTTATTGTACAGATTTATTCCTTGGTAGAAAATGCTATTATGAGTTTTATGTTTATTTTTCTTGGTAAATGAAAGTTGAGTCTAGCTCTGATTCCAGGGTTACTATACATTCTGCCTGTATGATTGATATATCTGTTTTATAGAACCGGAGTTGGAAGTGAATTTCTTAAATATTTGACGCTTAATAACTCGGGAAAACTACAAAGAGCTTGCTCTTGAAGAGATCGTCTGTGCTGTCACTACCTTGCAGTGCGCACAACAGTGACAACAGTAGATGACGTCTAGCTTACTTATCATTACGGAACTCTGACACATCAGTCACTTACACTGATGATTCTTTTTTGCTGCAGAATCCCTTAAAGTTTGCTGTCACAGTGTATGGAACTCTACATGAAAAAGATATAGCTTCATCAAACGTCACACAGGTGTACTCACAGAGGAGTAGCTTTTGTGTCTATCTATATTACCACATGAGGGCCGAAAATAGGGTGACATGAGTAAGATTCGTATGGAACAGTTTGCACTGCAAAGATTCGCGTATGATTTCACGAAGTGTTGGTGGGTCCTATCTGAACGATACAGCTGTTGTTTTGTTCTAATGACAGAGGAGGGTAAACTGTGAAACCATGTAGCTGATTGTAATTGGGGAACACTGTCATAGTAAACACTAGCTGTTTACCTGCATTACAAACGGCAGATATACTGACTATGCAAATGTAGACGAGATGTGGCTCAAATTCAAAGATATAGTAGCAACGGCAATTGAGAGATTCATACCTCATAAACTAGTAATAGATGGAACTGATCCCCCATGGTACACAAAACAGGTCCGAACGCTGTTGCAGAGGCAACGGAAAAAGCATACGAAGTTCAGAAGAACGCGAAATCCCGAAGATTGGCTAAAATTTACAGACGCGCGAAATTTGGCACGGACTTCAATGCGAGATGCCTTTAATAGGTTCCACAACGAAACATTGTCTCAAAATTTGGTAGAAAATCCGAAGAAGTTCTGGTCGTATGTGAAGTACACAAGCGGCAAGACGCAGTCAATACCTTTGCTGCGCAGTGCCGATGGTACTGTTACCGACGACTGTGCCGCTAAAGCCGAGTTACTGAACGCAGTTTTCCGAAATTCCTTCACCAGGGAAGACGAATGGAATATTCTAGAATCTGAAACACGAACAGCTGCTATCATGAGTTTCTTAGAAGTACATACCTTAGGGTTTGTGAAGCAACTCAAATCGCTTGATATGGGCAAGTCCTCAGGTCCAGATTGTATACCGATTAGGTTCCTTTCAGATTGCGCTGATACAATAGCTCCCTACTTATCAATCATATTCAACCGCTCGCTCACCGATAAATCTGTACCTACAGATTGGAAAATTGCGCAGTTCGCACCAGTGTTTAAGAAGGGTACTAGGAGTAATCCATCGAACTACAGACCTATAACATTGACGTCGGCTTGCAGTAGGGTTTTGGAGCATATACTGTATTCAAACATTATGAATCACCTCGAAGGGAACGACCTATTGATACGTAATCAGCATGGTTTCAGAAAACATCGTTCTTGTGCAACGAAGCTATTCTTTATTCGTACGAAGTAATGGCCGCTATCGACAGGGGATCTCAAGTTGATACCATATTTTTAGATTTCCGGGAAGCTTTTGACACCGTTACTCACAAGCGACTTCTAATCAAGCTCCGGGCCTATAGGGTATCGTCTCAGTTGTGCGACTGGATTCGTGATTTCCAGTCAGGAAGGTCGCAGTTCGTAGTAATAGACGGCAAATCATCGAGTAAAACTGAAGTGTTATCAGGTGTTTCCCAAGGAAGCGTCCTGGGACCTCTTCTGTTCCTGTTCTATATAAATGACCTGGGTGACAATCTACGTCTGTATCTACATCCATACTCCGCAAGCCACCTGACGGTGTGTGGCGGAGGGTACCTTGAGTACCTCTATCGGTTCTCCCTTCTATTCCAGTCTCGTATTGTTCGTGGAATGAACGATTGTCGGTATGCTTCTGTGTGGGCTCTAATCTCTCTGATTTTATCCTCATGGTCTTTTCGCGAGATATACGTAGGAGGGAGCAATGTACTGCTTGACTCTTCGGTGAAGGTATGTTCTCGAAACTTCAACAAAAGCCCGTACCGAGCTACTGAGCGTCTCTCCTGCAGAGTCTTCCACTGGAGTTTATCTATCATCTCCGTAACGCTTTCGCGATTACTAAATGATCCTGTAACGAAGCGCGCTGCTCTCCGTTGGATCTTCTCTATCTCTCCTATCAACCTTATCTGGTACGGATCCCACACTGCTGAGCAGTATTCAAGCAGTGGGCGAACAAGTGTACTGTAACCTACTTCTTTTGTTTTCGGATTGCATTTCCTTAGGATTCTTCCAGTGAATCTCAGTCTAGCGTCTGCTTTACCAACGATCAACTTTATATGATCATTCCATTTTAAATCACTCCTAATGCCTACTCCCAGATAATTTATGGAATTAACTGCTTCCAGTTGCTGACCTGATATTTTGTAACTAAATGATGAAGGATCTATCTTTCTGTGTATTCTCAGGACATTACACTTGTCTACATTGAGAATCAATTGCCATTCCCTGCACCATGCGTCAATTCGCTGCAGATCGTCCTGCATTTCAGTAGAATTTTCCATTGTTACAACCTCTCGATATACCACAGCATCATCCGCAAAAAGCCTCAGTGTACTTCCGATGTCATCCACAAGGTCATTTATGTATATTGTGAATAGCAACGGTCCTACGACATTCCCCTGCGGCACACCTGAAATCACTCTTACTTCGGAAGACTTCTCTCCATTGAGAATGACATGCTACGTTCTGTTATCTAGGAACTCTTCAATCCAATCACACAACTGATCTGATAGTCCATATGCTCTTACTTTGTTCATTAAACGACTGTGAGGAACTGCATCGAACGCCGTGCGGAATAAACACGGCATCTACCTGTGCACCCGTGTCTATGGCCCTCTGAGTCTCGTGGACGAATAGCGCGAGCTGGGTTTCACACGACCGTCTTTTTCTAAACCAATGCTGATTCCTACAGAGTAGATTTCTAGTCTCCATAAAAGTCATTATACTCGAACATAATACGTGTTCCAAAATTCTACAACTGATCGACGTTAGAGATATAGGTCTATAGTTCTGCACATCTGTTCGACGTCCCTTCTTGAAAACGGGGATGACCTGTGCCCTTTTCCAATCCTTTGGAACGCTACGCTCTTCTAGAGACCTACGGTACACCGCTGCAACAAGGGGGGCAAGTTCCTTCGCGTACTCTGTGTAAAATCGAACTGGTATCCCATCAGGTCCATCGGCCTTTCCTCTTTTGAGCAATTTTAATTGTTGCTCTATCCCTCTGTCGTCTATTTCGATATCTACCACTTTGTCATCTGTGCGACAATCTAGAGAAGGAACTACAGTGCAGTCTTCCTCTGTGAAACAGATTTGGAAAAAGACATTTAGTATTTCGGCCTTTAGTCTGTCATTCTCTGTTTCAGTACCATTTTGGTCGCAGAGGGTATGGACATTTTGTTTTGATCCACCTACCGCTTTGACATAAGACCAAAATTTATTAGGATTTTCTGCGAAGTCAGTACATAGAGCTTTACAATCTGAGCAGTTCTCTTAGGTTGTTCGCAGATGATGCTGTTCTGTAATTTACCTTCTAGTAAGGTCATCCGAAGACCAGTATCAGTTGCAGAGCGAGTTAGAAAAGATTGATGTATGGTGTGGCAGGTGGCAGTTGACGCTAACTAACGAAAAGTATGAGGTGATCCACATGAGTTCCAAAAGAAATCCGTTGGAAGTCGATTACTCGACAAATAGTAAAATTCTCAAGGCTGTCACTTCAACTAAGTACCTGGGTGTTAAAATTACGAACAACTTCAGTTGGAAAGACCACATAGATAGTATTGTGAGGAAGGCGAGCCAAAGGTTGCGTTTCATTGGCAGGACACTTAGAAGATGCAACAAGTCCACTAAAGAAACAGCTTACACTACACTCGTTCGTCCTCTGTTAGAATATTGCTGCGCGGTGTGGGATGCTTACCAGGTGGGGTTGATGGAGGACATCGAAGGGGTGCAAAAAAGTACAGCTCGTTTTGTATTATCACGTAATAGGTGAGAGAGTGTGGAAGATATGATACGCGAGTTGGGATGGAAGTCATTAAAGCAAAGACGTTTTACTTCGCGGCGAGACCTATTTACGAAATTTCAGTCACCAACTTTCTGTTCCGAATGCGAAAATATTTTGTTGAACCCACCTACATAGGTAGAAATGATCATCAAAATAAAATAAGAGAAATCAGAGCTCGAACAGAAAGGTTTAGGTGTTCGTTTTTCCCGCGCGCTGTTCGGGAGTCTAATGGTAGAGAGTTAGTATGATTGTGGTTCGATGAACCCTCTGCCAAGCACATAAATGTGAATTGCAGAGTAATCATGTAGATGTAGATGTATAGGTACGTCAGTGCAGGTAGGTCCAGACTACCAGATTGTATGTAAAAGCAGTCTCCCTGTACTGGTGCATTATGAATCGTGTGCTCTGCACCGGTAGGTTCCAAGTCAGCAGTTTTACAGTAGACATGGCGGACGGGGGAGGTTCTCCCAGCACAGTTGCTTGTGGCGGGGGTGACATAGGGATCCTATCAGTGGTCTTAACCAAATGCTACCACCGAATATGGCACTGCACTCCAGCATGACGCGTGGTCTTACGCAGCCGATGGCATCTGGCAGTGAACTTCGTGACTACAGATTGGGGCTCATGATGTTTGTGTAAGAATATAGTCACAAGTGCGTACCTCTCCTACCCCTATCCTACGACACATAACAGTGACAAGTGTTTGACAACCATACATGTTGGTGCAGTCATCTATACAGCATTACAGCTAGTTCAGGTCATTTATTGGACTGAAAATTAGGGTGACAGCTGTTTAAACTGCTGAGTCTGAGGGGTGGTGGGAATTGTTTAAACATGGCACAAGTGGACTTAAACGTAGGAGAATGAAATGTAATGTTACAGGAGACTGAAAAACCTGTGGTTTCTTGTGTTTCTTGCCTTAGAACACATGGCTTAGGACAAACATGCAGTCTGTGCCAGAATCTTCAGATACACTATATTGGATTCTGACTTCATAGGGCTGTTCCAGTACCTTAGGTCCGCCCCCTTCAATTGCAATCCTGGATTCTAACATCACAGAGCTCCAACACTATGCCTGGTTCACCATATTGGACTCTGATGTCATGGAGTTGTGCTAGTACACTGGTCTGTCATCTTGGATTTCCATCTTGTATTCTGTCATCATAGAGTTCTGCCAGTATTGCTTTGTCAGCCACATCGCGTTGTAATCTGAGATTCTGACGACTTAGGTCTGCACTAATATCATTGGGCAGCCATCCTCTATTTTCAACCAACAGGAAAATACAAAAGGGTAAATTCTGGCAAAAAGGCAAGCTGTTCTGGATGTCTCAAAACTACACTACTGCTAATCACATTGCAAGTTGTCAGAGGTGGTAAAGGAATTTAAGGACCGCATGAAAAGATATGAAGTGGCTTTAAAATTACGTCAACAGTACTATAAGATTTATGATGGAGTGTTTTAAAATTAAGTTTTGTGATGGTGAGGAAATTTGGTTAGAAAATGAGATCCTGAATTTAGTCATAGCTTTTGCTATATGAATGGCATAAAAACTGATGATGCTCAAAGTGAGGAATATAGAAAATGAAGCCTGACAATATCAAGAACAGCATTGCTGAAAATGAGAAATTTGTTAACATCAAATTTAAATTTCAATATTGGTGTATAGTTCTTAATATTTTTGGAGTACTGCCTCGCACAGAAATGAAATATGCATGATAAACATTTGAGGCAAGAAGGGTACAGAAGCTTCTGAAACGTGGTGATACCATAGTATATTGGTCAGTAAGTGTGTTGACCAGACAATTAATGAACATTTGCTGAACTGAAAAAACAATAACATAAAATTATGGTACAATTTGACTAAAAGAAGAGTTCAGTTGACAGAGCACATATTACGGCATCATGGAATAGTGGACATTGTAATAAATGGAAGTATGCGAAGTAATAATTATAGAGGGGGATCATGGTTAGACCACTGTCAGCACATTCAGCTGGCTGCAGGCTATAGTTATGAATAGGTATGGGTTTTCACTGGATACGCTAGTTTGAAATGCTACGTCAAATCAATATTTAGAATGAAGTTCATATTTGGACTGAACATCACAACAACTATTACAACAATTATAATTCGTCTATTATCAGCATAATTATTTGAAATCAAATGGTTCAAATGGCTCTGATCACTATGGGACTTAACATCTGTGGTCATCAGTCCCCTAGAACTTAGAACTACTTAAACCTAACTAACCTAAGGACATCACACACATCCGTGCCCGAGGCAGGATTCGAGCCTGCGACCGTAACGGTCGCGCGGTTCCAGACTGAAGCGCTTAGAACCTCTCGGCCACCAGTGGCCTGCCATTATTTGAAATTAGTGTTCCACATTTGAGAACACTTTTCTTAGGTCACCACCAACGGCTGTTAAATATTTTTAAAAAAGCATATTTACGCCATCAACTGTACAATTCTGTATGTATTCCCTACTGGTTTCATTTATGACAGTCATCTTCACGGGAGAAAATCAATATAGATCAGTGTATCAAAAATATGTTTTCATTAAATACGACTCAACCGATGTAGGACAAAAGTGTCATAAGAGTCTGTCTGAACATAATGCCTATAAATTATGAAGTGTGAAATTCTCACCAAGTTTATAATACTGTAATTGTGCGAATGTATAGCACGTTTATATTATTTATGTTTAGAGAGACTCTTCTGACAGATCTGCATGTTCTACATCTGGTGTCTCATATTTCGCGAAAGTGAATCATTGATCGATTGATGTATACTTTTTTTTATTTTTTTCAGTGAAGGTCGTTGTTATAACTGCAAACGGCAGAGAATATATATACAATCGTACAGTTGATGGCCCAAAAATGCTTTTTTCAAAAATTTCCCATTTAAGGTCGTGGAAACAATATTGTAGCTCTCAATAGTAACATTATTTGGAAAAAGGTAGTTAATGCTTCTCTTGTCATTGATGCAAGTATTTATTAATTCACATCTGCTAATTGAATGCAGCAATACATTTTCGCTATAACACGGTCTTGCAAACGTCAACGAAAATGTTTTTGGCAATGCTTTCCTGTGGTTACAGTGTTTTACTACGATCGCCCATAGAAACACTCATGGAGGTGCCGCAAGTGATCTGTGATGGTAGCGTTCCATGCGATTTGGATCTGTTGTAACAATTGGTCAATAAATGTTGCTGATATCGCAGCTCGTATAAAACCATGGTCATACATGTGCTCAGTGTGAACAAGTCCGGTGTTTACGTTGACCAGTGTAGCGTGAGAAGTAAGTGAAACCTCATTGTCCTGCAAGAAGGGAAATAACAGTACACTGAGTCTGACGATGAATGAAGCATGTATCCTGTACTATTTACTTCAATAAACACAAGAAGACCATGACTGTCGCTCATCACATCTTGGTACCCAGAGACTATGATAATCGTTCGCTATACAACGTATTTTGACCACTGCTCTTTCAAGAGCATTCTTCGCTCTACTAATTTGAGCCGGCTGGCAAGTCGGTAATACGTAATAGAACGCCAGACGAGCTACGCACGTGCTCATACTTAGCTCAATTCCTTCATCTGGTTGCTAATGGTCCGAGCTGACACTGTGATGAAGCATTGATCCTAATGCACTCTGAAGTCGATGTGCTCTCAACTGTAGTTCCTGGTCTGATAAGGCTTTGTTGGCTTGAATCTGTATGCCTCTGTATAGAGGTGGTAAAACATACGCAGGCTTCCTTGACCACCGTAATCAGTACTGATTCGCACTTGACATCCTCCATCCGATTTGTTTCGCTGTTATTCGAGAAAACCAACCAGCAACCGCCCTCACATTTGGTTAATTTCATGAATTAAACTCGGTGCTGATATCCTGAACAGTCCAAAGTTTTAATAAACTGGATAATGTCAAGAATGCTGCAAACGACAGACATCGCTGAACGTTTTGCGTGTGATGATTTCATGTTCCATATCTGACAATGTGTCAGTACCTCACGTAAGTATAGTATTTCTGTTCCACGTCAATGCACGTTTCCAGTTGCGCTGTGAAATAATATTTGTCCGAGCCATAATGCACTGGTGTCCAAAATTAAAGCAACAAAACACAATTTCCCCGTTCTGTGTTTAAATCACGATATAATCATACAAACTGCCAGTCAGATGTCCGTACGATCATGTTCTGCACCGAAGATGGCATTCCGGTCAATGGACAAACGTGCAAACGATGACGTCAGGGTACCTATGAAAGCAAGTAATGTTTGCCAGGTAGCCTCACATCCACAATCGCTGTGTACACAGTAACAGACGGTGCAGTATGGCACAGAAAAGATGCCTACCAGACTCTCTGCAGTGGAGCGCCATAGAAAGAAAGGAAGCAGGACAGTCGCAAACTGATTTGATCCGATGGATTAGTGTGAATCGTTCTTTTGTTTCTCTGATGTGGTGACAGGTTATAGGGCCAGAAACTGTATCCCAAAGACCAGGGCAGAGTCGACCACGTGTGACTTCAGAAGAGAGTACCGTTATTTGGCTGTAAGGGCACAACAGTACCGCCTTCGTAGTCCACGGCAACTGGCATGTGAGCTCGCAGTATCCTATGGAAGGGTTATATCGAGACAAACGGTGTGCAAAAGGCTTCGGCAGAATGGCCTGCATTGTCGGAGACCTGCTGTTTGTCTACCTCTGATGACTCTCCACAGAAAGAAACTCTAGAGCGGTGTCATCAACATGCCACCTGGACAGTCGAACAATGGGCCAATGTTGTTTTCACAGAAAAGTCTCGATTTAGTCTGGAGAGCGAACCTCGATATAATATCAGTTGGAGGAAACGTGGGACACGATTTCAAGAGCAAAACGTTGTGGAAAGAGACCGATATCTAGGACGATACTGGGAAGGAATTATGTTTAGCATTCGAACCCCTGTAAATGAAGTCGTACGGGTAAATCGGTAAGGTTTCACTGCTGTTAGATACCGTGAGAAGATTTTGGGATCTCATGCGCGATAGTTGCTTGGTTCTGTGGGCCCAGACTTCGTATTGATGGACGAAAATACTCTACCTCATAGAGCATTGGTGGTTGATGTTTGTTTGGAAACGAAAGAGATTGCACGCATGGCGTGGCCTGCTCGCCCTTCCGATTTGAATCCCATAGAGCATGTCTGGGATGCTCTAGCGAGACGGCTTGCGTCATGTTGGCATCTACCAACCACTCTCCAAGACTGCGAGTAGCTCTGCAGGAAGAATGGGCGTTAGTGTCCCAACATGAGACTGATGACATCATTCACAGCATTCCCCATCGTCGTCCGGCCCGTACTGCTGCCAGACGTGATCACACCAGACAATGAGCATATTAATCAGTTGTCGGAATGTGTGTGCAAACCCGTTAAGTCCGAAAAACAGAAGAAAATTTTTGTCTGCGTCTATGCATGTTGCAGTTGCTTACTTTCTGCGTTCTTTACTTTGTTCCTATTTTACTAGCACCTATTTATACAGTGTTGTGTTAAAATGAACGAAACCTTGCAAAATTTCCGTTTGTTACTTTAATTTTGGACACCAGTGAATTTTAGAAAATAAATAAGTAAAACATATTCTGAAACCAATTAGTAGGAAGGTAATTTTACAACGAGATGACAAAAATCATTGAATAGCAATACGCAGATATACAGAAGGCGGTAGAATCGCGTACACAAGGGATCAAAGGACAGTGTATTGGCGGAGGTGTCACTTGAGCTCATGTGTTTCATTAGTAGAGGTTTCCGACATGATTATGGCCGCTCGACAGGAATTCACAGACTTTAAATGCGGAATAGTCCTTGGAGCCACACAGATGGGACATTCCATTCTGGAATTCGTTAGGGAAATCGATGTTCCGAGATCCACAGTGTGCCAGGAATAGGAAATTTCAGGCATAATCTCTAACCACGACCAATGAAGTGGCCGACGGCCTTCACTTAACGACCAAGAACAGCGGTGTTAGCCTAGAGTTTTCAGTGATAACGGACAAGCAACAGTGCGTGAAATAACCGCAGAAATCAATGTGGCACATACGATACTTGCTTACGGTAGGACAGTGTTGCGAAATTTGGCGTTAGTGAGCTATGGCAGCAGAGAACCGATGCGAATGCCTTTTCCAACAGCATGACATCACTTGCAGCACCTCTCCTAGGCTCTTGACCATATCGGTTGGATCCTAGACGAGTGGAAGCCAGTGTTCTGGTATATGAGATACAATTTCAGTTGGTAAGAGCTAATATTAGGGTTCGACTGTGGCGCAGATCCCACGAAATCAATGACCCAGGTATTCAACAAGGCATTGTGCAAGCTAGTGGTCTCTTTATAATGGTGTGGGCTGCGTTTACATGGAGTGGATTGGGACCCCTGGTTCCACTGAACTTATCATTGACGGTAAATTGTCATGTCCGGCTACTTGGAGACCATCTTCAGCCATTCATGGACTTCTTGTCCCTAAACAACGATATGATGTAACCGGCCCAAAATTGTTCGCGATTGATTCTGGACAATTCGAGCGAATGATTTTGCCATCGATATCGCCCAACATACGTCTCAACGACCATTTATGGCACATAATCTTGAGGACAGTTTGTGCACACCATCCAGCACTACCCACACATTTGCAGGTATGGATGGCCATAGAGGCAGGAAAGCTCATTATTTCTGAAGGGTCCACTAACGATTTTTTGCGTCCCTGCCACGTAGAAATGCTGCGCTATGCCGGGCTAAAGGAGGTCCCACACGAATTAGCAGGTATCCTATGACTTTTGTCACCTCATTGTATTTTATTGTCAGTTTTGATCATAAATGATCACCGCCTGGCGTAAAAGCGACTGTCTTAGCATGAGTAATCACGGTTTCGGATCAGACCATTATATTACAAATTAGGTACTACAAAAATTTTAACCTCAAGGGAAACCCTTTTACTCGATCTCGTGTTGAGGTTTTAGTCGTGTCATTAATTCTCGCCTCATCATAAAAGGCAAAAAGCTTCAAATCAACGAAAAGTAACAGTTTTTATCGAAACGTAAGTGATTATACTGCGCCTAAGTCAAAATTATTTAAGAAGTCCTTTGTTAATATCTATAACTGACATATCGTGAGGGGCGCAGTGCTGTATTATTACGTCATAGATTCGAGCGAAATACTTTTCAAATAATGATGTCATTGGCGCACCTTCATGTTTTATTGTGACGAGAATTATAGACAATCCACTATGGTAGGAATTTTTTGTCTTGGTTTCGTCTTTTATAATGATGCAAGAGTTAATGATATCTACCTTAACCTGTATTTAATTTTGTTTGTTATTGTAGAGCTTCATTTTCTAAAGCAGATTTAACCTTATAGTGACTAATTTATCCCTCTAATACATCATAAGTGTTTAACCATCCTGATGCTAATGTCACGGTTTTTAAGCCCAATTATAATCGTTAATGATTGTGATGATAGCAAAATAAGTGATTCATTTTAACAGTTGCTGGATGTTTTAAACTTGACTTTCGTCAAAATTTAAAAGTCGTTAGGCACTGTTTACTGTCGATTTTGTTTCAAGAAACCTAAAAATCTTCTCTTGGTTAAAAATCAGCACCAAGGACCGATCTTTCGTAGTCAAAAGATATTGCAAGAATCGGCATTACCTTTTTTGTGGCGTATGGACGTCTCGTTCTCAGTAACTTCATTCGTTAGTAATTACACAGCCATCTATATCTCAGAAGTTCACCCCGTTATCAGCACTGAATGTCAGGTTACGGCCTCATATGACAACCGTTCAGAGTTATGAAGTTTACGGCAGCTCAAATACTCTCCTCGCAAAGAGCGGCCGGTACCAAGCGTCGGTTCGCTGGATGCTTGTGACTGCAAAAGACGCACTTCGAGGAGGGAAGGGTTCGCAGCGCTCCAGCACAGGCCGTTGACCTCGTCGAGTCTCTGGATTACCGCGTGAATAATTACCGCTCTTTACGGGCTCAACTTTTACAAAAAAAGCGCGCCCGCTTTTTAGGGACGCGCCTCGCCGTGTTAAAGCCCTCATCCATTATTACTGCGAAATGAAGTGTGGTGGTGGCGTTTGCTGCGGCACTCCCACCAAATTCGGATCTGCTACTCGGGAGTTCCTGCCTACAGCGAGCTGCAGCTCTGTCTCTGGTGTTTCTGCCACTCTGATGAATTTGCAGTAAAATACTTCGCGAGCTTTCACTCTGGTACCTGAAAGACTCCAAGAGCTAGTTGGCATTTAATTCGGAGGCCTCTTACACGACGCTTAAGAGGAAAACGTTACGTTTCACTGTTCGTTTCATAACTTCAGAGAAACCTGAGATAAAAAGGATGCAGAAGGCCAAAAAACCACAATCTCTTGCCGACTCTTGTACATAATGAAATTTCCCGATCCACAGTACTTAACGTGCTTAAGAAAATGAAGCAAGTTCGCTGCAGGAAGTCAAGGTGCAAAAGAAAAGTAAGGCCACGTAATCGGATTACACAAAACTTTGTCACTTTTTTTGTAGCATGAAAGTTTGCCTAAAACGTAATACGAATATCACAGACATGGTCTTAGTTAATAATGAAACCACTTTAGCTGTATTTGGAGACATAACGGAAAGGGCACAGAGATTATCGTTGCTGTCTCTTGTGTAGCTGTCCAGAATTTCTGTTTTTTTTTTCTTTCTTTATTGAATTTCGATTCCCCCGAAGGGGGTGGGCTGGCAGCAACTTAGTATGCCGCTCTTCAGACTACAGACTTTCTTTTAAAAAGGTGAAGATAATATATAATAAAAACAGGCGATAAAATCGGAGACTTAAATGGTAACTTGGCGAAAAATCGTGGAACTTAAAACATAGAACAAAGGGGTGATGATGCTAATAAAATACATATGAAGCAGACAGGTAAAATAATAGACAGACAATTAAAAAAAAAAACGACGACAGTCTGTTCGAAAAGGACTTAAATTCACACCCAGCGACAGCATGGTTTCTGTTCACAACACTTGGAAAGACGAAGCAACACTGAACAGTCACTAGAACACTGCACTAAAAGGTTGGCAAATATGACATACCACAGCCGAGAGCAGGTGGGGGGAAACTGGACAGATGATGGGAAAAATTAAAAAAGGGGGAAGGAGAGGAAAAGCGAAGGGGGGAGTGGGAAATGAGCCAATGGAGGATGAGGACCCATAAGAGGGGTGGGGGTGCTGGGCAGACGTGACAGGGAGTGGGGAAGGCAGTGGAGGGGAATACAAAAGGACTCGGGGTGGGGGGGAGAAGGGAGGTAGGGAGAGTTTAGGCTGCGAGAGACACAGGATGGAAGGGGGGGGGGGAGAGAGATGCGAGGGAAAGGATGGAGGAAAGGAGAAGGGGTGAGGATGAGAGTTTATAGGAGGGATAAATGGAGGGAGAGTGTGCATCATCTGGGAGGGGGAGTTAATGGAAGCCACCTTGGGAAAGGAATGAAGGGTGTAGAGATGGAGGGGAGGGGGGACAGAACAGTGAATGTGTGGCAGTGGGTGGGGACACGAGAGGAGAGGAGCAACCAGGGGGTGAGGGGGATCAAGGCGGCGGGAGGTGTAGACTATACGGATATGTTCGAGGAATAGGAATAGATGGGGGTAAAGGAATCAGGTCATAGATGATCCGCGTGGGGGACGGGAGGCGTATACGGAAGGCGAGGCGGAGTGCATGACGCTCAAGGATCTGGAGGGACTTATAGAATTGGAGGGGGGGGGGCAGAATTTCTGCTATCGTTTATCGTGTTACACTGGAAGAAGATATAAGCTGAAACGAGAATCTTTGTAGGAAAAATAAAATTGAACAATAAAAAATGGATTACGATCTGTGTATGGCCCAAAGAGAAAATAGTTTTCTAAATACAGAGTGGTTTTAATTAAACTTTCACTACTTCAACTGACGTGTTCACTGTGCGGGTACCCAACTTTACAGGAATGACGTTCAGGCTGTGCACTGCAGGATTTGCGTTGTTTGAAGTGTTAGTATCATGACTATCTGTTAGGTGCCGGTACTTGTACTGTGATGAACGGTTGAAAAGCTCGTGTAGGTGCTGTTACAGTTACAGTTAGTCACTGGGCTCTGAACAAGCTGTACAGGGCATTAATCGTAAAGCCGTTTTATCAACAACAACAACGAAAACAGCAATTGTGCAGCTGTTCTTGGCGATTAACGGCTCGTTAAAGAATGTGCGATCTTCAAGCAGTGCACGAGCTGTGCCACGACTGCTGAACATCCCACTCTCCACCGATATTTCAAACAGCAGTACACCAATCTATAGTACGGTTCCAGGCTGTCGTGGATGCAGATGGTCGACACATTGAGCAGCGTTTGTAACCGGAACGGAAACATGGTTCGAAATTAATAAATGTTACCCTCTCATGCGGAAATTAAAATGGGTTTATTCCAGTGGTTTATTCATTATTTCTGTACCACATGTCCTTACAAGTATTTCCACAAACCTTCATTGTCCTGCGATCTCTTGGCTTTAATGCACCCCCCCCCCCCCCCCCGCCAAAGTAGCTAAATTTTAATTATAGTCATAATGTATAACAACTTCATGACATGAACAGCGCGAGGCGGTATGTCAGCTGTCATTCTTTTTCCAGGGGTTCAGAATTGGTCACAAACAGAAACTGAACCTACTACTCATCATGCTCAGTCAGTTAATATCTAACTTTCCACATCGCTTTCGGTGTTGTACACGTGACTAAAATTTCGGTTCAGGTAGATACTTTAATGAAAGAGAAAACAAACAGCCTTCAGTCACAAACTTAGCTTTTAATTTCAACATACGATACACTTTAGAGCGCCGGGGGCTCGTCGTCATGTCTCTGATCAGTCATGTCTGTGATCAGTTTACATCGATTTTTAATGCATCGTGTACTGAAATAAAAATCGTGATTTACAACTGAAGCCTTTTTGTTTCCTTTTCATGAAAGTATCTCCCTGAACCGAAATTTTACTGGTTGTGAGAGCAGTGCTGGGCTTCTATTAGGCGACAGGTCATTTGGTGAGAAGTTTAATGTGAAAGTCATGTATAGATACAGTCGTTTGCGTCAGGTTCAATCATTTTTCAGAATCCGCACTGCCTGTGGACCACCAGCTTGGAAGGCGACATCGGACACCACAGATCACACGGTTACGGTCACAGTCCTGTCACTGAGATCGGTGTAAGAACCACTGCCCAATCACAACTTCACCAACCTTTTATATACTGCAGGCTACACTGTACGTGAGATGAATATGGAACGGTAGGGCAATTTTACATGAAGAACAGTCACAATGGATATTACAGCTGAAGCCTCATAAATGTGGGGTTAATGAATTTGTATTGCCGTAAAAACTATCTAAAATCCACAGATTATCATTTAGTACTAGAATCTCAAAACTGACTCCGAATGCTGCTATACTCGAAAGACTAAGCTTTAAATCATGCATATTAACAACATTACATAGCCTTGAAGAAATAAAATAATTTAAAATATTCTCTCAAGTCCACAGATTTTTATTTTATTTTTATTTTTTAAAAATATGTTAGTACACACTCAACTTCTCACAATTAATGCCACTGTTTCGCTCTACCACAGCACGTACAACATACAGAACAACAAATGAACCCTGTTCCCCAGCCACCATCTGACACAATACACGTAACACAGCACAGAACCACCGGCGCTCAATGCAGAACCTTAGTTGTGTGGCATTACGTGCCACGCTCTCGACACCGCAAGGCACATGCAGACATAACAATTCATTTCTCGTGGAAAGCAATTTAGATAGCTGAACACGCCTTAATACAGATTTATTCTAAATCAGGCCAGCATAACAGCTCTTATGTTATCATAGGTATCCTTATACTTGACAACTAGTAAGTATACTGGCCTACGGCACTGTGATGCACCACATTTTGGGACCGATGGCCTTTGTAGTCTGGTCCCTTCAACCCCTCACAAACCAACCGACCCACCACCACATTTTCACTTAAAATTAGGGGGTAGTCCTACTGAGGCTTAAAGATAATTATCGTACTATTGTTTATAATGAAATTTAATAAATGGCTCTGAGCACTATGGGACTTAACTTCTGCCGGCCGGAGTGGCCGTGCGGTTCTAGGCGCTACAGTCGGGAGCCGAGCGACCGCTACGGTCACAGGTTCGAATCCTGCCTCGGGCATGGATGTGTGTGATGTCCTTAGGTTAGTTAGGTTTAATTAGTTCTAAGTTCTAGGCGACTGATGACCTCAGAAGGCTGGGTGTTGTGTGCTGTCCTTAGGTTAGTTAGGTTTAAGTAGTTCTAAGTTCTAGGGGACTGATGACCATAGATGTTAAGTCCCATAGTGCTCAGAAACATTTGAACCATTTGAAGTTAAGTCGCATAGTGCTCAGAGCCATTTGAACCAATTTTGAACTTAACTTCTGACTTCATCAGTCCCCAAGAACTTAGAACTACTCAAACGTAAGTGACCTAAGGACATCACACACATCCATGCCTGAATCAGCATTCGAACCTGCGACCGTAGTGGTCGCGCGGTTCTAAACTGAAGCGCCTAGAACCGCTCGGCGACACCGGCCGGCCTAATGAGATTAAGTACAACACTGACGGCTAGTATAGAAAGGCCGTGCAGGCCGCACTTTAGCACATCTTACGATATCATCAGTTTTCTGTTCACACATAACACGGCAAAACTTTAAATACGTTTTCTGCCATTTTTCACCATACACAAAAGGCGTATAATATTTTCACACCCCCTACCGCTAACGGGCAAGCCCCCTAGCTTCTATCGCGCCTGTGGCTCCAGGAACTAAGTCTCAACGAGAATTCCAAATAAAATAAAATCTTGCCCGATGAGCACACATTTGTAAAGTCTGGAATCACGTTCGCACCGAAAGCTGTAAAACGCCGAAGTCCATAGTTTTTGGCGTGTGCTGTCGAAGTGATTCCACAAAATTCCAGTCCTGGTGACTCCACATAACAAACACCTCTCTTCACTAGATTCTTTCTCTAAGCTATCAGTGAACACTCGGCAAAATAACGAAACAAAGAGCTCGCTGTAAAAGCAACGGTGGAACAAAATCTAACTAAACGCCAGTCCCAATTTCGTCCACAAGAACGTGCGTGCACATTACGACCACCAACAACGGCAACTACGTTAGATAGAACAGTTAGTAGCAGACATCCGTTCATATAAAAAAAATCGTAATTGGCCGATGTCTGTAACAAGAACATATTTGAGAAAATTTAATACGAGGGGTCTTCATAACAGCGACAGAAGCCAATACTATTATTTTTAGAATTTTGTCTGCCTGTCTGTCTGCCCGCATGTTTTTACGTGCATCAAGCAAAAAAATACTGCATGGAATTGGATGTAGTTTCCACAGCTGCATTGTTGAAGGTGCAACTTAAAATATGGTACGTTTTCATCTTGTTACGCCCCCTACAAGCCGAATTATTTATACTTACAGAAATTTTTCCTTAACTCGGTCAGTATGGGAAAATCTGAATCCATAGGAGATACAGGGAACCTTTAGGTGCTTTTCTTTTTAAAACAGTATTGCCATAACCAAATTTTTGGTCAAGCGTGAGTTGTTCATGAAAATGAGTAAAATTGGTACTTTTTTTTATTTGAATCTACTCAGTTTCGTCTAAGGATCTTTTCATTATATTGGAGGAAAAAATTGGAACAGCAGAAATGACATAAAACTGAACTCAGTAAACGAGGGTAGAAATAGTAGACTTCGTAACAGGTAGTATTTATTAAATTTTATTATTCATAAGAGTTCGAGATCCACGAGGATGAAGCCGCTGACAAAAGCTAACAGAATATAACACAAACCAATCACTCTCAGCATAAAGGAACCGTGTCCATTGCATAACCAGGTATCTGCATTTTGAATCAACGAATCCTCACACTACTGCAGTGCTACCCTTCAAACTGATGATTCCGATAAGTCATGCTGAACTCACAGCTGCAAACGCTGAAAATCAGCGATGTGGTCAAGGACATTAACTCTGTTCCATTATGGCCAAAACAGAAGGGCTAACAGGCTTCCGAGTGACTACTCAAAATGTTCAAATGTGTGTGAAATCTTATGGGACTTAACTGCTAAGGTCATCAGTCCCTAAGCTCACACACTACTTAACCTAAATTATCCTAAGGACAAACACGCACGCCCATGCCCGAGGGAGGACTCGAACTTCCGCCTGGACCAGGCGCACAGCCCATGACTGCAGCGCCCGAGACCGCTCGGCTAAGCCCGCGCGGCCGAGTAACGGGTCCTCGCGTCGACTGTGCACCCGCCGCCTAAGGGCTAGAGAACGCGCTCGCGCTACAGCCTAGCGGCTAGCAGCGGATCAGTGCACTCAAATCCGGCACCAGCAAACAGACATGCAAATTGATATCGCCGGAATGAGGATCTTGCGGAACTTACCTACATGAGTAACCGGTCACTTATGCAACATGTACGTATTACATTCACACGTTGATGTCAACAAAAGTAACTGATTAATCTGGGAATCACTAATTAGCGCAATAAAATCATCCAGCTTTGAAGTCATTTGCACTAAATGATACACTTGCACGCCCTGCTATCCACAGGACCAAATGAGTTGCTCTCACGCTGCTGATACCCTGCTGAGACACAACATCTTGAGAGATAAGAACCAGTCACATTGAGAAGTCGAATCAATAGTATCCTTCCTAAAGGATTGTTGAGAAATATAGCAGGCCCCCAGACAATCTTACAATTCTCTCGTGCTATGACAGAAATCTGGTAAAGGGGCATTTCCTGTATTTGCAGTCACACTAATGTAACGTAGGCGATTGTATTAAGTGAAAACCATATTGTATCCAACAGCATCCCTTTTACAGTGGTGTCCATCAAATGTCGGATATTCAAGTGATAATATTTGCACTAAATGGTGCAACAGCGACACTTAACATGTGACTCAGTTAGTGAATACAAATTACACCAGAAAACCAGTAATGTGCATGAATGACAGCTGCAGTTAGGGAACGAAATCGAAATTTTTAAACCGAGCGCCAATACTGGATATAATTACCATCGCACTGGAGTGCAAAATACGTAATGATTCCACGTAAAAAGATGTCGGATTCAGTAACGACTTACAGTGGTGGACAAATATCCAGTAGAGAGAAGCAATGATTAATGGCGGCGACATTTGAGCTGAGAGAATTGTTCACACCAGACACGAAATGTCCTTTTGTTTCAGTCACCCATAAGGCCAGTGAAGTGAGATTGCGCATAATCATCCATTGTGCAACCACGTTCATATGCATCACAAAAGAATAAAATACCTGTAGGCCGAAGCCGTCATAGAAACTCCAGGACACAGTCTAACACACACAGTTACAACAGTTACGCAAATCTTTGTTGTACACTGAGACATGTTCACTGTGGGCGGACAGGAAACGACAAGTCTGAAGAAGATATCGAATGCGTATGAATAGAATCGAAAAATGGTTCAAATGGCTCTGAGCGCTATGGGACTTAACTTCTGAGGTCATCAGTCCCCTAGAACTTAGAACTACGTAAACCTAACTAACCCAAGGACATCACAAACATCCATGCCCGAGGCAGGATTCGAACCTGCGACCGTAGCGGTCGCGCGGTTCCAGACTATAGCGCCTAGATCAGCTCAGCCACCCCGGCCTGCATGAATGGTATCGTTTATATTGATTTGTAAGATAGTTTTTGCAATAATCAGCATTTGTAGCGCCAGGAAAATTGGCACTAACTTAAAACATGACACGTCATTTGTCATTCTATAGCTTTCTAATGGCTCTGGGAGATAAGAAACGGTACATTACCAGTTTATGATTCTCTTGTAACCTACAGATAGTTACTGAAGAATGTCTTTTCTTTTAAGAAGGAAAAAATGACTAGTAAACAGCAGGAGACCTTACTTTTGCTGAAAGATGTCGTATATATACTCAACAACATGAAATTTTTTTCATTACAATTCCGGTCAAATCAGTTATTGTCAGCGTGGGAAGCTGATATGTAATGCAATATCTACATTATTTAAAGTACCAAATAAATCACCACAAATATAGCTGAAGGAAAACAACGCAGACGTGATAATAAAACGTCAAAAGCAATAAAACTGTTTCACAACACTGAAGAAAGTAATTCCAAAATTGTTTCCACATCTGCGGCATGACTCATCACCATATTTCCTTTTGAAACAAAATTAAATGCAGTTACTACCTACAAAAATTTTTTTATGTCAAGGAGAGTGTGTATCACAATAAAACCAGACGACAACAGAAATATTTATTTCTTATGTATGAAACACATGTTTATGTTATCTTGCTTTCAGCTGCATAAGCTACAGCTATAGACATATTAGAAGGTAACTCGTCATGAATACCAGTGAGATTGGGCTGTTTTTAGCTTCATTTCACGACCATTCACGTCTCTTGATAATTTACCTACGCCTGCAACACAAAACTATAACAACTATTTCGTTCATTATGTACAAAAGTAATTAACGGCCAACATTAACCTTACAGCTGCTTTCTCACCGCTGTTGGCACTATTGGCGTTGCAGCTGTCAGAAGGTAACAATTTTCACAGCAGTGAGTGGCGCGACTGTGTATGTCAGACTGCTCTCCAGAATGTGTATGTGCTCCTTACTTAGTAGCGACGCAGACAGCTACACTAACGAAATTTTCACAATACTGGCAGGGATGTAACACGTTCCAGGACTGTGCCAGATGAACGGATGACGAAATTCATTCACCTACCTAAACCGTATCTCATACTTGCACAGGAACCCTACGTGGCACGACCTGCGTGCTTTCAAAACAGAAGAAACATCACAGCTATTGAGCAAGTGATGTTTCTATGAGAAGAAAATTAAGTGGGTGAGAATGAGGAGCCCAGCGTCTTTTTCGTGTTATTCTGGCGCTGAATTATAAGAAGAGGTCGACACTGAAATTTGCTTCTGCATGTGATTTCCCCCTAAGCCATGCAACATATTATGTGCAACGTATAACTCGCTGTTCACCTCACGTTGACTACAGCAGACGCCTAATCCTTAAATGTTCCGGTCTCGTGTAATACCATCCATATGGTCGCTATGTCAACCTGCACATTACAGCAAATATGAAAAACGTGCAGTGAGAAACAACGTTCTCATGATCTCAACCTTTACGGCAAATTAATCAACCTCGTAGTAGCATGTTACGTACGCCCTGTGTTCCCATCTTAATTTTATCCGCACAGTGTAGCCATGACGACATCTATGCGTGTTGTGCCAGAAGATAACACGGAGTGAGGACTGGGTGTTGGACCGACTGACACTTTCAAATATTTATTGCAATTAAACACTTACAGCCGTCCGGAGTGGTAGCCGAGCTGTTCTAGGCGCTACAGTCGGGAACCGCGCTACCGCTACGGTTCCATAGTGCTCAGAGCCATTTGAACCACTTTTTTGAAACACTTACACAAATTATTCAATCATTAATAACGATCTTCCTTTTTCCGCACAACTTCTGTGGGTTACATGCCTCAGGGGATTTTCAGCAAGTTACTTGTAATTAAATAATTCACGGAAACCTACAACTAAATAGAACTACTTGATTTTAAAGTTTTAATTTACTTGAAATTAGTTAACCGAGAAACTGTAAAAGCATAACGACCATTTCCACAATTAAAATTTACGTGAATCTGCTTGAGAAGAAAAGTCGTAAAACAACATATAAGAGGTACAATTTTCTATTAACTGTGAAATAGTAATTAAGGGAATTTCTTTTATAAATGCATATCACGTACTTTCACAATCTGGTAGGCCTTAACAAGCGTTAAGCTTACTTTAAATTACCAACAGTTGTCAAAAATTTGTATTTTTTTTTTTTTTTTTTTTTTTTACCGCAGCTAGGTTGACAACCCAGGCGCCCCCGTAGCTTCAGACCCGCTATGTAGTCAACCGCGACGCAGCATACATACAGCGGCAAACAGCACCGTACTAGTACTGCTGACAATATCCACTGGAAGTCAACGAACGTCACATTTTACCAGACATTTCACCAAGTAATCTGAAAACAACCACAATTAGTTCCTGGAAATCAATATTATTAAGGACAGATACCCACAGGATTTTATCAAGCTGCGAGGTAGCTTCAGTGACACCACCGAAAAACCAGTCTACTCAACTTACGTAATTTTTTTTGTTTACAGTAACACCGTAGTCACACGTTACAATTTCGTTATTCATGAAGCACTAGGAATTGACACAATCGGATACCCCTGACACATAGTTAGCTCAAGCATTGTATGCTAACAGCATGAGTAAAACAATCATCGCCTCTTCTTTTTATATTTTAGAAGGATATTCCCTCAGCATAATTAAATACCAGACTCTGTATACATCTATATTTGAATGTTTGACACTATGATGCGAATGTTTAAAATCACTTTGCTTACTTCATACAGAAATATATTTCATTCCACATCCGTCTGCTCAGGAGTGGCATATGACATACATTCAAAGGTCCTGGCGAAGTGAAGAACAGTTCAGTCTAACATATGAATGACAACTACTTTTAAAAGAGACCATTTTGTGATGTAGGCACAATACTTAGCAGCAAAATGATAACAGACAGAGTATTGATTTGACACCACTAGTATCCATACAGGCTGCGTAATTAGAACTGTAGGGATGCGTTATACACAAATATAGGCGTAGAACACACGATTCGACGTACGGCCTTAATCCTTTGCTGTCTATAGGTCACCCAGTATACTACTGTCGTAGAAAATACAACAATTTCCGCCTCAGTCCACAGTCGCACGACATCATATTCATATGCAACCTTGCATCTGGATAAACACCGATCTCTTGCAAGGTTCACTGAGTGCCTTTAGGCAAACAATTTGCACACAATCGGTACTGAGAGTGTCCGGGAGGAAACCTCTGTCTCCTCGTGTCAAGCTATACCGGCCCTTCACTCTGCGCCCCTAGCTCCAGTTTCAGACCAAGGATGGCGCCACCGCCAAGCGTCGAAGACACTTACCGTCGCAAGTGTGCTACTCCACGGCACAGTGTGCATCTCAAGAGTATCTTGGTTACTGAACGATAGTGTCTCAACGAAGGTGCTAACCCAGTTTCCTGACGATACAAATGGGACAGTCCTACTTCAGCTGGATCTAGAATAATTTGCACGGAAGCAGCTCTTACCATGTCGCCAATGATTCTACTCCACCAATCCAACGGCGATCCCTTCGGTTGATCACTAGTAGTGAACGACCTTCGTTTCAGTCGTACGACTACATACCTTTCTCAGGTAACAAACATCATTTGCATAATAATGTCATGACTGCCTGCTTTTGCCAGGCGCTTACATAGTATGTGTTATGTTGTATCGGTAGTACGTATCACAGCAGCAAGTACCATTCGTCAGTCGCTTGTAACGGCTGCAGTGATGCCATAGACGCTATTGTTTCCCGATATGTGACGATTTATTCCTGTTAGGTAACCCTTGAGTTGCATACTATATCATTACTGTTGAAATTGTAAATATCACTCAGGCATTTATCGCAGTCAAAGGCTTTAGCAGCGAAACAGCTTTTAGTGGTAACAGGTATATACTTGCAGCCGAAATAAAGACTTTAAATTTACTTCCTGTAACGAAACAATGTAATTTTTTATTCTTTGTTTTAACTTTATTAGACACAGACGTGTTATACGTAATAAGTGATCTACAACTATTGATTACCATGATTGATAGAAGTGACAGTTTGATTAAACAGAATAAATAATACTCGAAAAGTAACACTTTCCCTTTTTCTAATTCACTACCGCGGTTCAAAGTTATTATGTACTATATTTTACATTGATTATTTTAAATGTTAAGTAGAAGATAACCAAACTCTAACCATAGATGTACAGTTTCGTTTGAGAAATAAAGGAGCATTCAGGGCAACTAGAAAGGGAAGTTAGTCAGTGAAGTGTGAAAGTACAAGAACCATTATGATCTTGTAGTGACGTAAGAATATTGGCGCATATAACACATATGAAACTATCTTTCATGGTAGATATCAGTATCATCTGTATTAATAGTCTGAAATCGTTATATAGACGGCTGTGAAAGAAAGCAAAAGACGAAAAATGCATGAAACAGAAAAGAAGAAACTTTGTGAGTCAAGATAAGCGTTGGTAGGGTAACAAGAGTCGTGTATGTCACTCATACGAATTTAATCAAATATATGAAACAAATCATTCAAAATGAGAAAAAACATGCAGTATTTTGTGAATGCATCATTCGCACTTCATCTCAAACTCTGACGAATCAGCGATTTCATTTAGAAGTGTGAGAGAAACATCGTTACTTCCAAGAATTTTCGAGGAGAAGATTGTCAAGGCCCTTTTAAATTTTACGACCTATTTATGCAGCAATGGAGGAGGAAAGATTGCATTAAAGGTTCTTTTGTAAACTCCAATAAAGTAACACTTGTTCTGAATGGAGTTTTGCGAAGAAATTATAATAATGCATCGGAAAATCCGAATGAGGAAACCGTTGCAGGGGTTACGGAAACGCCGCCTGTAGGAGGAACGCAAGCAGAACAGGCGCCAACGATCACGATCGTAACAGTTACAGAACTTGACAAAAGTTTTTGTAATACGCACGTCTGGAAATGACTTCAATATCATTACAACAGAGACAAGGTCCCAAAGATTCTGATAGGACCAACCACAATTAGGGAACCATCGACATAAGAGAAACATATACTCGCTAGCGAATTATTCTCCTGGCAAATATAAATAGACTTGTGCAATCGCGTTGGAGTAATAAATATATATTTTAAAACATCTGTCGTGTAGATATTTATACTGCAATGAGACGGCAAATCTTTTGTGACCGAGTATAGTAAGCCCCAGAAGCAAATCAGGATCTCGATAACGTTTGAATTTCCGAGCCCATGAGAAATTTATTGCATTCCAGCGCTTGCCTTGGCTGTTCGTTATTGGTTTGCTTTGCTGAACCACCCAGCGAACTGTTCTTTACACGTATGCGGTAACTGCGGAAATAGCTGACTTGCGGGATAAAATGAATTCAGTATTTCGTTTTTTTCTATGCCATCTCTTTTTACTCTTTTTACTGCGTATATTTGTTTCTCTTACGTAGTAGCAAGAGACGTCTCACGTTAGCTGAACTACAACAAAAACCCTCTGGATGACAGATATGATACAAGCATCTGGTCTGGTCTTGGAGCATAGAAATTCTGCCTGCCACTTCATCTCTGTCTTCTGCGTTGTCCGCCATGTTGCTGTTAGGCAAAATGTTTGTTCAGTCGATACGTGGATAACGATCATGCACTTATTTCTGTTGCGAGACCTAAAGTCGTAGCATGTAACAGCACTTTAGGCAGAGAAATATCAGATCAGCACACCGTTGCAATTTTTCTCCCCACAGGACCAGAATAATTCCTCCCTCCACGTAAGTTAAGCTAGTGTTACTGACTCTGCAAATGCTGACAGAATATCACGACTGTCGCATTAAATTAATATATAAATCCATTACCTGTCGTCTTTTATACGTAAATCTGTTGTCGACATAAATGAACTACATGTAGAATCTAGAATTGGATGGTCTTCCGTGTACTTATAAAATTTCTTCTTAAGGAGTACTTGTCAAACGGATCAGTCAGAGCTGTTTCAATTAACATGCATTTATGACGCGATTTGTGTGCTTGTAGAGCAGATTTTACATCGCAGATTACCCTGTACACGTCATTACCAGGCTGTAGAGGAGGGATAATCCAATGTGTGCATATGGCTGCCAAGGATTTTACCTCGGTGAAAGGACTGGTGCGGGGTACAATCAGGCTCATGATGCCAATTTAGGAACTACTTAGTCGAGACGCAACGGCTCCACTGTCTGAAAAGTCGACAAGACGGCCAATAGGGCCATGTGCTGACCCCATGACACTCCATACTGCATCTGCATGATGCTGCAAGCTAGAGGATAACGCAGCGATTGGTCGACATTGCTTGGGCCTTCAAAGCCTGGACGAGGGGCTCTATGTTACACTTGCAGGTTTTTGGGGTATAAGGGTTGATACTTTTGTTATTGACAGGACAGGGGACAGGTAGACTAATAGTTCTAGCTATTAGGAGTAGTAAGGTTTCAGTTAGCACCTCCAAGTTAACATGGCAAGAGAAAGCCATCATCGCTTACTTTTCCCTCGCCAGTATGTCAGATGTTGATGCGGAGACGCGTGGACGCAAAACATTTTGTCTATACTGACATGTGTAGTCCACTTAACGATGCAGTTACAACTATGCAGGAAACATCAGGTAGTAAATTATATGACATGTTCGAGGAAAGACTGTAAAAACAAGTGGGTACATATTAAGGTGCCAACGACACAATATCGGTACTTATACCCCTAACATCACACACACACACACACACACACACACACACACACACACACACACACACACATACATACATATATATATATATATATATATATATATATATATATATATATATATATATATATATATATATAAACCACCCGGACTCTGTAGCGCAGGACGTTAAAGACTGTCAGTCTGGCATTGGTAAGTACCTCTGTCAGCATTGGAGTACAGCTGTGCAGTTGGTGCAATGGACAGCGTTTTGGGTTAAGTCGAAGTTTTGAGTCTGGATCTACGCTTTCGTTTTAGTTTGCTAATTTCATTCTGTCATATAATATTGTAGTAGGCCTATACACCGTATCTTACGCCACACGTATTCCACATTTACGTAGTACAGTGTTTTGTAACGATGAATATAAAAAACGTGGTCACATTAGTCAGAAACAGGCAGTTGAGATAAATAATCTCTCATAAGATAGACTAAATGCAAAAACAGCATTAATTTCGAGATGATAAAAATGGCTGCACAGTTAAATAGCTCAAGATCTACTTGGTATTTATACTGCATGTAGTATGTCTGCACAAATGTAAAACATTAGCAATCAGTGACAATAATAATTTCCATGTTACTGACGGCGTGATGTTTACAAAAGAATACGTTGTTCTCAGAGCATGTGCCCAAAGCCACCCCCCCCCCCTCCCACCTCTTTTCAAGTTCAAACACTGCGTGACCCACTGGATCAAAGTGCTCTGGACTCTTCGCAACGTGGCTGCATCCACAGATGCAAGAACAGCATGAACACCTGTTATCAGTTCTTCCACATGGGTCAGCGGAGCAGAATACACTAGCTCGTTCACGTGTCCCCACAGGAAAAAATAAAAGGTGATTTAGGTCAGGTGAATTCGGAGGCCTTACAAGTGGACCTCTCCGTCAAAGCCATGTCGCTGAAAATGGTCTATCTAAATACCGTTGTACATTAACTCCAAAGTGTGAAAGTGTACGATCATGTTGGTACCATAGCCTCTGCTCAAAACGAGGTGGCACATCTTCCAGTGCGTCAGGTAAATACACATCAAAAGAATGTTTGCATCACCTCGGTTCCAAGTGTTCCGGAACCTGTATAGAAAACTGGAATAGAGATCAACATAAACATCATTCCCGCCCTTTTCATTGCTCATGAAAACCAAACATTGCATGTTGTACCACTATACAGCGAGACTGTCAGAGATGGTGGTCCAGATTGCTGTACACACCGGTAGCTCTTATACCCAGTAGCATGTCCCCTTGCATTGATGCATGTCTGTATTCGTCGTGGCATACTATCCACAAGTTCCAGATTGTCCCACTCCACAACGGCGATTCGGCGTGGATCCCTCAGAGTGGTTGGTGGGTCACTTCGTCCATAAACAACCCTTTTCAATGGATCCCAGGCATGTTCGATAGCCCTTCCTGGCATAAAGTAACAATGCGGACACGATCGGACCGCGATATTGACCGTCTAGGCATGGTTGAAATACAGTCAACACGAGCCATGTACCTCCTTCCTGGTGGAATAACTGGAACTGATCGGCTGTCGGATCCCCTCCGTCTAATAGGGTCTACTCATCCATGGCCGTTTACATCTTTGTGCGGGTTTGGTAATATCTCTGAACAGTCAAACGGACTGTGTCTGTGATACAATATCCATAGTCAACGTCTGTCTTCGGGAGTGTTGGGAACCAGAGTGATGCAGGACTTTTTTTGATATTTGTAGATTGAGAGGAATACATGATACGTTCGTGGAGTCAACGGGTCAGGCAACTAACAGGGACTCAAACTACTGTTTTCCAATATTCCGTCTCAGACGTTGATGCCAAAGCGAATTTGATAATTAAGGTCACAGATGAAGTGCTGGTTAGCGTCACACCAATTGTGGGCATGGTTCATATTGAAGAACCGTCGCAAGTGAGAGCGTCTTCAGCCGGCCGCTGTGCCCGAGCGGTTTTAGGCGATTCAGTCTGGAACCGCGTGACCGCTACGCTCGCAGGTTCGAATCCTGCCTCGGGAATGGATGTGTGTGATGTCCTTAGGTTGGTTAGCTTTAAGTAGTTCTACGTTCTAGGAGACTGGTGACCTAAGTTGTTAACCCACATAGTGCTCAGAATCATTTGAACCAGTTTTTGAATGTGACTTCATCTTACCGTATGACAGTGTTCATGAATTCAGCATTGACTTCCTGTTGTTGTTGGAACCATTCACAGAACTACATTTGCAGAGGCCGGTCTGCAGAATGCAGGTGCTGCGTTAAAGAATTATGACAGGGGTGCAGCCCCTGCTCTTGCAGCACGTCAAAGACCGTGCGTTGCGAGACACGCAGGACCTTGCTGCGTGTACTTGACTGGGGTTCTTGGTCTATGACTCCAGAACAGCTTCCTCAGTAGCTAGAGTAGAGTACGGCGAGTCCGTGGACGAGTTCTGTCACGCTATGGTACAAGGAGAGAAGCTTTCACCCGAAGGTGAAGGTGCTGACGACGGAAAACATTTTGTCTAGGTGATGTCGACGAGGATATCTACCAACATATTCACGAGCGCCACCACAAGCATATCCATGTATTGATCGTTTGTGCTTGCTATACGCCTGTCACACTGTTTTAGAATAACACAAGAAGGAAATACAATAAAAGTACGAATGTACACAGAGTCAGTCGCGCATTACTCCACTAGCAACCAGTCCCTGCCCGGTGAACAACGTATACAGTATCAGCAGGCTGTTCTACCTAACGTGCACACCTCTCTAACAGTTATTATTCAGCATGATTAATCAAGACACTGCTAATTGTGAAATCTTGGTTTTCGAATTAGAATGTTTCCCTAACTATAATGGACGTGATGGTTCCACATTTCCATAAATAGTAATACTAGTGACGCATGAAATTACTAACTAAACAGCATGCGCTTGTCAGACTCAATGTTGAGAGGCATAATTAGTGGTTCCATGGTGTTGATACAAACAATTGGTAACCTAGTTTGGAAATTATTTTCAAAACACCATTGCTAGCCCTACTGGTGAAGTAAGGTTCTAACAAAGTACAGGGTGATTCAAAAAGAATACCACAACTTTAGGAATTTAAAACTCTGCAACGACAAAAGGCAGAGCTAAGCACTATCTGTCGGCGAATTAAGGGAGCTATAAAGTTTCATTTAGTTGTACAGTTGTTCGCTTGAGACGCTGTTGACTAGGCGTCAGCGTCAGTTGATGCTAAGATGGCGACCGCTCAACAGAAAGCTTTTTGTGTTATTGAGTACGGCAGAAGTGAATCGACGACAGTTGTTCAGCGTGCATTTCGAACGAAGTATGGTGTTAAACCTCCTGATAGGTGGTGTATTAAACGTTGGTATAAACAGTTTACAGAGAATGGGTGTTTGTGCAAAGGGAAAGCTAAGGTGCTACTGTAACTGGACTACAGTATCTGGAGATGTTAGAGAATTGGCTGTTCCCTCAGCTCGAACAAGAAGCACAACAATTCATATTTCAGCAGGATGGAGCGCCACCACATTGGCACTTATCTGTCCGTAACTACCTGAACGTCAACTACCCGAGGCGATGGATCGGCCGCCAGGCAGCCCGTGACAGAGCACTTCATCACTGGCCTCCAAGAAGCCCTGATCTTATACCCTGCGATTTTTTCTTATGGGGGTATGTTAAGGATATGGTGTTTCGGCCACCTCTCCCAGCCACCATTGATGATGTGAAACGAGAAATAACAGCAGCTATCCGAACTGTTACGCCTGATATGCTACAGTGAGTGTGGAACGAGTTGGAGTATCGGGTTGATATTGCTCGAGTGTCTGGAGGGGGCCATATTGAACATCTCTGAACTTGTTTTTGAGTGAAAAAAACCTTTTTAAATACTCTTTGTAATGATGTATAACAGAAGGTTATATTATGTTTCTTTCATTAAATACACATTTTTAAAGTTGTGGTATTCTTTTTGAATCACCCTGTATAATGGTCCTGAATATGGCAAGGATAGTAGTTGGTACTAATGGATGAAACTATTGGGAGAGGGTACACAGAAAACAGGTTTGGAATCTAGTACACGCAGACTATTTTTAGCATATGAAAATAATGCACCTCGACCAAGTTCCGAACCCTGGACCTCCTGCAATTTTAGTCACTGCACTAACTGCACAATTTTGTGCGTAAATGCTAACGGAGGTAGTTAATTTCAGGTCATCGGACAAAGTACTCGTTGGACAACACCGTCCCTGGCAGGCCTCTTGAATGTGAGTGAGCGACGCCGTGACGATTGGCCAATTTCAACGATAAGTAACTCGGAAAGGGCGTAACGTATCGAATCTTTTTCTTAACATTTATGTCTCAGTACAACCTTCCCTGAAACATCATCCCTACAAGACATTTTCTGACCACCCTGTACATATATAGTCTCCATTACACATGTAAAAGACCATGAATGAATAAGTGTGTGTGTGTGTGTGTGTGTGTGTGTGTGTGTGTGTGTGTGTGTGTGTGCGTGCGTGTGGGTAGTTAGAGGCAGTTTTGTCCACGCCCCCTGTATCGACACTCTTGCGACAGATGGGTTTGTGCACAGACATACTCTCCTGAGCTGTATTTCAATGTGATTGCGCAGCTTGTAGAAGTGATTAATGCATAATGTTTCAGCTTCTTTACTTTAGGAAAACCTTTCATGATATGTTTTGCAATTTTCGTTATTTAATTTCGTGAGGTCAGGTATTTTAATGGGAATATGGCTAGTTCAGTTCTGAGCTACTACCACTTGTGTCCCGAGTCTGATGCATTAGAAGTCATGAAATCTCCCCTTAGATGGTTTGACTGTTTATTAACCAATCGATCGTTTCGCGAATATTATGTCATGTGGGGAATATTGTGTTAATTCTGTTATGTTTGAATTTCTGACTGATCAACGTTGTCCGCCTGACACCCACATGTTTGTGATTGCATAGTTTTGAGTTAACGTAGCCATGCGTTTTGAAGAATGTGAAATTGTATCCCTCATGAATACTTGCTTATGGGGAGACTTATTACTCACAGACTATTTGTTTGGTTTTCTTTTGGACAGAAATTTTGCGACCATGCATCTCTGAAGTGATACCGCTTATCCTGATCTCTGTTCACCCCTTCTTTGGCATGATGGGAATAGATTGAATTATTGACTGCCACTTTCTCTCGGACGGTATCAATTTAAATGATCTTCATCTCCTGGTCTAGAACTTAAATGTTTCGACCATGAGGCCAATTCCACTCACAATTATAAATGCACGCTGATTGCTCTGTCTTGATAGATGCTAAGGTACATCCTAAATGAATATATAGTTATGAATGGGAATCGTAGGTTAAATTGTGTGCTGCTCTTTTCTATTGATAATTGTATATTATAAACGTGCTTTGAAGTATTCTCTGTGGCAATCCGATGTTTTATAGTCAGTAAATTGTCTTTATCTATGATAAAGGTATATATCATCTCTGTATAATGGATTCACCACCAATCACACCGCTTCCCATACACCGACATGCATTTAAGCCTGAATGTTTGATGCATATGTAGTATTGGTGTGTTATATAGAGGAAAGTAATAAGAAGGATTAAAGATAAACCATAACATAAAGCCAATGTGATTTCCATAACATTGCCTATGCTTAAATGCTTGCTTAGATTTGAATTATCAGTTGTGCAAGATAATTAATTATCTCATTTGTTCGGCTACAGTAAATGTAGCGTACCTGGAAGCACAGATTGCTCGTCATTATGTATCCGACAATCAACCCCCTTTATTTAACGTGTCTGTACAGGATTCCTTCTGTCTTACACCATAACAAAAATTTATTCACTCCTCTTTCATGTGGCGAGCCTGCCATGGTTCTAAGCAAACATTAGGATTTTCTGAAAACAGATGGATAATAGGATGTGCATTAATTTTTTTCAAAGTTCACAATTGTTTTATGCTGATTCACTATTGAATATCGGCGTTATTTGCAAAATATTAACAGTGTATTTGAATGTTCTTTTGGGCAAAATTTCGTTTATGTCGTTACACATCCCTTATTCTGCTTATCACTTTCCTCTAAAACCCCTTAATATTACTTATGCAATAATTATTTTTAAAAGTTTAGAGAAAGGACAATTTACTCCCTCAACTATTTTCATAAAGATTTTATTACAACGTTACGCAACTTGAGAGAGACTCTAGAAATTTAACGACCTGAGAAGGACAATGGAGCCTGGTAGGGCACTAAAAGCATGAGGTAAGTTGAAAGCAAGTGGCGGTGAGCCCATCCCTCAGTAAATCTTGCCGGACAGGCCCAAAGCTGCACAGGGCAGACAGAGCACCCCATAGTCGAGACAGGTCTCCAGCAGGACAATGCTTCTATACCTACATTGGCTGGGGGCGACGGACTGAAGGAACGTGTCTACATAGTGGGGTCTTAAACTGGGCATTGTGTACAACGCCACACTTTGTAAAAATTCACAAGATTTCGTGTTCGCCGATACTGCAAATAGGCTTGTGACCCACTTCCATCGGCCGCCTCGGTCGTATAAGAAACTCTGGCATCTGAGAAACGTTTAGAGACAGAATCTTTATGACACATCATAGCTAGGACTAACATGATGCAATGCAAAGGCGATTTAGATAAACATCTTTAAGATTATATCTGCTCGCTTTTTGCTGCGGGAAGCAACACGACTTCAAACAGAAAAATCTTCTCCCACCGCCAGTAATTGAGGGTTTCTTTTTTTTCAGAGACGCAGGTTTCTTAGCTCTTCCACTGGTTTGACATGAGTTTATGCTGTCGTGTAGGAGGGGAAATTTAGCGCCTCTAAAGCACTGTGATTGGCTCAAGACGGGGTGAAGGCGGTGTCGTTCATGCACTTTGCGGGAAACCGGAATTTTTGTATCTGGAAAGATGCAAGGCACTGGGGCTCTGGACGGTCTGGAAGCAACTTCTGTTCGAATCTCTAGTATGTGTGGTTGGTGCTTGGGACCGGTCATGAGATTTACTGCACTTCCAAGTAGTTACACTGGAGAGGCTATGGTGGAGTTCTTACTGTACCGTCAGTGTGGCTTCAAACATATCAGACTACTCGTTTGCTGAGGGCACACTTACTCGTTTTTGGTTTACCAGTCTTGACGTTTGGCATCCTTGTGCGCTGTGTCGTATAAGTGACCCAAATTCGTCTTTGATACGACCAGCGAACGGGTGTGTCACACACTGAAATCTACCGTGGTTACAGGTCTCTGGTAGAGAGTAACTTGCGATCCGTTGCCTGATCGCTAGACCGTGAGATTTTGCATTTCCTTTGCGGCCGCGACCGATTCACAGGTGCCGCCTTACTCCCTCGCCTCCACCGCACACATCTCACCAGCTGCAAGTTACATCGCTGCACGAAGTGAACAGGGTAACATACTGCTGCTCCGGCCTTGTGAGGGCGTACAAACTTCAATTGCCACTTGCTCTTAGCTGCACCGATATAAACTTATGTAGATTTGAACAGTCAAAGTCTGTTCAGCGTCAGATTTATTCAGATTGCGTTATCCACATTTTTAGGGCCAGTGTACTTGACACATTTCTGCCACCAAGGATCCCTGCCCATTGTGGTCTTAGAGCACCTCTTAGTTGTTTACAATATCCTATGGTAACGTGTTTAACATAAATTCTGTCTGTCTTTGTTTTTGGGGAAATAAATGTTGTGAGTGAACTAGGTTTTGCATACATTCTTAATCATTTTTTTGTAGTCACTCCAAGGTTAATTTTCATTGTGGCGTCCCATGCCGGGTTAACTTTCATAGTGGCATCCCCTGCCAACTTCTCAATTATTTTTATATAGCCCCCAAACGTGCTAACTTTCATTGTGGAGTTCCCTGCCAGGATCTGGGACTGATGGCACCCTATGTGACCGTCAGATCGCGTTGATTAATATAGTCACTCAATTTGCTGGCCCTTACGCAGAATTTTGCAATGATGGTACTTTCTGTGACCGTCAGATTGTAGATAGTGTTGCATAATGAAGTTTCTGTTCTACACGTTTAATGTGGTGCACTCGGTAGAATAGATTCACGCTGCTGGCGCCTAATCATAGTACTAATATTTAATTATTGTATGGGTGTATTTTATGTTGTGGTTTTGACTTCTGTGGCACTTGATTGTTTCTGACGGCGAACGGCGTTGTGGTGATTTGTTAGGACAGATTGAGATTTTTCTTTGTTAGCACAGACAAGCGTGCTGTTATTTGTATTCGTTGTCAGGAACTAGGAATCAGTAGCTCACGGGAGCGTAATTTAGAGTAGAATCTTCGTGGCATAGGAATGTGTAGCTTTTAATTTCATTTGGGTCAGAATTAGAGTGCATGCTTAGAAGAAGCAACGCACGTTTGCTACTGAGTAGCAGAAGTGATTGTGTTTTGTTACCAAAGGATTCGCGTCAGATTATTAGCGGTGACTAGTCAGATATTACACGGGGTTCTCAGGTAAATGCAGTTGCGGACTGGGAAGAAATGTTGAACGTAGAACCTGCAGAGTATGAAAACATGTCTCATTTAGGTGACTGAAGTGAACAGGAGACCGCAGCAGAACGAAATGTAGGCGCTGCTGGCACGAGACGCACTATCAGTGAGACTGGCAGAACAGAATGACGAACGAAACGTTACAGAATGGCGGAATCTCCTTCATCTAGTCATGGAGGTTTCTGCAGTGGATCTCGGTTTGAGGCTCTCATGCAATTCATGCAAGAGGTGGAGAAAAAGAGACTGGAGGAAGAGGAGGAAAGACATCAATTAGTCATAAGAACGGTCACAGACAGTGTAGAGGGAGTCAAGAAAGAGATCGCAGGAATCCGAGAAGAGCTATAGAATGTCAGGAAAACGACAGCAGAAACGCGTGAGGTCGCGGACCAGACGAAGTGCGATGCTAAAACAGCGCTATTGGTAGTGCAAGTAACTCGAAAGGACGCATCAGTGGGCAAAGAACAAGTTAACTGGCAAGAACTGAGGTGTGTAAGACAAAAATGGCACCTGCAACTCTCCAAAAACAAGGCAAAAAAAAAGTTAAAGAAACGCAGGAAAAATGAGTGAGGCTGCGAAGCGAATTTAACAGACAGAAATCAAACAGGCCGAAATGTCTGAAGTTAAAGATCAGCAGATCCGAGTCGCCTCTCAACAAAACGAGTTGGCGAAGAACGTTCGGCAGGAACATGAGCTGATCGCGCAATTGCAAACACAATCTCGTCCAGCAGAGCGCCATGGAGAGCATCAAAAGTGAAGAAAATGTTTTGCGACTCTCCGAACCGCTATGTGACTAAACACCCCCTGCACATGGGCGAATGCAGCAGGAACATGCTACTGCCCGGCGAAACGCGTAATACAACACGCTCCGTCGGTAACACGCAGCATGTCAGAGACCGAGCCGGAAAACAGCTGAACACGTCTGCGGAGGCCAGAAACGTTATTATGTGAATCTGACAACACGAGGGAACACCATAACAGTGCACGAGGATCGTTTGAGCACGGATATATGGAACCACAAGCTGCAGACGAGAAGGAATCTTCGTGCGGCGGATACGTCGAACCTTTCGACCACAAACGTTTCTTGACGATTCTGAATTTTCAAGTATGCAAGGAGGCAAACAACGCATTACATCCAAAGACCTGGATGACACAGTGCGACCACGTGCTACCAGAATACTGGCCACTGAAGTACAAGCTCCAGTTTACCTGTGGTTTCTTGGAGAGGTCGATTGCAGAACATATGCTCGGATTTGTGGAGAGTTATCGCTCCTACCAAGAATTTAGGGACGCATTCTTTAGCACATATTGGGCGTAAGACACACAGAAGAGGATAAAACAGGAGATCATGTTAAGGAAGGACTTACAAGTGTCAGGATTCCACAGTCTGTCAAATTCTTCGAATCCCTGGTCACGAAGAACCGATTCTTGGGTCAACCGTACAGACCCAAAGAAATTATCAGGCACTGCTACGTTAAATTACAAGCAACTGCTCATCGGTAGATGCAGAAATTCAACAGAAGCTTTCAAGAGCGCGCTGTGCGAACTCGAGTGCGTGAATGAAATTCACAACTTCCGGGAAAGAAGCAGAAATAATGACCGTAACTGGCCAGATTCGGCAGAGAGGAATGACGATGGACGAAATGGGGGAAAACATCGATCGAATCGAAACCAAAATTCAAACTTCAGTTGGAATAACCAGGCATGATGGCAAAACAGAAGAAGACGAGGAAACTATAATCATAATAACAACGACTACCAACGAAACGGAACCTGGAGAGAGCAACAGAACTCGAACAAGTGCTAAGAGGATTCTAGGGACCAACCAAAAGCAATAGCAGGACCTGCAACGGTCACGGTCAATGTGTGTGAAATCATATGGGACTTAACTGCTAAGGTCATCAGTCCCTAAGCTTACACACTACTTAACCTAAATTATCCTAAGGACAAACATACCACCCATGCCCGAGGGAGGACTCGAACCTCCGCCGGGACCAGCCGCACAGTCCATGACTGCAACGCCTAGACCGCTAGGCTAATCCCGCGCGGCAACGGTCAATGGAATGACCAACGTAGTGAATATGCGGAATTGAGGTCACCTAACCCACCGCAGGGGTAACACAGAGAAAATTCAACCAGGAATTGATACCATTCGTAGAAAAATGTACATAATAGATTTATAGATCAGAGAAGGTGCTGCATGTAAATGATCTCCATGGATAAACAGTTTAACGTAATTTACTTAGGGTAATTTTCCATTTGTTTTATTTCTGTGTTATTTAGGTTCTTTGTCATTTCCATTAGTTTTCAGATGAGTCCTAGGTGAACGTGGTCAAATGAGTTGCGTATTTGTGACATCTTCGCGCCAACATTTTCGGGGAAGGTGTCAGATTCAATTAAAATTCCGTTGCCAGTTATATGTAATCACCAGATGGCACTTTTTGTGGCATACCAAACAGGGCACCTTCCAATACTGAGTACTCCAAACAACTGAGTACTGCTATTATTTCTTTGGGCTTCACAATTGTTGTCCGATTTCCACAACTGAGCGTGGTACTCTTCAAAAAATGGTTTAAATGGCTCTGAGCACTATGGGACTTAACATCTGTGGTCATCAGTCCCCTAGAACTTAGAACTACGTAAACCTAACTAACCTAAGGACATCACACACATCCATGCCCGAAACAGGATTCGAACCTGCGACCGTAGCAGTCACGAGTTCCAGACAGAAGCGCCTAGAACCGCACGGCCACACCGGCCGGCGTCGTACTCTGTCATGGCATTCTCCTAGATTAGCCGAGCGGTCTAAGGCGCTTCATTCATGGACTGTGCGGTTGGTCCTGGCGGAGGTTCGAGTCCTCCCTCGGACATGAGTGTGTGTGTTTGTCCTTAGGATAGTTTAGGTTAAGTAGTGTGTAAGCTTAGGGACTGATGACCTTAGCAGTTAAGTCCCGTAAGATTTCACACACATTTTGATCATTCTCGTAGAGTAGCCTTCACAATTATCACCATGGTCGATTAAATTGTTTCTGTTTACTTTCCATGGTTTCTTGTACACTGTCCAAGGGACGGATGTATGTCACTTTATGTTTTTCGTGATGTCTAGATGGCAAATTATGCCATAGAACATGTGCGTCTCGATTTTCGGATGTGTTTCGTATGGTGTAGCAGCCCATGCTTTGGGCGCGTATCGACGCTAAGACTCATTGTGTCATGAGCATATGAGTCTCGTTTTTCGGACGTGTTTCGTATGGCGTTAGCAGTCCACGCTTTGGGCGCATGTCCATGCTAAGACTCGGTGTGATATGAGCCATCATCATCTGTCATGCGATGTAGCCTGTCTCGTGGTGGAATTTTGCCAGCGCCATCTGAGCGCCGTCGGCGAAATACTGTGTATGGGGAATTATCACAAACAAGTGCAAGTCATGGTAGAGTGGCGAACTCCAGACCAAGGTATAGGAAGCAGAAACGAAATGATGGACCATGGATGAGACTTGAATAAGAAAAATGTATATATATTTGATCGCGAAATGGAAACCACTGTGAAAATCAAAAATGTGTTATATGCAATAGTTAGTTACACATTCCAGCTACTTCTCTACATAGTCGCCGTTCCGACTTACCCATTTGTCGTAGCATAGTACCAACTTTCCAATACCCTCGTCGTAGAAGACGGCCGTCTGTGCTTTCCACGAATTCTCTGCGCTGCTCCACAGCTAGTTGTCTGTGTCAAAATGTTGTCTTCATAGCCAGGGGTTTATTGGGCGGAGATAAATTTCATGGGCAGTCAGTTAAGGGCTGTATTGTGGGTAACCAAACACTTGCCATTGAAAACGTTGCAGGAGCATCTTCGTTGCCCCTGCAGAGTTGGGCCGAGAATGGTCATGAAGAAGGAACCGCCTGACTGTTGTGTTACGTGGACTCCATGACATCAGGCGAAACCTCTTACCAGGCCCTCATATTTAGCGGAAGACGCTGTTTCCTAGGCATCTTTACATGCTCACTATGTATTCAGAACTGGAAAGAGCGACGTAACGCGATCGAAGGCCATATTGGGGACACTGGCCAGTAGATGTGTACAAAGCTTCATTGGATTTTCACAGTGGTTTCCATTTCGTGACCGATCGGAACTTACTTTCCGAATAGCCCTCGTATTTTGTCCATTAAATTATCAGTTAACGTGTATTATTGTTTTCATTTCTATGTTGAAAGATATATCATCCAAGACAAAGATTGCCCTTTTTCCTAATTATCGTGATTGTGTGATCAATCTGCAGTTGTATTCATATTGTAAAATGGTATGCTTTGAAGTATGTGAGAGAAATTTGCGAGGGAATTTCTAGATGGAGAGTGTAATGAAAACATGATTACGAAGAATAAGTACATAGGATAGATACAGAGTTTGTAGATGGATAGCGGATTTATGAAGATCGGCGCCAAGAGAGCACCGTGAGTAATGGTAGCAAGAGACGCTGATGGGGCGTTTTCTTTTTTTTTTTTTTTTTTTTAAGTTGTTGCCAGAGAAACACAGCCGCACTGTGGGATCACTGATATATTTCTAATAGATGATGGTGCATAGGATGTGTTCAGGTCAAGCATTTTGTATTGACAGATTTTTCATAATCTGTATTCCAGAGAAGCCGTGTGTAGTGCTGCCTCTGTTGAGCAGACATTTCATGAAGAAACCACGCAAGAAGGGAACAGGCCACAGAACAACTAAGTAGCGACACAGAGGCAGAGAAGAGATACTGACTGATGACTAGACAATACGGAGTATATTTATTGTTAATAATGTACTGTCTTCCTACCTGTATCGTTTGTATGTATTCTTTATACCTGTAAAGTGTACAATGGAGATAAAAAAATATCGGAATTCTTGGACGAAGACCTCAAAAATAATATCAGACTAATCTTGAAGAATAATTTTGCATGCTTTACTCAATAGACTAGAAATTCCAAAGGTTCATGATTGCAGTAAGATTTTTCGGAAACCGTTCAGGACTTGTCCTGGGGCTACTTTTTCTGACAGGAACCCACGTATTGGATGGAGTAGTTAAAAATGAAGAGATGAAATTAAACGATCCTTTGTATGACTTAAAAAAAAAGTTTGAATGAAGACTCACGAGGAAAACCTCAGAAGGCAGACTTGACTTCAGAGGGGACATAGCACACTTTTTGTAGATGTGTGTATGTAATTTGCCAATTAACTATTTCCTTGTGTTCACTTATGGTTCAAACAGCTGAATACTAACAATGTGGCATCTTATACAGAGTGATCTGCATGATTCAACAATTTAGTAGCTTGACAGATTTTTTGTATGTGATATAGTTTTTCTATTCTATTCTTTTGAACAATTGATCCTTTGATCGTGAAGCCATGGGGCAGAGATAATGTCATTTTGTTTGATTTAGTGAGCTAGTTGCATGCACATTATACTGCTGAGTATTACGATTGTTAGAAGAGTCACGGAAGTGTGAATCTGTGAAAGTCGTGATTCGAGTCAGAGTAGGGGTAGTGTAATGATGTAGATGGGAATGACATAAGATCGAGTTAGGAAGTTGTTGGATAAGTAGCAATAGTTCCCACTTGGGGAGGTAACGTGAAAGGCGTATACAGTATAACATAAAATGTAAACAGTTAGCATTTCGGGTATATGATTGTGGTGATGGAAAATGGAAATAGTGTTGGTTTCTTCATCTTTCCCCCATATTCATTTGACATTGCTTCCTGTGAGATGTTAGTATAAATATCCAGGGCTTCTATTTTGAGTCACTTCTATGTAAAAATACGGTTTGAATGGATATGGTGACCCACTCCTGTAAAGCACCACTGGAGGCTTGCGTAAAAATAATCCTTAAAGGGATCGATGCTGTGTATAGCATTGTAAAATGTATTGTTTATACAATTATAAGACGAGTCGCAATGTAACTGGGCCATGAAGCAAGCTTAAGCAGTTGAGACAGATCTCCCACACTTCCAGAAGCCCGCCTTGTGCCATCACTGCCCCGGTCACGGGAAAGCCCCTCCACCGTGCCATTCCCTCGCCTTTACCATTCCTGCCTTGTATGGGGGGGGGGGACACAGATCGCTGAAAGCAGGGGCCTGACTCGCTGATGTCTGATGTCACGAGCGTCATGCTGAGGAAACTGACAGCTGAGTCGTTGGCGATCCCTGCTCTGTACTGGCCAACGACCCGAGCGACTCAGAAGGAGACCGACAAATCCCTCGCAGCTCTTGGGGAATACAAGCTCAAAGACATGCTGCACTGTGAGCAGCGTTAAGAGCCAGCGTGGTGCATATATATAGTGGCATATGGCGAATACAATTATGTTCAATGTCAGTCCGCCGTTAAAAGAAAAGAGTCTACATACATAGCTCTAGAACACCCCTGTGATTTTGTGCTCTGTGCCTAGTGATGAGTGAAATGAAAATCAGTGTTAAAAACGTGACTCCGGACTTTTTTTCACTGTTAGCTGTAAACCATTGAATTTTGTATCTGTTATAGTGAGGTACAGACTCGCCTTCATTACTGTGATCTGTGAGCAGTTGGCAAACAAATATCGATCTTTTATTATTAACGAAGTCTATTTACTACAGACATTTATGAAATTATGTTCTTTTTATGTTTTATTTACACTGTTTATTGACCTAACTACATTATTTGAGCTGCAACCACAGCGTTATTATTTATTGTAAAGTTATTTTAACTATAGTTGATCATTTGTCTGTCCAAATGAGTCGCTCCTTTTAATTATGTTTGAGATAATCCAAAGAGGATATCTATTCATATTTCTCAACGATTTTTCTTGAATGACTGACAGTGATTGACGTTACTACATAGTTCTATACTGGAATGTTAAAATGAAGTACATATGTTTTCCCACGACGCTTTTAATCTCAGCATATTAATAAAATCTTTGAAAATTTCTAGTTACGACGCATTCGGGAGGACGACGGTTCAATATCGCGTCCGGCCATCCTGATTTAGGTTTTCCGTGATTTCCCTAAATCGCTTCAGGCAAATGCCGGGATGAATCCTTTGAAAGGGCACGGCCGACTTCCTCCCCATCCTTCCCTAATCTGATGAGATCGATGACCTCGCAGTTTGGTCTCTTCCTCCGAAATCAACCCCCAACCTAGTTACGAAGGTTAGATGTCTCTACATAACGAACTCAATTTTCTCACCATGTTATGTGTGTCTCTTACCTAAAAAAAAAAAAACTCTTAAATGCAAAGTATTTAGACCAGGTTAGAGTGTATGATGTGTCTCTCACCGTGAAAGGACAATGCCCCAGTAAAATTCTTTCATGTGTTGCTTATTTAATGCTACATTTTAGGCAAAATTTCCACTCTGCGTTGAACGGCGAAGAACGTCCACAGCGAATTGCAAACATTGTGGCTTAAATACGTGTAACAGTTGCAGTCGGTATGGACATATTTTGAACGTTTCCCAAGGACCGGGTCCACAGTCGTCCTTCGGATTTGCAGCTCCCGCGACGCCCTCCGAATGGACTTCTACAGCGAACCGTATCCGTTCTGTGTCGGCTACACTTGTTCCAGATCGTCCAGTATCGTGCTTCGTATCAACGCTTCCTACCGGCACAATATTCCTGTACCACCTACGTATCGGCGTCCGCGATGGTGGTTGCTTCCCACACCGTGTTTGGAAGATTATTTGAACATGCATGACCTATTTGGTCTGAACCATTCCACACACTGAGCCTTTTCTTGAGCTGTTGTCATTACGCTTCTATCAAGACGCGCTGAACTCACGCAAACAAAACAGTGTTAGTTTGACCGCCTCATAAACCGAACATGGTGCGACTATCTTAATTCGCTTGGGTGCTATAACACATTGAAGTAGCAGCGTATCTCTTGAGACACACATTAAGATAGGGAAAGCCAGTTAGGTCATCCACCGCACTGCAGAAAATGTAAGTTTAGTTGCCTGTTTCAAGTTTAATAAAATATTTTTCGGACCAGTTTTTTTTCCCCTATCGTGTATATGGTGAATATACAGTCATTCTTCTTCACCTCTCTTATTTAGTGCTAGGCATTCAGATTCATATAGCCCTCTGATTCAATTACTGCTGCTCGTGTTTAATTTTTGCCTGGAATGATACTGATCTTTTAATATGGAGCCTCGCGGGATTAGCCGAGCGGTCTCAGGCGCTGCAGTCATGGACTGTGCGGCTTGTCCCGGCGGAGGTTCGAGTCCTCCCTCAGGCATGGGTGCGTGTGTTTGTCTTTAGGATAATTTAAGTTAAGTAGTGAGTAACCTTAGGGACTGATGACCTTAGCAGTTAAGTCAAACACACATTTGAACATTTTTTTAAGTATGTCTGTTGCAGGTGACATTGTATGATAACTCCATTTTCTTCGATATTTCTGTACTTGAAATGTTATCTAGTTCATTTGATTGTATCCACTCTGCCAAACATTTAAACTCATCGACTCCTCTGATGTTTCCACGTTGTTTTTGTATATATTTTTCTCTGTTGTGTTTATGTTCATTGCATTCCGGTTTAAGTATGATCTGATTCAAATTATAGTAATATCGGACTACCAACAGTCTGTCCCTGAATTAGACTACTTTCAGTCAGTGGCCTAGTGCTTATTTCGCAGAATTTTAGAGGTTTTTCTTCCTATAACACAGCACAAGAGCAGCTGCTCGGACAGAGATTGACTTCTGATTCTGTGTACTTCTCTTAGTTCCTCTTTCCTCTGAGATGTAGAATACTTCCTACATAAACGTTTTTAATGCACGGAAATGACATAATGGCAACTCGTGTCGCCGTAAGGGGAAGAATAAGTGGATTTGCAACAGCTCTTACAGACAGATTCTAGAAGATCTAGTCACGTGTACTGTCAATGAACGCATCCACCAACTCGTAGATTAATGTGATTTTCAAAATGGGTACACGAGACAGACAGTCGAAATGTAAGTTTCGATTTTAAAAATTCATTCCACGGGAGACTACTGTCACATTAATTTTATGTTCCACCACCACACAGACAACAAATGAAAGATTTGGAAATAGGCACTGGCAGTTTCACAAAACTAGACTTCTCAAACTGACACTTGACACAATAGATCAAATGACCTGTCGCCTTTCATTTCATTATTGCTTGTGGCAATAGTTTCCAAATCAACTGACGTAAGTGGTATAGGACACTTTCGTCGAATTTCATGCATTTCAGAAGGAATCGTCGTACTTTCTCTCCCTATGTCTTTCCGTTCTCTTGTAACAAAACGTAGTAGATGATGATTTGGTTTACTTTCAAAAATATTTCTCATCATGAAAAAACAATCTCGATTAATTCTACGTCCCAGCGTTAACTTATACAACACGTGTAATTCTCATTCTTTCAAATACTACGAACGGACGTGTCGGTTTAACAAAAATTATACAGTTAATAAGAATATTTGGATACTGCGATCTGTTCACCAACCCGTGAGTGGTAATTACAAGTATCAACTCATTTTTTCTCAGTTTTCCCCGCTAGCAGACCACCACACTCATAAATACACGTGCGTATTTATAAATAATGTTACTAGACAGAAATTTTCCATCTGGAAAAAGAAATTACCAAGCTACACCCTTTTCTCCTAAGCAGTTAATGAAAATCTGGCATTTAAACGTATTCCAGTGAAACAGACACTTCAGTTAAAATCTACTGCCATTATGGAATGAATGAGAACAAAACTGGTTGAAAAACAAAACTTATGAAATAAATGAAAATGTAAAGTTCATCAGAAGAGAATCAAACTAGCTGAAAACATAAATATGTAGGTAAATGTTGAGTAACCATGAAATACATAATTCCACGTTGAAAAATCATGGAACACAAAGACGGAAAAGGTTAAAAATACGATGCACATCTCAACGAAATGGAGTGGTACTTTTGATATACGGAATCGAGAAACAATGAAAATGATCGCAAGAAGACAGTTACAACACCGTAACGAATCGTTTTTCCGACAAATATTTGGATTACCATCGACTACTGTGATCATTAGATTTGTCTACCACTGCACATTACCACTTACGATATTGCCTATTCCATCTATGCTATCTACAATGCTGTTAATGATTACACTACCTTTCAGCAATCAAATTTAGCATACCAGAGTTGAAGAAGCTTCTGCACAGCGGTTGCTGTGTATCGCCTTCCCTTACTACTAAGTTGGAGCAGTGCTTACAGTTGTTTATCGTCACTGCCCTTTGTTGTCTAGATTACGACAGCCGCGGCAGTAAAAACACTGAGGAAACGGGTAGTACGAAGGACGAACGAAGAGCCTTCCAAATAAAATTAAAAGGTGGATACAGCAGTGTGACGAGAACATAAAACATCGAATTCACTAAATAGCAGACAAGCATTTATTGTGGGTTTCATGTACACGAGAGTTAATACGCCAACGATGCAGGATGAAAGACAAGTAAAATAACCTTCCTTAAGGCCTTCATTAATTAAGTTCAGTGTACTTCAGCCGCAAGGTTTATGTTGCTGTTAACATTAGGATACGAGCAACGCATTTTGGGAGACCACGCTCTGGGCCTAGCATCGCATTTAGGCAAAGCACGCTCCGAGGCTCGTGCTAAACTCATGCAAGAATCTTTGCACACTGCACAAAATGAATAAAATACTGTCGAATTACTTTGTAATATATCATATGGCCCTTAACTAGATGTTTTATGGAAAAATGGATCAATAGTGCCAAAGAAATAAATTTCTATCAGAATGAGACTTGCAGTTCATACGTACTGTTGATTGTTTAGTTGTGCCTGGGTAGCTATGTTGGAAAGAGAGTTGCACTCGAAAGCAAAGTTCCGGATTCTAAACAGGGTGCGGAAAGAAGCTTCAATCCCTCGCGAAGTTTTAAAAAGAAGTCTGTTGTTTACAAAGTAAAACAGGTTATGAGAAAATGTATCTCCCACGTTCGTAACGCGTCGTAGTGTTATTGGTAGGAGTCCAGTCAAGATGAAAGATAGTTCTAAAGTAGTCAGACTAATGAGCCCCAGCAAAAGAAGTCTCTGCCGATACAGGAGTCAGAAGTAGCTTCGACAAATTTCACGTAGAAATTATAAGAGGCAATCAAATAGTTTTCGTCTCAGTGCGTTGCTGCAGTGTACGACTCCACTATATATGCTCCGAAAGAGGTTAGTGTGGATTTCGAACGGAAACTTTTTTATCACCCCTTTGCGGTGGAGCTGTAAGCATTATTTACTCATGTCTTCTTTTTACTCCTTTATTGTTCTTCTGTTTTTTTATCTCTGTACATTTAGTCAACTGCATGTAATATGTTATACATGGCTTCCTGTGTATTCTCAGATGTGGTGGAAAATTCCTTCATTACTGAAGTAAAACAGAAACTAATATATCAGCTTCTGATGTGATTACTTTTTTAAGTACGAAATAAAGCATTCGATGTCATAAATTTTGAGCAAATATGAAGAAAATTTCACTCTATAAGGAGAACGCATCTTCATGACTTACGGTACAGTGGCAGAAATCGCATACCAACGATTCGAAACTTAGGCTTCACGCAAGTGAGGTGATGTTAACCATTACGAAGCAAACATTAAAGAGAAAAAGCGGGCATTCAGTTAAAATTACTCCCCAGAGTCCAATTAAATTTGTGTATCGCGTCGGGACTTTGACTGCCGTTGGCCTAGTTAATTGGCGGTGCGCAGCCGACGTACGGCGACAGTTCACTGGCCACGGCTTTAGCAGTGAAATCAAAACTACATAATCGTTTCTCGATCCAGTAGGCAATTCCAGCCAATCAATGGAAGTTAATTTCATTGAGTATTGCCTCTCAGAGTAGAAGTCGTGACATGCGTTCGCTGCTCTGTCGCTGCCGATTTATCTCTGACGTTCGCTCATATTTATGTGTGTTCAGTTCCAGCTGCCGAAAAGAGCGTGGGTACGCATTACGAAAGAGGCACTCCTGTGATCTGTTTACTTTCCAATCGCTACTGATTGTAATTAACATTCATGGACCTTACAACAGTCTTGAGCGTCCGGTATCTCGTTCGAAAAGAACCAGATATTATATATCAAAAGCATAAGTCATACATTAAAATATCTACAATCAGCTATCAAGGAAAAATATTCAACCAGCAATCAGCTTAGACTTACTTATGTTCTTCGGTCACAACATTGTCTGCCTTATCTGCTCCCGTGTTCCGGGATGCAGACTGAAATGCAGCACCTGATATGTAGTCTACTCTTATCCAGACAGAAAAATCGTACATCTACATCTACATCTACATCTACATGGATAATATGCAAATCACATTTAAGCGCCTGGCAGAGGGTTCATCGAACCACATTCACAATTCTCTATTATTCCAATCTAGTATAGCGCGCGGAAAGAGCTCTGATTTCCCTTATTTTATCGTGGCGATCGTTCCGCCCTATGTAAGTCGGTGTCAAAAAAATATTTTCCCATTCGGAGGAGGAAGTTGGTGATTGGAATGTCGTGAGAAGATTCCGTCGCAACGAGCAACGCCTTTCTTTTAATGATTTCCAGCCCAAATCCTGTATCATTTCTGTGACACTCTCTCCCACATTTCGCGATAATACAAAACGTGCTGCCTTTCTTTGAACTTTTTCGATGTACTCCGTCAGTCCTACCTGGTAAGGATTCCACAGCACGCAGCAGTATTCTAAAAGAGACGGACAACGTTAGTATAGGCAGTCTCTTTAGTAGATCTGTTACATTTTTTATATGTCTTGCCAATAAAACGCAGTCTTTCGTTTGCGTTCCCCACAACATTTTCTATATGTTCCTTCAAATTTAAGTTGTTCGTAACTGTAATTCCTAGGTATTTAGTTGAATTTACGGCTTTTAGATTTGACTGATTTATCGTGTAACCGAAGTTTAACGAGTTCCTTTTAGTACTCATGTGGTTGACCTCACACTTTTTGTTATTTAGGGTCAACTTCCACTTTTTGCACCATTCAGATATTTTTTCTTAATCGTTTTGCAGTTTGTTTTGATCTTCTGATGACTTTATTAGTCGATAAACGACAGCGTCATCTGCAAACAACTGAAGACGGCTGCTCAGATTGTCTCCCAAATCATTTTTACAGATAAGGAACAGCAAAGGGCTTGTAACACTACCTTGGGGAACGCCTGAAATCACTTCTGCTTTACTCGATGACTTTCCGTCAGTTACTACGAACTGTGACCTCTCTAACAGGATATCGCAAATCCAGTCACACAACTGAGACGATATTCCATAAGCACGCAATTTTACTACGAGCCGCTTGTGTGGTACAGTGTCAAAAGCCTTCTGGAAATCCAGGAATACGGATTCGATCTCAAATCCCTTTTCGATAGCACTCAGCACTTCATGTGAATAAAGAGCTAGTTGTGTTTCACAGGAACGATGTTTTCTAAACCCATGTTGATTGTGTGTCAGTAGACCGTCGAGGTAATTCATAATGTTCGAACACAATATATGTTCTAAAATCCTGCTGCATAGCGACGTTAACGATATGGGCCTGTAATCTAGTGGATTACTCCTACTACATTTCTTGAATAGTGATGTGATCTGTGTAACTTTCCAGTCTTTGGGTACGGGTCTTTCGTCGAGCGAACGGTTGTATATGATTGTGAAGTATGGAGGTAATGCATCAGCATACTCCGAAAGGAACCTAATTGGTATACAGTCTGGACCAGAAGGCTTGCTTTTCTTAAGTGATTTGAGTTGCTTCACTACTCCAAAGATATTTACTTCTACGTTACTTATGTTGGCAGCTGTTATTGATTCGAATTCTGGAATATTTGCTTAGTCTTCTTTTGTGAAGGCAATTCGTAAGGCTGTGTTTAGTAACAGTCCTTTGGCAATACTGTCTTCGATAGTATCTCCATTGCTATCCCGCAGAGAAGGCATTGATTGTTTCTTGCCGCTAACATACTTCACATATGACCAGAATCTCTGCCGGCCGTTGTGGCCGAGCGGTTCTAGGCGCTTCAGTCCGGAACCACGCTGCCGCTACGGTCGCAGGTTCGAATCCCGCCTTGGGCATGGATGTGTGTGATGTCCTTAGGTTTAAGTAGTTCTAAGTCTAGGGGACTAATGACCTCAGATGTTAAGTCCGATAGTGCTCAGAGCCATTTGAACCATTTTTGAACCAAAATCGCTTTCGGTTTTCTGCCACGTCTCGATACAAAGTTTCGTTGTGGAAACTATTCTAAGCATCTCGCATTGACGTCAGTGCTAAATTACGAGCTTCTGTAAGAGACCTCCAATCTTAGGGATTTTGCGTCTGTTTAAATTTTGCATGTCTGTTTCGTTGTTTCTGCAACAGTGTTCTAACCCATTTTGTGTACCAAGGAGGATCAGCTTCGTCGTTTGTTGATTTTTTTTTTTTTTATAAATCTCTCAATTGCTGCCGATACTATTTCTTTGAATTCAAGCAACATCTGGTCTACATATACACTCCTGGAAATGGAAAAAAGAACACATTGACACCGGTGTGTCAGACCCACCATACTTGCTCATGACACTGCGAGAGGGCTGTACAAGCAATGGTCACACGCACGGCACAGCGGACACACCAGGAACCGCGGTGTTGGCCGTCGAATGACGCTAGCTGCGCAGCATTTGTGCACCGCCGCCGTCAGTGTCAGCCAGTTTGCCGTGGCATACGGAGCTCCATCGCAGTCTTTAACACTGGTAGCATGCCGCGACAGCGTGGACGTGAACCGTATGTGCAGTTGACGGACTTTGAGCGAGGGCGTATAGTGGGCATGCGGGAGGCCGGGTGGACGTACCGCCGAATTGCTCAACACGTGGGGCGTGAGGTCTCCACAGTACATCGATGTTGTCGCCAGTGGTCGGCGGAAGGTGCACGTGCCCGTCGACCTGGGACCGGACCGCAGCGACGCACGGATGCACGCCAAGACCGTAGGATCCTACGCAGTGCCGTAGGGGACCGCACCGCCACTTCCCAGCAAATTAGGGACACTGTTGCTCCTGGGGTATCGGCGAGGACCATTCGCAACCGTCTCCATGAAGCTAGGCTACGGTCCCGCACACCGTTAGGCCGTCTTTCGCTCACGCCCCAACATCGTGCAGCCCGCCTCCAGTGGTGTCGCGACAGGCGTGAATGGAGGGACGAATGGAGATGTGTCGTCTTCAGTGATGAGAGTCGCTTCTGCCTTGGTGCCAATGATGGTCGTATGCGTGTTTGGCGCCGTGCAGGTGAGCGCCACAATCAGGACTGCATTCGACCGAGGCACACAGGGCCAACACCCGGCATCATGGTGTGGGGAGCGATCTCCTACACTGGCCGTACACCACTGGTGATCGTCGAGGGGACACTGAATAGTGCACGGTACATCCAAACCGTCATCGAACCCATCGTTCTACCATTCCTAGACCGGCAAGGGAACTTGCTGTTCCAACAGGACAATGCACGTCCGCATGTATCCCGTGCCACCCAACGTGCTCTAGAAGGTGTAAGTCAACTACCCTGGCCAACAACATCTCCGGATCTGTCCCCCATTGAGCATGTTTGGGACTGGATGAAGCGTCGTCTCACGCGGTCTGCACGTCCAGCACGAACGCTGGTCCAACTGAGGCGCCAGGTGGAAATGGCATGGCAAGCCGTTCCACAGGACTACATCCAGCATCTCTACGATCGTCTCCATGGGAGAATAGCAGCCTGCATTGCTGCGAAAGGTGGATATACACTGTACTAGTGCCGACATTGTGCATGCTCTGTTGCCTGTGTCTATGTGCCTGTGGTTCTGTCAGTGTGATCATGTGATGTATCTGACCCCAGGAATGTGTCAATAAAGTTTCCCCTTCCTGGGACAATGAATTCACGGTGTTCTTATTTCAATTTCCAGGAGTGTACATTATTAATTTTGAATGAGTGGAGATTGTCTCTCAGGAAGGCGTCAAGTGAAATTTTAACTGGTTTTTTAAATAGGTATATTTTTCGCTTATTTTTCGAGGATTTGGGGATTACAATATTCATTCTCGCTACGACGACCCTGTGTTCACTAATCCCTGTACCGCTTCTATATTTCACTAAGTTGGCTCTGTTTCTTGTGATAGTACTGAGCTGTCTGATAAGGCCGTCCGATGTGGGGAAAGGTCGGAGAGCTTTTCTTCTTGTAACGGCCAGTTATTAAAACACAAAGCTACGGTAAATCTCGCCACCAGTCGGCGCCAATTAGTTACTGTAACATAAACCGTCCTAGCGTGCCCTTCCCCTGTTGAAATCACATTGACAGAAGCAGAACTGTCATCAGTGATCACTCCCGCTTCGAGCTGAGCCTCGATGACCAGCGAAGACGTGTCTGGAGACCCCCGGTCAGCAGTGGGATGCCAACCAAACTGTCTTTCGCCATACGGTCCGACCACCGGGACAGGTGCTTTGGGCTACCATTTCTTTCGCATCACGAACCCTTTGGTTGTGATCCGCGGCAACCTTACACCACAGCAGTACGACGACGATATTCTGCGCCTTGTTTGTTGCCCTTCATATCAAGCGATCCTGGGCTTACATTACAAGCAAGAATATACCCGCCTGTGCACGGAGGGAGTATCTATTGCTTGTCTTCGTGCTTGCCAAACCCTACCTTGGCCACCAACGTCACCGGATCTCTTCCTAAATTGAGAACGTATGGAGCATTATGGGTAGCGTGCTCCAACCGTCTCTGTATTTTGATCATTCAGCGCAGCAGTTGGACAGAACTTGGCATGATATCCGTCACAACGACATCCACGAGCTATGTCAAGCAATGTTAAGCCAAATAACTGCTTGCGTAAGAGCCGCAGGAGGACCACGCGTTACTGACTTGACTGCTACGGTCGCAGGTTCGAATCCTGCCTCGGGCATGGGTGTGTGTGGTGTCCTTAGGTTAGTTAGGTTTAAGTAGTTCTAAGTTCTAGGGGACTTATGACCTAAGATGTTGAGTCCCATAGTGCTCAGAGCCATTTGAACCATTTCGTTACTGACTTGGTCAATTTATGAAGCTCTTTCTCTTGAATAAACCATTCAGTTTTTTGAAACTGTAATCGTTTGTTTGTCTTAACATGTATATCACATCTACCGATTTCCGTCCCATTCTTTACACACAGCACTGAAACGTGTAATTAGTCATTCAATTTGAAAAATAACAAGATCATGCACAGAAGAGCTTCCTTCTGAACAGCAGCATTCACAAAACCCTTGAATATGTCACTTGTTCAGTTCTAATTAAAGAGAAATTAAGTTTCCTTAGCAACAGTGCGGACCTGTTGTAACTTTTAATATTTTTAATTAAGAAAAATATAGTTCACTGTGAGCTACTGAGACTGGAAATTGTAGACAATTCTAAGTCCTGTCGATAAATTAGGAAATACTGAAATTATGTTCTTTGAAAGTTTTGAAAATTCTAACAAGCTTGTACAATCTCAAGGATAATTAGTCATAGCTATATTTCATTGAAGAAATCATTTTGATCAACCGCGGCTCAAATTATTCCACAAATCTGAACAGAATCTTATTCTGCTTTCTGGATGATTTCGTTTTCCAGTTGTGTAAGTGTTGCAGAAAGAAATAGCTGTCTGATTTTTATATGAAAATTACAATCGTTTGTCAAGTTTTGATTTAGCGGTCTCCAGCAAGTAAACATGTAAGTGACTAGTGTTTAGAAGCCCACTCAAAAGTCAGTGCCCGGTCGTGGTGTCCAGCCGTGGACTTAATCGGTTTGGAGCAAAGCGACGGTAAGTGCAACAGTGAACCAGTTCTTGCTATTCAGACTTGCAGAGATGTGGATGTCCGTTGACAAGTTTTTACGCAAACAATTTGTGACACGACTTTACATTAACAGTTTGTAAACAAATTTCAAACACAAATAGTTCGTCACCCCTATACACATAGCAATATATCATGAATAGTCTTTCTCAACTATGTGGCTTTGCACACCAGTTTCTTCGTAGTTACAAGTTCAGGGACGTAAAGTAAACGTTTACAAATAGTTTTAGGTTATGCAAGTTTCATAACTTTTCATATATAAGCACATGTAACAAGTACAGATAACATATGCAAAAAAGCGTATTTCATTTAGCTTTACCTAAATACAGATAAATACAGATGAACATGTTACATATGTGTAGGTAAGAGCCATAACTCACATGCTCCAAAATAATGAAAATTGAGATGCCGACATATTCTCATATAGCTTTATACATAGAACATAATTCACCAAAACAGTTATTCACATTTGGCACAAGATCGTTGAGAAAACCGGTGTTCAACTTCATGGTTAGTTTCAAAAGTCTCATGATCCGCGGCATCTTGTGAGTTTTCTCCTGTACCTCATCTTGACCAATCAGCGCTTAGCTCACTCGGCGCCATTTTCTTGTGTAGTAGTAAATATTGATGGCAGTGGAGTGTGTTTTCTGTTCTGTTCAGTTATTTTGGGGAATATAATAATACACTGTAGAAGAGCAAGAGGCTTGCAGTCGGAACCAAAAAGTGTTGCATATCGAGCCGCAACACGATAGTTCCCACGAAACCAACATCGTCCAAACAGCTTAGTACCAAAACTCACAAGATCCAAAATGGGGATTGTCAAAACTTACATGTTCCGTAGCTCATTAACAAAACTCACATGATTCGTAATATAACCTTAAATAATTGTAATTTCTCAATAAGCAAATATAATCTGAAATATACATAATGATTTATAGCCATCGTTCTGGCACATACTGATGTCAATATATGGGTCACGCGCACGACGCATGTAAAACACGTTTTTAGTCATTTGTGAAAATTTATGTTTTTGGAGCATGTGAGTTATGCTTCTAACCTACTCGTATAGGTTTTTACATAGGTACAAATACATACAAACATTGGCTTTACATAAACATAGAAACATATTTCTCTTGTTGAAGGTTTCTCGGGACTCCAGCCGGGTGGTAGCGTTGATATCTCGCGACGTATCGGGAGTGTCATACTACCCATCTTCGCCAGAAGATGGGTAGTATGACACTTCCCGAAACGTCGCGAGATATCAACGCTACCACCCGGCTGGAGACCCGAGAAACCTTCATCAATAGTTTACGCCGGGAAAGCCTACAGTCACATATTTCTCTTGTCTTCAAACAAGTATGATTGGCCACGTAGAATTATTTTTCATTTGGCTTTACGTAAGTTTACAATATTTACAGTATTTACAAGCATTACAAGTTTAGATCCACGTTTTACTTTTGCAAATGATGTCACCTGATATAGTGGAGGATTAGCCACAACATCCCACACCAGTAATAAGACTAAGTGGACAACACAAATAAGCAAATAATAAAAGCAATAAACTAATATCAAACAAAAAATATTCGCAACACGAGTGTAAGTGTGTAGTGTAAGCATGGCCTTAGCTACTCGTAAGTGTTTGTGTTCAATTGTGAGACGCGTATTCAATCAGTTTCAAGGCGAAAGTGTAAGGGGACAGAATAATTAAGTACTTACGTAAATCAGTCGTTAATAGTCGAAAACTGACGATGCAGATAGTCAATCTCGTAGGCTGAAAATATATCTTCTTCACACCTGCATAAAAGTTAATGTAAAATTTGCTTTAAGATTCTAGGTGGCTGCTGTAAGTATTCTGCGAAGACGAATCTCTTCTTTCTCCTTCTGCTGCTGACAAGAACAGCTGAAATAAAACTCATACTACGTAGCTTCTCTGTAGAAGTACTGTGAGGTACGTGTATTTAATAGTTGCGTATAACTTAAGCATGATCCATAGATCTGTTTACTGTTGAGCACGGTATACTCTAAGATCACGGTGAACATGTAATCCAATAATTCTGTTTGTTATAGGACGCTGCAGCAGATATGCGCTAGGATGCGGAATGCTGACAATAACATAAGGGCCGTCGTACAGCAGACACCACTTCGCGTTGCGCCGCTGAAGAGCAGACGACTCATGGTGAGTACGCAGATGGGTAGTATGACACTTCCCGAAACGTCGCGAGATATCAACGCTACCACCCGGCTGGAGACCCGAGAAACCTTTATCAATAGTTTACGCCGGGAAAGCCTACAGTCACATATTTCTCTTGTCTTCAAACAAGTATGATTGGCCACGTAGAATTATTTTTCATTTGGCTTTACATAAGTTTACAATATTTACAGTATTTACAAGCATTACAAGTTTAGATCCACGTTTTACTTTTGCAAATGATGTCACCTGATATAGTGGAGGATTAGCCACAACATCCCACACCAGTAATAAGACTAAGTGGACAACACAAATAAGCAAATAATAAAAGCAATAAACTAATATCAAACAAAAAATATTCGCAACACGAGTGTAAGTGTGTAGTGTAAGCATGGCCTTAGCTACTCGTAAGTGTGTGTGTTCAATTGTGAGACGCGTATTCAATCAGTTTCAAGGCGAAAGTGTAAGGGGACAGAATAATTAAGTACTTACGTAAATCAGTCGTTAATAGTCGAAAACTGACGATGCAGATAGTCAATCTCGTAGGCTGAAAATATATCTTCTTCACACCTGCATAAAAGTTAATGTAAAATTTGCTTTAAGATTCTAGGTGGCTGCTGTAAGTATTCTGCGAAGACGAATCTCTTCTTTCTCCTTCTGCTGCTGACAAGAACAGCTGAAATAAAACTCATACTACGTAGCTTCTCTGTAGAAGTACTGTGAGGTACGTGTATTTAATAGTTGCGTATAACTTAAGCATGATCCATAGATCTGTTTACTGTTGAGCACGGTATACTCTAAGATCACGGTGAACATGTAATCCAACAATTCTGTTTGTTATAGGACGCTGCAGCAGATATGTGCTAGGATGCGGAATGCTGACAATAACATAAGGGCCGTCGTACAGCAGACACCACTTCGCGTTGCGCTGCTGAAGAGCAGACGACTCATGGTGAGTACGCAAAACCACTAGCATTCCAACTTTAAATTCCTGCTTCCTCTTAACAGTTTGCACATAAGTTTTGTTCTTAAATATGGCTTCCGCAGACAGCGTCGTACAGACTTCCCTTACCTATTTCGTGTTGTGCTGTTTGTTGGAAACAAAGTTTTGGTAACGGCATTTCCCAATGGTTGACTTCTTTGTGATCGAACATGAGCGCATTAGGAGTGTACAGAGTTTCATAAACATTGAGGTTGTTGTGTACCTCTTCAAATAAAGATAAATATGTTACCCAATTGGTATGCTTGGTAGAAATGTATGTTCTCATAAATGTGTTAATCTTACGGAACACACGTCAGTGGGGTTACACTGGGGACTATACCTTGAGATAAAAATACTCTTAATACTATTGTCTTTGAGAAATTTACGCCACTTGCACCCGGTATAGTATGCAGTATTGTCAGATAAAATAGCTTTTGGTTTTCCCACGTGAGGAATGTAGTCACATGAGAAACGACGAATGATGGCAGTGGCAGTAGCAGATATTACAACAAATAGTTTAACATGCTTGGAGAATAAATCGTAAAATGCAAGAATATATTTCACAGCATCACTGGTTGTGGGATGTGTATCACTTATGTCAGAACTTACAATTTGTAGAGGTTTACTGGGTAGAATAGACTGCAAATCAATCTTCGTAGACAAGTTCAGCGGTTTAGATTTTTTTACAAATCGCACATATTTTGAGTACACTGTGGATCTCACATCTCATATTGCTAAAGTAACAGTAGGGTACTAAGCTTTGCAAGGCACTTCTTGGTACCATAATCACCCCAAACCAAATGTGTGTGTCAGAGTAGGTCACGTTCAGAATCCTTATGAATACAAACACAGTGGCTTCAGGATGACGGAGATGAAATGACGCATCATCATGTATCAAATATTGGTTAGACAGAGGATGGTCAGGTTGATTTATGAGTAAAACTCTTACCTTATTCCAGTGATAATCAGATTTCCGTAGCGTTGACATATTTCTACATAAGTCGATATAATTCTTGTAATATAGCTTGGCCTGCATAAGAAGTATTCAGTAATCATTCACATTCTCCATGTCAGAGTTACACTCATTCAAGCCTTGAGACAGACGAGACAAAGCTTCGGCAGTGACGTTGTCATTGCCCTTAATATATGCAATTTCAAAGGAATAGTTTTGCAAAGATAAAGCACACCGTGATAATGTGGGATGTAGAAGCTTACAAGTTAACAGAAATGCGAGAGCTTGGTGGTCAGTATAAATTTTAGTGTGCTTACCATTCAAATAATAACTGACTTTCTTAAAGGCCCACACAATAGAGAGTGTTTCAAGTTATGTGGTAAGAGTAAGCGCGTTCACATTCACTAAGTGCGCGACTTGAAAAACCAAAAATTTCCACATGTTCTTGTTCTCCATTCTTTACAACTTGAAACAAACAACAGCCTAAGCCATAGGATGAGGCGTCACATGTCATACAAAAACCTAAATGAAAATCAGGGTGATCCAAATGTTTGCTTTAACCAAAGCATGCTTAATACTATCAAAGTCTTTCTGACACTGGTCAGACCATATCCAAATCTGATTCGTTTTTAGTAGTTTCCATAGATATTTGCTGTTTAAAAGTTGGTGTGATGAAAATCGCCGAAAGAAAGAACAAAAGAAAAGTCCAAGGAACGATTTCAATTGCTTTCTAGTCCGTGGACTAGGAAAGTTCCTGATTGCGTCTAACTTACCTGGGTCAGGTTGTATCCTTGAGCATTAATAATATGTCCAAGATACTTAATTTCACTGCAAGCGAATCTCGACTTTTTGAGATTAGCTGTCACACCGGCTTGTGCGAATTTATGCAGAATCCTCTGCAAAGTACCAATGTGTTCAGACCAAGTCTTACTAACTATGAGCAGGTCGTCATTGTAGTGAGTAACTGATTCAATCAATTCATCACCAAATACAGTGTCCAATGCGCTGATAAACACGCCGGAACTGACATTCAGGCCGAAGTGAAGGACTCAAAAGTGAAAGATTCGCCCCCCACATATAAATATAGTATGCTTTCTAGAATCTGGCGTGATTTCGACTTGTCAGAACGGATTGGTCAGATCTATCGTAGAAAAATACTTAGAATCTAAAAATTTCTGGAGTTGCTCCTCTAATTCTCAGGTTTCGTGCGAACAGTTAAAATACTCTCATTCATTGCAGGAGCATCCAAAACACCTCAGATATTGACGTTGAGTTTCTTTACAACAAGTAAAGGGCTGCAGTAAGGTGACGTGAAAGGTCCGACGGTTTTCCACTCTAACATTTGTTTCACCTTACGCTGGGATAGTGGCACACAGTAGGGCTTGTGGAGAAAAAACTGGTGAGGCTTAACTTCTATTTTATACACGTATGTGTTGATCACACCTGGTCGTTATACGTTATACGTGTATATACTTGGACAAAACATCATAAAGTTCATTATGTTCATCATGTGTGACAGCTGTGGTTTCTGATTACTCATTTCTAATCAAAGTAATATCTCGGCATCAGATGCGAGTGCAAGTGTGTCAACATCATCCGTGTCCTGTATTAACTGAATGCTGTTCCCTGTACAATATTTATCGTTTTTCAGAGTCCTGGTATCTAGGTCAATTGAAATTTCACTTCTCTTGTCGCTAAGTATACATTTACGTTGGGAGAAGTCATCAGTGCTGTCCTTCTCGTATAATATGTCTAAACCTAAAATACAATTAGTTCAAAAATGGCTCTGAGCACTATGGGACTTAACATCTGAGGTCATCAGTCCCCTAGAACTTAGAACTACTTAAACCTAACTAACCTAAGGACCTCACACACATCCATGCACGAGGACGGATTCGAACCTGCGACCGTAGCGGTCTTGCGGTTCCAGACTGTAGCGCCTAGAACCGCTCGGCCACTTCGGCTGACAAATACAATTAGTGACCAGGTTTTGGACGACGGGGAATGGCCACTGTACAATTCCATTCTACATCTGCATCTACATCTACATCCATACTCCGCAAGCCACCTGACGGTGTGTGGCGGAGGGTACCTTGAGTACCTCTATCGGTTCTCCCTTCTATTCCAGTCTCGTATTGTTCGTGGAAAGAAGGATTGTCGGTATGCCTCTGTGTGGGCTCTAATCTCTCTGATTTTATACTCATGGTCTCTTCGCGAGATATACGTAGGAGGGAGCAATATACTGCTTGACTCTTCGGTGAAGGTATGTTCTCGAAACTTTGACAAAAGCCCGTACCGAACTACTGAGCGTCTCTCCTGCAGAGTCTTCCACTGGAGTTTATCTATCATCTCCGTAACGCTTTCGCGATTACTAAATGATCCTGTAACGAAGCGCGCTGCTCTCCGTTGGATCTTCTCTATGTCTTGCATCAACCCTAACTGGTACGGATCCCACACTGCTGAGCAGTATTCAAGCAGTGGGCGAACAAGCGTACTGTAACCTACTTCCTTTGTTTTTGGATTGCATTTCCTTAGGATTCTTCCAATGAATCTCAGTCTGGCATCTGCTTTACCGACAATCAACATTATATGATCATTCCATTTTAAATCACTCCTAATGCGTACTCCCAGATAATTTATGGTATTAACTGCTTCCAGTTGCTGACCTGCTATTTTGTAGCTAAATGATAAAGGATCTATCTTTCTGTGTATTCGCAGCACATTACACTTGTCTACATTGAGATTCAATTGCCATTCCCTGCACCATGCGTCAATTCGCTGCAGATCCTCCTGCATTTCAGTACAATTTTCCATTGTTACAACCTCTCGATACACCACAGCATCATCTGCATAAAGCCTCAGTGAACTTCCGATGTCATCCACCAGGTCATTTATGTATATTGTGAATAGCAACGGTCCTATGACACTCCCCTGCGGCACACCTGAAATCAGTCTTACTTCGGAAGACTTCTCTCCATTGAGAATAACATGCTGCGTCCTGTTATCTAGGAACTCTTCAATCCAATCACACAATTGGTCTGATAGTCCATATGCTCTTACTTTGTTCATTAAACGACTGTGGGGAACTGTATCGAACGCCTTGCGGAAGTCAAGAAACACGGCATCTACCTGTGAACCCGTGTCTATGGCCCTCTGAGTCTCGTGGATGAATAGCACGAGCTGGGTTTCACACGACCGTCTTTTTCGAAACCCATGCTCATTCCTACAGAGTAGATTTCTCGTCTCCAGAAAAGTCATTATACTCGAACACAATACATGTTCCAAAATTCTACAAATGATCGACGTTAGAGATATAGGTCTATAGTTCTGCACATCTGTTCGACGTCCCTTCTTGAAAACGGGGATGACCTGTGCCCTTTTCCAATCTTTTGGAACGCTACGCTCTTCTAGAGACCTACGGTACACCGCTGCAAGAAGGGGGGCAAGTTCCTTCGCGTACTCTGTGTAAAATTGAACAGGTATCCCATCAGGTCCAGATGCCTTTCCTCTTTTGAGCGATTTTAATTGTTTCTCTATCCCTCTGTCGTCTATTTCGATATCTACCATTTTGTCATTTGTGCGACAATCTAGAGAAGGAACTACAGTGCAATCTTCCTCTGTGAAACAACTTTGGAAAAAGACATTTAGTATTTCGGCCTTTAGTCTGTCATCCTCTGTTTCAGTACCATTTTGGTCACAGAGTGTCTGGACATTTTGTTTTGCTCCACCTACCGCTTTGACATAAGACCAAAATTTCTTAGGATTTTCTGCCAAGTCAGTACATAGAACTTTACCTATCTTGAGTGTCACAAATACGTGTTTCTTAACCCAAGAATGTTTCTTGCCTACGGCATCTAAAATATTACATTTCTGGACAGATATTCTGGTATGGGTTAAAACCGACACATTTTCTTGTAAAAATCATAGGACAAGACACTAAGAGCCGCTCCTGTGTCCAGAATAATAGTAGTGGGAATACCACCCACAACACCAGTAGCTGTGGCTAAAATAATTTCATTGGGTCATGAATTACATTTTGTGTCAATCTTCCACAGGCACCTGGGGCACAGTAGTGACTGTTTTTAGTTCGACGTCGTCACATTTTTAGTGGGTGCAGGCACAGACGGAGGTGGAGTATCACTAGCTACTTCGATAATATTTACATTAGGATATTGTTTATTCGAGTCTCCAAACTGTGGCTGTCGTTGCGTTTTCATGTTTTGACTCACCTGCGAGTTCGTAGATGCATTCCAGTTTTGAGTTTGCATTTACAGCGGCGGCAATTGCCACTGACCTGTGTTATTGTTTTGCTGCGGTGGTGTTGCAATGTTTTGATACTGAGCTGCGAAGTTGTTATTACTTCAGCCAGCTCTATTGCTGGTTTGGTGGGGACTGATGGTTATTTTTGTTTATCTTCAAATTTTTGTTGCCATTTTGATAATTATTATTACAGCTGTATTTGTTGTTGCGCCGTCTCTTATTTGGATTGCCGCCAGTAGAGTAAGAAGTGTTATAATTGCTGTTTGTGCTGTGTTCAGCATGTTGGTTCTGTTGTGTATATACATTTGCCATGGGAAGCGGTTGATTCTGTTGGATTTCGTGTCCGACAGCAGCCTGCGCGCCGGAATTGGGTTTGCTATCCTGCGTATCTTGCATGGCGCTGGTGTAAACATTGTAGCAATTGTTATCCCGTACAGAACGCTTGTCCACCTAAAGCATATCAACAGAGTCGAGCACTGTGAGAAAATATTGTGCGTCGTTGTTCGGGATGTGCAGAAGTTTTTCTTTGATATTAAATGGCCGCGTTGCAACGGGCTCGTCAAGAAAATGTCCCATATTTAAATATTTCTCAAAATACCGGCGCAAATTGCCGTGCTTAGGATTGAATGGTTCAGGATCCACAGTCTGCCTACGAAGTTGTTCCTGTACAGATTGTGACCAAAATTTAGGTAAAACGGCTGTCTCAAATTGTTCGTACGTGACGTATCTGTCGGCTTCATTATACGCCCATACAGCTGCCTCGCCTTGGGTATAACCGACAACATAAGATATCGTCTTAGGGTGACTCCTCGTACGAGGAAAGGTATTTTTGAAAGCTTTAAGAAAGATGACAGGACGTACGGTACTGTTTCGGCTACAAGTGGCTGAAATGCCTTAGTTTTATGGGGGTCTCCTCTCCTTTGGCGTTATAGTAATCTTTAGTTCCAGAATGATTACTTTAAGGTTCAATTGGCCAATGGAAAGGAAAATGTTGTTGATATTTATCACGACTGCAATGCAGTGTGTCATGTCGAGGTGCGTACTGTTGTTGTTGTGAGTACGTGATGTGCGGTGTGTATGCGTCATAAATGTACTTGTATTCATTGCCAAACTGTGTGTTTTGGTTGCTATTACCGTCATTGCACACTGGTTGTAATTAGGTGTTTGTTGTTATTTATAAATTTCGCGAAAATGTCGTAGACAACAGCAGGCAATTTTTCTTGTAAGCACTCGTCAAAATATTTGTCTTTTAGCTCTGTCCTACAGTGAAATTCTCTATTGATGCATGAGAAATGGTTGTCAGTGCGTAGTCTTACTTTATCAGAAAGTTGTTTGTCAATTGCGTCAACCTGGTTTTCGACATCTGCAATACGCATTTTTGTATCATCATGCACTGCCGGATAAGATTTAACCTTGTAACGCCGGAAATGCATATCCTCCTATTTCCATCTATTGCACTGCCAATTTTTTTCCTCATTTTGTCACCTGAAGATATGATATTTCTGTCTCTTTATATATTGTAATTGTTTTACTGTTCGTATTATATATATATATATATATATATATATATATATATATATGCATTTATGTTGGTTTGTTTTGTGAATATTATTTGTATTTATACGCTGGGTCTGGCCTAGGGAAAACTATGCTATCGAACGAATACATGGATAGGTCGTGTAGAGAACCAAAGTGTTTAGGATCTTTGGTAGTGTTAACGCTGTCGCGTGGAGCGCGGGCAGAGGGGGAGTTTTGCTGGGCTGGTGCAGTGGAGCAGGTGTGTTGTGTGACGCTCCCGCGAGTTGCCGCGCTTTCGGGGTTGGGCAGCATGTAATTGCGCTCGACTTGCGATGATAGTTTCTGACATGGTGTCGCGGACGGGAAGCATTAGCTGGCGCACATCAAGAGTCCGTTTCGCCTGGTGACCGTGTCGAGAAGAAGGCGCGCCAACATCCAGCTTCTGCAACAGCGACGGCCGACAACGAGTGACTGTCGCCACCTCCTCGATCGACGGCTTCATACCTTCAATCAACCAACAAGGAAGATTGGAAGCACGTAAAGTTTTAGAACTGTATGGAAGACCTCAGCTTTTCAAACTGATCCATTTTCATAACTAAATGACAGCAATGTAGCATGAACCTTTGTTGCTCATTGTCCCAATTGCATTACCAAGCAGGGTCCCTTCCTTTTCGGGAATGAACCCGAGTGTCGTTGAAATTCAAACGCCAGTATCATTCGATTTCACTGCTTTAATTTCAAAGTTCAGTTAAGGTATTCATAGCTGGCTACAATATTTAGATTACACAGTCACAAATTAAGAGTGCGAGTTTTGTTACAGTATTTTAGCTTACCTGTGACTGCAGCTCAGCTTGGTACATACTAAATTTTACTATTGTTAATTGTTCAGAATCATTTAATTCAAGTTCAAAGTTAAATCTCTTATTTCTAAATTGCGTAGATTCAAGTAGCTTTTGAAGTGATTGTTGAGGTAGCCCAAGACTAACCGTATTTTACTGAATTTCGATGTGCTTCAGAAAGAATGCTCACTATTAACTTCAATCACTAAATTAACTTTCAATTTTCTGGTTTTATTAATTCTTTTGCTAAATTAAGTCAGAGTGTAGCGAAATTTATTACTTCTGACAAACTTTCAGTTTTCACACTACACGTGTCAACCTTCTGTTGCCACGCTTTTAGTGCTAATTGTATGTGCAATAACCTTTCTTTTTCAGTTACTATAGTAATTGTCCTTAGGACTGGCGACCATAATTTTCCCAAAATCTCAAATATCTAATTATCGCTAGTTAATTGTTAACGTAACGGCCGCACATTTACTTTTTTTATTAATTTACCCCTTTTCAAAATTAATTTCCACCAGTTTCATTTGCATTTTTCCTTTCATTTAGATGTAACTCTTTCCTCCCTCTTTACCGACAGATTAACTTCGGTGACGATTGCTTTCCCAAATTTCCATTAGGTACACGCGGTTTAATTTTTCACTGTCATTAAGGTCGATATGTGAGAGGAAGGTTACAACCTGAATAACTACAGACTCGCATGTTTTACTGAGACTGTTTACTTGTGCTTAGGTATCTGTCACATCTTAATTTGTGTTTTCTTGTTGTAATGTAAGCTCTGACAATTTCGCGTTGAGGTCGGACACTTTCCAGTCAGTCTATTATTTATCTCCTTAACACGTCTGCACAAAGTGTTATTTGAAATTTTAAGTGCAGCTAAATCTGATTTAATTTCGTCTTGTCCTGTTTTCATCTCGTCATGGCGCACATAGACGCCATCTGTTGGTCGATACGTGCGTCAATGTCCTGTTTACGTTGTGTCATTTGATTCTGAATGGATTCCATCTGGTTTTTGTTGTAAGTCATCATGTGTTTTTGTTCGTTCATCTCTTTCATTATAACATGGAACATACTGGCAATACTAGTGATGTGCATCTGTTCCGTTCCCGACACGTCGTTAGACATGACGTCAGACACAAAGATGGCTTTGGAACTAGATTTACGCGTAGTACTGGTCGACAGTCTATTTCCTAAATTACGTCACCAGAATAGGCAGTAATATGTCGCTCGTTAGCCTCTTTCATTATTTAATGGCATGTCAGAGTCGGACTGCGTCTGTATTTGCTGTCTCTTTGCTAATTGTTTTCTGGTCAATTCCATGCCGCACATAATGTAAGACAACAAAAATTTAAACTCCTATGTGTAATCAGAATAAATGTAAAAATTAATCTCGCTGGAGACAATGTCTGAATAAGAAAGTAATTGTCCTAAGTAATAATGGAATTTAGAACAGTAGTGCCTGCACGCCATATTACGTTGCACAGAACTAAGGTCGGCCATATTGTGAACTGATAAAGCTGTGTTGTTGCGCTGTATGAATAATGAAAATAATTTTGGAATTCGCGATGTAGCTTAAAATCACTGCTACGGAAACGGAAAATTGTGACAGATCTACTGAGCAAGCTAGGGGAAGACTGCTGATGTAATGATGCGGTTCCTTACCTTGTATCCACGATTACAGCGTAATTTCAAATGTCGACATACAATTCGTCTTACTTCAATGTATTCCAACAATAGGGTCTCGTCTCGTATCCAGTTTGTATCATCCAATAAACATGAAACAAAAAGGAAGACAATATGGAACACATAGCAATGCGTTTAGACAGGAAGTCGCCAATTTTATTTTAGCTCGTTCGTACCTGGATCGAAACAATACAATGAATTATAGCAATGAACATTAAATATCATATAAACTCTCGGCACTTGAGCATGGCTTTTGTTGTTAAACGTCCGTTCACGTATTTTTTACCGTGTTTCTTCTCTCTGTGTTTTCACTTCTGCGTAGTAAGATAGCACCCGAAGATGACGGTGGATGGAGCTAGACGACTTTTTGCCTAGAAGTACGGAACCTTTTGCTACGCCAAGTCACCCAACAATTTTACAATGACTGAAGAGAGAGGAGGAGAGGAGGAGGAGGAGATTTAGTGTTTAACGTTCCGTCGACAACGAGGTCATTAGAGACGGAGCGCAAGCTCGGGTTAGGGAAGGATGGGGAAGGAAATCGGCCGTGCCCTTTCAAAGGATCCATCCCGGCATTTGCCTGAAGCGATTTAGGGAAATCACGGAAAACCTAAATCAGGATGGCCGGAGACGGGATTGAACCGTCGTCCTCCCGAATGCCTGAAGATCCAAAATGAAACATACATAGTTTAGAAAAAAAAGTATATTCTGAAATATAACACAATTAAATTACGACACTTACATTGAGACTTGCATTATGCAATTACAGGTGCCGTTTGGTTGCAGCTCGTGAGTGTATTAATAAAATAATGTAGTACTAATGGCGGTGTGCCAAAATACGTCTGATCTGGACAAGACCTAGAAAACAAAAGGTGCCTATTATACTCCCAATAATCTGGTGGTCATGGAAGGTACCGTAAAGGCTTTACGATACATGAATGCCATCCTCCGACCTATAGTGCAACCATATCGGCAGCATATTGACGAGGCATTCGTCTTCATGGACGACAATCCGCGCCCCAATCGTGTACATCTTGTGAATGACTTCCTTCGGGATGACGACTTCGCTCGTCTAGAGTGGCCAGCATGTTCCCCAGACATGAACCCTGTCGAACATGCCTGGGATAGATTGAAAAGGACTATTTATGGACGACGTGACCCACCAACCACTCTCAGGGATCTACGCAGAATCGTCGTTGACGAGTGGGACAATCTGGACCAACAGTGCCTCGATTAAACTTGTGAATAGCATGCCACGACGAATTCAGGCGTGCATCAATGCAACAGGACTTGCTACTGGGTATCAGAGGTACCGGTGTGTACAGCAATCTGGACCATCATCTCTGAAGATCTCGCTGTATGGTGGTAAAACATGTAATGCATGGTTTTCATGAGCAATAAAAAGATTGGAGGTGATGTTTATGTTGATCTCTATTCCAATTTTCTGTACAGGTTTCGGAACTCTCCGAACCGAGATGATGCAAAACTTTTTTTGATGTGTGCATATCTATGGTGGCGTGATGAGCAATTTTAGATATGGAAAAATGTCATTTTGGCAAACATCAAAATTCGCTCCTCTATTGGGTTGGATGTGATGTAGATCAAGTCTGTAATTAAATTGCTTCTTGTGAAAATTTTATTTTGAAGTGTTATGAATATTAGAAAACCCGGAAGTCATTTCCGTTAATATAAAGATTCAGAAATGATATAATTGAATACTTATGCTTTTAATAGGCCATAGCAAATTAGATGACATTATTATTACAATTGACCTTTTCAGTGGAAAGTGTGTGCAAATTTTGTTAGCAAACAGAATGAAATATGTGCAAGTGCGATTGTGTTACTATCTTTTTCAATACATTTCTGTTCCAAAAAGCACTGTTATGTTATGTCACGTAATTTTCCTTTCCTTCTTCTGATTGATAACTAAATATTTTCACTATCTTTCTGTGGTTATGTGCAGATACTTTCTTGTCGTGGTTAAACGTTGTGTGGATGTAGATTCCAAATACATTATCTGCAGCACGGATCTGAAAGCGCTGATGGGACGACGGGGTTTATTATAGTGAGAGATATGCTACATTTGTCGGCTGAGACTGTGTGTAACACTATTACCGGCATTATCTCTCTCTGTCTTATCTAACTTCTTTGTCTATTGCTACTTAACGTATCATCTGTGTCATCAAGCTCTTTGTTCTAAGACCTATATAAATGTTTTATTCGTTTTTTATGTCAGTATAATTAATCGATGGATGTAATATTAAAAACAATGTTCTGTGAAAGAACGAATATGTTAAAACTTTAGTTGTAATACTGGTTCCAGCAAAGCGAAAGTAGGTTTGTAATCATGTAAAACTGAGAGAAAAATCGCTCATCAGAGAAATTGCCTTGGCAGGTACAGAAAAGTTGGATTTGGCGCTCGAAGTGCAAGACTCGTTTGAGGCAAGAGTTAGTCGGTGGCTAGAAGGCAAAGTGTTCGCATCTTGTAAACTGCACGAGGCAAGAAGAGCAGCAAGATTATATAACACAGCCTCGGATATGGAAGTAATTTCGTTTATTATTCATGGCATGCCTTGGTTAGCTCTGTACTACTAAAATCTGATGCTAAGAAGAGAATTTTCTGTTCTTACTACACAACAAGAGCCATGGATACTTTTGCCGTCTTTTTTGAAGAGGCACACGAGATCGCCACTGCAACCACATTCATATCAGGAATCAGTTTAGTACAGTATAACTGCATGGAATGAACCGGTTATGTGGTTTCTTACTCAATAATAAGTTCTTGTTCTTAAAACTTTGTGTTGAGCACCCATACTTTATCCTTAGGCATTTACCTAGACAGGGTCATATTCCAAAAGCTACGATATTCTTGAGTATCCTATTTTATGGAACTTAAAAGTATGGTAATTGCCATCCCTAAAAAAAAAAAAAAAAAAAAAAAAAAAAAAACTAGTAAGCTTCATGGAGTAGTAAATTTCATAATTATTCAGTGGACCTTGTACTAGTAATCAGGAAGGTTAAAGTTTCACCAAAATAGAATTGGAAAGAGAAGATCTGAAGTATTCACCGTAAAGATTCTTCTTATTTAAATCACAGCTCTGTATTACAATAACATGCAAAAACTATGATGATTCATAATAGTTCTTGGCTAGCAAAAACTGCAATGATTCATAGCAGTTCTTGGGTAGTAGTCTCGAAGGACCGGCATGGGGATAAATTATGCTCTAGGTTTGCTTGTAACAATGTTTGTAATTTTATATGTACATAGTTAAAACTGTTTCTCATATTATGTTACGACCAAAATGTTCAGTCTTCATCTGAGCCTACTGATGATTAGTTTATGGGCCTCAGTGATAATTGTTGAGCCAGATTTAAATTTTACGTTACAACTACAACATTAACGAAGTGCACATGTCAGCATCTAAAAATTCTGTGATATAATAAATAGTTGGCTACAACTATTCAGACTATATGTGTCTAGATACGACATGTCACATTTGAGCTAAATACTAGTGGTATAAGGAACTGAATGCTCCCTGAAAACACAAATAATAATCAGTAAACATGATACAATTATTTAAAAATCATTTAAGCGAAAGTATTTTGAAATAATTCAACTGATAAAAAAAGTCCCATGTCCAAGATAGTAGTGCTACACCTCAAGTAAATGTTATACTTCTAGTGATAATTATTTTGCTGCTTTATTGTACAGATAGTTAAGTATTACTGAGATCCAGTTGATGGAAAAACATTTAATAGTATTGTTGTGTTGTTCATGCGAAACTACTATCACATTGAGATTTTCACTCTGCAGCGGAGTGTGCGCTGATATGAATCTGCCAGGAAGTTTCATACTGTCACATTGCTTGTTGTTGTGTTTCTATCCAAATTGCAAAATAGAATTTCAACCTCAAGTAACTAATACTAGGACAACTTTGCCTAATTAGGCTGGCGACTGTTCATTTTACATAATTACAGTCTAATTGCAACAAATAGAAAATGGTTCGAATCCGGTTTCTCATGCCATTGCCTCGTTTCTATAGCAATTTTTCAAGGAACGTACACATTCCGACGCCTTTCCATCACGCATGAGCACAGTCAATAAAAGAACCTTCCACAGGACAAACATTACCGGTTTATTGCCCATTTAGTAAGACCCGGTAGCGCTATATGTGGACTCATAAGCATTGACGGTCGCACAGCCACAGCACATGTAAGTGGTTGAGACTGTTTTCAAATTGCCATGTTTATAGAAGCTGTTATTTCTTTTTATTGTATCAGTTGCGGTATAGCATTCTGTAATAGTGAATAGAAGAGAGTGAGTGCGTTTGATGTTTCTTGTGAAAAAAAAAGACATACGAGTGCTGCCCAAAATCTGAATACTAATGGAAGTAATTTTTGAGAATATTTCTCGTGGCGAACAGCGGTTTTCTTAGTGCTTTAAAATGAACATAAACAGTCTCAAGTGAAATAAACCTTTATTCTTGTGGTTAACGGTTTCAGACAGTTTAAACCATCGTCAGACCTCATACCTGGACGGAAGGCGGTGGCGGTGAACGGAGCGGGCGTTACGATTCCACGAACGTCAATTGCTATGGGACATGTTGGATGCTGGCAAAGTTTCGCTTTCAGAGTGTGTGAAAAAACGTATTATGTAAAACTGGGTGATGTGGTGCAAGTGCCCATAACAACGGATGCGGACAGATGGATACTAACACACACAAAAAAAAAAAGAAAAGAAAAAGAAAAAGCTGCCGCTCGTATTGTGACAAGACAGCTTCTTACATTATGCTTCAAATAGATATATGACTTCCGGAAAACCGTTTGCAGATCAGCCTTAAACGGCTCGAAAACCGGATCATGGAATAATAAATAGCTGTTTAAAAAAAAAAAGACTGGTTGCTGTTTCATTTATTTAGATTCAATAAACAGTCAGGGTGCTAGAACATCCATAATGGATAAGCTTAGTTTCACTTCATTACCTGTTTCACGAGGTACTACTATGTTCCTTCAGTTTCAGTTTCGTTAATAGAAACAGCTCACGATTTATACACGCCTACCGGCTACCTGCATTCTCGCGACCGTATTTTTATATTTCATTGTTTTCGATATACAGTGTAATACACTGTTTGTGTCGCGGACGAAATCCAGTCGTAGGTGGCTGATCTACATCTACATCTCCATGGATACTCTGCAAATCACATTTAAGTGCCTGGCAGAGGTTTCGTCGAATCACCTTCACAATTCTCTATTATTCCAATCTCATACAGCGCGCGGAACAAACGAACACCTATATCTTTCCGTGCGAGCTCTGGTTTCCCTTATTTTATTATGATGATTGTTCCTATGTACAAAGGACGTTCAAAAGTTATGCACAGTCCTGTCTAATTTTATTTTGTTTTTTGCAGGGGAGAAGGAAATTTTTTTGTGAACATATTTGGAACATTTCGATATAAGTTGGTGTATAAAAGCATTTTCTTTTATTTACAGGTGGTCCACAATGGACCTTAAAGCAGATGTCAGGCTGCGACAACAGTCGGTGATGGAGTTCCTCTTCAAGGCTCAAGACCCTGCCATATCGATTCACAGGAAGTTGCTCCCTGTTTATGGAGAGGACAAAGTGGATCGCAGCAGTATCCAGCGGTGGTTGCAGAGGTTTAAGGAAGGTGATTTCTCCCTACTGTACGATGCGGTAAACCATCGACGGCAGTGAGTGAATAGAGTAAGGAGACCACTGATCCAGTAATCCAAAATGACAGATGTGTGACGACACGACAGCTTGCTGAAATGACTCGTTTGTCATTGGGTAGTGTGGTATCACTGGGACAGTCACTAGGGTACAGAAAAATTTGTGCACTTTTGGTGCCTAGATTATTGACAAGAGTGACGAAAACGATGAGGAAGACTATGTGCGAGGGTGTCATGAAGACCTTTATAGAAGAGTGGAAACAGTGTTTTGACGGCGTCTATACCCAGGATGAAACATGGTTGTTTTTGTCCGAATCTGAGAGCAAAACCCAATCCAAGGAGTGGCGTCATCCGGGTTCCCTCGGAAGAAGATACCAAGACTTTCACGAACACCAGGCCGAAGGGTGATGGCCTCCTTCTTCTGGGAAGTGTCATTTTTCATTGACTCTTTGGAACCTGGATTCACAATTAACCGGGACAGTTACTGCTTGTCATTGGACAAGCTGCGACGTACCATCAAGACCCACAGACCACAGCTTCAGGGTCACCTCATCAGATTACACTATGACAACGCCAAACCCCATACAGCCTTTATTACGCAGGAGAAAATCAGGAAAATGGGTTGGAAAATTGTTCCTCATCCTCCCTACAGTCCGAACTTGGCACCGTCTGATGTTTACCTCTTTGGTCGTCTGAAGGCCCACCTGCGCAGTAAAACTTATGATAGTGAAAAAGACCTTATTTCCTGTGTCAATCGATAGTGTAAAAGTCAATTTTCAGAATTTTACCAATGTGTATTTACATCATGGAAAGAACGTTGGGCTAGATGCATCACAGCTGATGGAGCAGTATGTTCACAAAAAATTTCATTGTCCTCCTGCAAAAAAATTAAAAAATAGGAGACGACTGTGCCAAACTTTTTGAACGCCCTCTGTAGGTCGTTGTCATCAAAATATTTTCTCATTCGAAGGAGAAGGTTGGTAATCGAAATTTCGTGAGAAGATTCCGCCTTATCGAAAAACGCCTTTGTTTTAATCCTGCATTAATTCAGTGACACTCTCGCCCCTATTTCGCTACAATACAAAACATTCTGGCCTTCTTTGAACTTTCTCGATGTACTCCGTCAGTCCCACCTGGTAAGGATTCCACACCGTGCAGCAGTATTCCAAAAGAGACGGACAACCTTAGTATAGGCAGTCTCTTTAGTAGATCTGTTACATTTTTTATACGTCTTGCCAGTAAAACGCAGTCTTTCGTTAGCGTTCCCCACAACGTTACTGTAATTCCTAGGTATTTAGTTGAATTTACGGCGTTTACACTCGACTGATTTATCGTGTAATCGAAGTTTAATGGATTCCTTTTAGCGGTCATGTGGATGACGGATATAGTGAGGTTACGAAATACATAACACCACTTCGTAGTATCGCGTACTGTAGTGTTTCACTGTGATTCCTTGTCAAGTGGGCTCATCTTTCATTGATACTCAAAGTACAAGTCTGCGTTTTAGAAGGAGAGGTCGTTCGCCATGTAATTGATAGAAAGGTCATCTATGGCCTCATATAGCATCCAGTCAACAGATTAAAACCTCTTTTACCAATTAAGCAGATTGTCAGCACAGATGAAATTCTGTATTTTTAATCAGTAGTTTGGTATTTTTATCGATGAAAGATATTAATACGACAATCTCACTTTCCATCAGCAGACTGTTTATCTGCTGACTACATTTTTTACATCTGTCTCCGTTTCATCTGACTGCCCCTTATGTTCATTGTTTTCGCATCACATAATTCGTTTCAGACTTCGGTAGTGGGACCAAATTTTCCACTCCGCATGTTTAAAAGAGCTACTATAACTTCTTTCAGATTTCTTTTAAACACAATAAACGCAATACTCTTACGACAGCAAGATTATTATAAATGAAAGGATATTACTTCTTTCTAGTAGCGCATTTCTTTTGATTAATGTCAGTGTTTAATGACTGTTCCCAGTCCACTTCAATCAACGTTGATTTTCTAATTATTCTCACATAAAATAACGGCAATCTACTACTCGTAATTCTATCTCTATATAACTTCTTTCAATATGCCAATTCATTACAGCGACCACCAAATTTATTATGCATTAGCACTTGTGAGAATTATGTATAAATTTATGAGTAAGGTAGGGGGACGAAACATCGTCACCTTAGTATTTTAGGACCTATGTAACTCCTGAAAGGGTAGAAATTGTTATATATCGGTTCGTGAGTTTATGGGTGACTTGATGGCAAGTTACAGTTAAATTGTTGTAACATGCTGAAGCCAGTATTACATATAAACGTTGACATTGCAAAATAGAAATACTGAAAAGGTTTTCTTAATTTCATCCATCCACAAAAATTCTCTGAAGTACAGTTAATTTAAATGTACTTCTACTTTCTGGCATTGCAACACAGTTTCACTAGGTCACTTGAATGTCGTGAATGAACACTCTTTTCAAGTTTCTTCAGCTATCCAAAGATGTGTACCGTAGGAATTTGTATGTCTATATAGATAAGGGGCATGTTTTGTGATAAGAAAGTAAGCATTCCGTAACGGAATCCATTTCCCTTCCCTTCTGCTTTCCCCTATCAAAAAAGTAAAGTAATCTTTATAAAAAGCAAATAACAGTTCCGAATTTCGTCCCTGGGACGAAAATAGGAACTACACTGGGATGAAATTATTGTATTGGCTGAAATAGCAACATAGGCCAAACCCTTGGCCATAACGATTAGACACCAGAAACTGCAACAAACGACGGAAGTACACCCCAGTATTTGAGCGTAAATCAGTGCTGTCATTAAGAATTGCAGGACCGCCACAGTAACTCACTTAAACAAAAAAAAAATTCCTTCGTACATGCAACCTACAAGTGCTCCACAAAACAAACTCTCTCAACAATACAATGGACGGAGATCAAGTTCGTACGCACAGCTAAACGTTTGTTACCAACTGTGAGAACTGAAAATTGGTAGGGGAGAAAATTAGGAACGAGGAGGATATTAGGGCGCCTTACTTTATGCTCTATTGTACGAAACCAGCGATTGTGCTAGAACAATTTAACTCCGCCGCAGCAGTTAAAAAGAACTGAACCATTAATAACATTTCTTACAATACATAAGTCTGTGAATGTGGTAACTCCATCCTTTCCACTAAATACCAAATAAATAAGACTATTTCGCCTAAGGTAAGTGAATAAAAAAAAATATAATTATATAACTTTTACCAACTGGCTTTGAAATAATTAAAAGTCTTTTTCCAGTTTTCTCATTGGCTCATGCGAGGTACACAGCATCTGCAATGATCTTAGATGCCCTCAACGCGAAATCTTAAAGATTCCGCACAGGTCCGGGCAATAAATGCGTCTTTAATATTTAATTTCCACCTTCCCGTTAATTAATACATTTCTTCCTAGTAAATACCGTGCATCTACGTAATGTGGCGTGACTAATACATCACTGGTTACACTAGTAACAACCTTCGCTCTCAGCAGATAGTAATGGACAACATAAATTATGTAACACATATTCATTGCTTAATACTCCACTCAAATTTTGGTTATTGTTTATCTACTTATTATAATAAGGCTTCTAGCCACTACACACGTTAGTACCTACAGGAGTAATCAGACTTCCTTGACACACACTATGTTTAAAGCCTAAATCCTCATATGAGTATTCATTACAGAATAAATATTTTTCATAATCAGGTTTAGGGTCATTATATACTCTAGTATACTCGCTAGGACACACAACTTCTTTCTAAAATACTTCTTGTATCTTATCCATTACGAAAGCTTATCTTGGTATTGAAAACCAAATTTAACAGCTTCATGTGTTAAAAGAGAAACTATAATTCTAATTCCTTCAGTCCATCATTTAAGAAGTGCTCCCTCAACTGATATTAAACATGCAGCTTCGTGTTTATTGCCCGCCTGATCATATGTAATAAACTTAGGTAATACCAGTTCGTTGTTTCCCACTATCTCATTCTCAACCACAGACTTGCTACGTACGCTATGCACTGGATGTCTGTACCGAGTCGTCAGGCGCATTTTCTCTGGTGTTTCGGAAGATATTTGTAATTTTATTTTTGCATTGTGCAGCTGTCAGCCTAAACAAATACTGCTCTCGACGTTTTCCATACGACGCGCAGTGTCCACCAGCAGCGTCGGTCTGTTTCCCGCTGCAAACAAAATGACATGTAAAGCATAATTTTACGTGCCAATCCGATATAGCGGACCCAGAAGAGACTTGTACGATATTCGTTTTATCGGTATGTGCCAACAGGGACAGTAAAACTCGAAGAATAACGAGTACTCCAACAGCGGCAAAGCACTGCCCTAACCTGTGGTGACTGCTACAGTCGGACGTGCAGCGCTACTGAGTCGCCGCTGGATTGCTGTCTATTTTTTCAGTTTTGCTGTTAATACATATCGAGTACACGAATTTCACACTAAACTAATATGGGACCGCTCCATCGAGTGGCCACGCAAAATTCCAGTTTCAAAGTAATTTTGTTTGTAACGGGAAACAAATCGACGCTTTCTGTTGACACTGGGCGTAGCAAGATAGACGTGAAGAACAGCAATTGTTTGGGCAGACTACAGCTCTACAAAACAAGAACAAAATTGCAAATGTCTGCCGAAGCACGAGATAAGAAGCGAATGACGACTCTTAGGAGAAACACCGGCTGTACATTAGCTTCTAAATGACTTTACTTGTCAGATACATTTCCCATAATACTAGGTTGACTTTGGTGCTCAATAACTTTCACTTGCCTAGTTTCTACAGCCTTCACTTGACTTATCTCAATAACAGGTTTATGTTCTACTTTTTGGCCTACAGGGGCCCTATTTTTAAGGTTTGCCTGACAGTTATCTACTATAAACCAACATTGTGAATATTCTTTATCAGAACACTAGCATCAGTTTTAAGACCACTCTCCTCTAATTACATTCAGATTTAAACGTTTCCTTAGCTTTACAAAACTCATATTTAATGTTGTTGTGGTCTTCAGTCCTGAGACTAGTTTGATGCAGCTCTCCATGCTACTCCATCCTGTGCAAGCTTCTTCATCTCCCAATAACTACTGCAACTTACATCCGTCTGAATCTGCTTGGTGTATTCATCTCTTGGTCTCCCTCTACGATTTTTACCCTCCACGCTGCCCTCCAATGCTAAATTGGTGATCCCTTGGTGCCTCAGAACATGTCCTACCAATCGATCGCTTCTTCTAGTCAAGTTGTACCACAAACGTCTCTTCTCCCCTGTCCTATTCAATACCTCCTCATCTGTTATGTGATCTACCCCTCTAATCTTCAGCATTCTTCTGTAGCACCTCATTTCGAATGCTTCTACTCTCTTCTTGTCCAAACTATTTATTGTCCATATTTCACTTCCAAACATGGCTACGCTCCATACAAATACTTTCAGAAATGACTTCCTGACACTTAAATCTATACTCGATGTTAACAAATTTCTCTTCTTCAGAAACGCTTTCCGTGCCATTGCCAGACTACATTTTATATCCTCTCTACTTCGACTATCATCAGTTATTTTGCTCCCCAAATAGCAAAACTCCTTTACTACTTTAAGTGTCTCATTTCCTAATCTAATACCCTCAGCATATCCCGACTTAATTCGACTACATTACACTATCCTCGTTTTGCTTTTGTTGATGTTCATCTTATATCCTCCTTTCAAGACACTATCCATTCCGTTCAACTGCTCTTCCAAGTCCTTTGCTGTCTCTGACAGAATTACAATGTCATAGGCGAACCTCAAGGTTTTTATTTCTTCTCCATGGATTTTAATACCTACTCCGAATTTTTCTTTTGTTTCCTTCAATGCTTGCTCAATATACAGATTGAATAACATCGGGGAGAGGCTACAATCCTGTCTCACTCCTTTCCCAACCACTGCTTCCCTTTCATGCCCCTCAACTCTTATAACTGCCATTTGGTTTCTGTACAAATTGTAAATAGCCTTTCGTTCCCTGTATTTTACCCCTGCCAGCTTCAGAATCTGAAAGAGAGCATTCCAGTCAACGTTGTCAAAAGCTTTCTCTAAGACCACAAATGCTAGAAACGTAGGTTTTCCTTCCTCAATCTACCTTCCAAGATAAGTCGTAGGGTCAGTATTGCCTCACGTGTTCCAGTATTTCTACGGAATCCAAACTGATCTTCCCCGAGGTCGGCCTCTACCAGTTTTTCCATTCGCCTGTAAAAAATTCGCGTTAGTATTTTGCAGCCGTGCCTTATTAAACTGATAGTTCGGTAATTTTCAGATCTGTCAACATCTGCTTTCTTTGGGATTGGAATTATTATATTATACTTGAAGTCTGGGGGTATTTCGCCTGTCTCATACATCTTGCTCACCAGATGGTAGAGTTTTGTCAGGACTGGCTCTCCCAAGGGTGTCAGTAGTTCTAATGGAATATTATCTACTCCCGGGGCCTTGTTTCGACTCAGGTCTTTGAGTGCTCTGTCAAACTCCTCACGCAGTATCATATCTCCCATTTCATCTTCATCTACATCGTCTTCCATTTCCATAATGTTGTCCTCAAATACATCGCCCTTTTATAGACCCTCTATATACTCCTTCCACCTTTCGGCTTTCCATTCTTTGCTTAGAACTGGGTTTCCATCTGAGCTCTTGATATTCATGCAAGTGGTCCTCGTTTCTCCAAAGGTCTCTTTAATTATCCTGTAGGCAGTATCTATCTTACCCCTCTTGAGATAAGCCTCTACATCCTTACATTTGTCCTCTAGCCATCCCTGCTTAGCCATTTTGCTCTTCCTGTCTATCTCATTTTTGAGACGTTTGATTCCTTTTTGCCTGCTTCATTTACTGCATTTTTATATTTTCTCCTTTCATCAATTAAATTCAATATTTCTTCTGTTACCCAAGGATTTCTACTAGCCCTCGTCTTTTTAACTACTTGATCCTCTGCTGCCTTCACTACTTCATCCCTCAGAGCTACCCATTCTTCTTCTACTGTATTTCTTTCCCTCATTCCTATCAATTGTTCCCTTATGCTCTCCCTGAAACTCTGTACAACCTCTGGTTCTTTCAGATTATCCAGGTCCCATCTCCTTAAATTCCCACCTTTTTGCAGTTTCTTGAATTTTAATCTATAGGTCATGACCAATAGATTGTGGTCAGAGTTCACATCTGCCCCTGGAAATGTCTTACAATTTAAAACCTGGTTCCTAAATCTCTGTCCTACCATTATATAACCTATCTGAAACCTGTCAGTATATCCCGGCTTCTTCCATGTATACAACCTTCTTTCATGATTCTTGAACCAAGTGTTACCTATGATTAAGTTGTGCTCTGTGCTAAATTCTACCAGGCGGCTTCCTCTTTCATTTCTTACCCCCAATCCATATTCACCTACTATGTTTCCTTCTCTCCCTTTTCCTACTACCGAATTCCAGTCAGCCATGACTATTAAATTTTCGTCTCCCTTCACTATCTGAATAATTTCTTTTATTGCATCATACATTTCTTCAATTTCTTCGTCATCTGCAGAGCTAGTTGGCATTTAAACTTGTACTACTGTAGAAGGCGAGGGCTTCGTGTCTATCTTGGCCACAATAACGCGTTCACTATGCTGTTTGTAGTAGCTTAGCCGCATTACTATTTTTTATTCATTATTAAACCTACTCCTGCATTACCCCTATTTGACTTTGTATTTATAACCCTGTATTGGCCTGACCAAAAGTCTTGTTCCTCCTGCCACCGAACTAATCCCCACTATATCTAACTTTAACCTATCTACATCTACATCTACATCCATACCCCGCAAGCCACCTGACGGTGTGTGGCGGAGGGTACCTTGAGTATCTCTATCGGTTCTCCCTTCTATTCCAGTCTCGTATTGTTCGTGGAAAGAAGGATTGTCGGTACGACTCTGTGTGGGCTCTAATCTCTCTGATTTTATGCTCATGGTCTCTTCGCGAGATATACGTATGAGGGAGCAATATACTGCTTGACTCTTCGGTGAAGGTATGTTCTCGAAACTTTGACAAAAGCCCGTATCGAGCTACTGAGCGTCTCTCCTGTAGAGTCTTCCACTGGAGTTTATCTATCATCTCCGTAACGCTTTCGCGATTACTAAATGATCCTGTAACGAAGCGCGCTGCTCTCCGGTGGATCTTCTCTATATCTTCTGTCAATCCTATCTGGTACGGATCCCACACTGCTGAGCAGTATTCAAGCAGTGGGCGAACAAGCGTACTGTAACCTACTTCCTTTGTTTTCGGATTGCATTTCCTTAGGATTCTTCCAATGAATCTCAGTCTGGCATCTGCTTTACCGACGATCAACATTATACGATCATTCCATTTTAAATCACTCCTAATGCGTACTCCCAGATAATTTATGGTATTAACTGCTTCCAGTTGCTGACCTGCTATTTTGTAGCTAAATGATAAAGGATCTATCTTTCTGTGTATTCGCAGCACATTACACTTGTCTACATTGAGATTCAATTGCCATTCCCTGTAACATGCGTCAATTCGCTGCAGATCCTCCTGCATTTCAGTACAATTTTCCATTGTTACAACCTCTCGATACACCACAGCATCATCTGCAAAAAGCCTCAGTGAACTTCCGATGTCATCCACCAAGTCATTTATGTATATTGTGAATAGCAACGGTCCTATGACACTCCCCTGCGGCACACCTGAAATCACTCTTACTTCGGAAGACTTCTCTCCATTGAGAATGACATGTTCTGTCCTGTTATCTAGAAACTCCTCAATCCAATCACACAATTGGTCTGATAGTCCATATGCTCTTACTTTGTTCATTAAACGACTGTGGGGAACTGTATCGAACGCCTTGCGGAAGTCAAGAAACACGGAATCTACCTGGGAACCCGTGTCTATGGCCCTCTGAGTCTCGTGGACGAATAGCGCGAGCTGGGTTTCACATGACCGTCTTTTTCGAAAGCCGTGCTGATTCCTGCAGAGTAGATTTCTAGTCTCCAGAAAAGTCATTATACATTTCCCTTTTTAAATTTTCTAACCTACCTGCCTGATTAAGGGATCTGACATTCCACGCTCCGATCCGTAGAACGCCAGTTTTCTTTCTCCTGATAACGACATCCTCTTGAGTAGTCCCCGCCCGGAGATCCGAATGGGGGACTATTTTACCTCCGGAATATTTTACCCAGGAGGACGCCATCATCATTAACCATACAGTAGATCTGCATGCCCTCGGGAAAGAATTACGGCTGCAGTTTCCCCTTGCTTTCAACCGTTCGCAGTACCAGCACAGCAAGTGTTACGAGGCCAGATCAGTCAATCATCCAGACTGTTGCCCCTGCAACTACTGAAAAGGCTGCTGCCCCTCTTCAGGAACCACACGTTTGTCTGGCCTCGCAACAGATACCCCTCCGTTGCGGTTGCACCTACGGTACGGCTATCTGTATCGCTGAGGCACGCAAGCTTCCCCACCAACAGCAAGGTCCATGGCTCATGGATCAGATCTTAATCCTATATGCGTAGTATCTACATGCGTAGTATCTAACCTCAGTTAGTATTCAGTTCGTATCTAACTCACTATGAATAACATTCAGTTCTGACCTTGCCTGCTGGTTATTAGATTTCAGTTCCTTTCAATTAGTTTTTAAACCCCTATGAAAATCAATGAGTTTCTTCAGTTTAAGACAAGTAGAGTCTAATTTGCAATTTCATTCTGTATACATAAATTTCGAGTAGTGTGTGAACTCAGTGTGTTCTCTGTTTTTCTTCCTAATTATTGACAAATAAGTATCTCTCAGGCATGCCTTAAAATTAACAAGACGGTGTAGTGAAACTATTGTGTGAATCCGCCACCAACTGGGTTGGGTTCATTGTTGATTGACGCGTGATGCTGAAGCTGCAGCAACGACCCCCACAATCGTAGAGCAGAGGGACGCGTTCTTACTCGTAAATGATGCTGCCGCAAGCCGCCGCTAACTGTGATGCATGCGAGCGAGCTGCCCAGTGAGGTTCAGCGGAAACACAGCGTCCTCACCAGGTAGGTAGTGACCACACAACACATAGCACGAACTCACTCGTACTGCAGTCACAAAGCCAGTGAGGTAACGAGCTCACAGCCCGCTCCTCGAACTCAGCAGTCGTACTGCCTGTGACACCAGGAAGACTGATTTGTTGAAACTCCGACCTCCATCAGGACAGCCAGTGCCGTACTATCCACTACAAACTCGTCGTGAGGGATGAACGCTGCTGCACTCCACACACAGCGGAGTTAAGCAGCATCCACAGCATTGCACGTACAGGACTGAAGCCGAAGAGCTGCCGTCAATTCCACTGTTTGCCTACTAAAACTGGAAATTCTCCCAGAAATCAGTCCTTTACCAGTACTATCTTGACATGAAAGTCGCCAGAGTGGCACTACTCTTATTGAGAGCTGGTTAAGTATGTTTTTAAAAGTGCGTATCTGCAGACACTCCCGATCCTGGACGCTTAAAGAATATCAATTACAGTCCACATGAGAGCACCCACAATAGGGGCTTAATACTGAATCCTCCGTACGTGCGCAGGGATCTATTGTAAGCAAAGGTTAATAGAAAATCTGAAGTTCAAATCGAAATACATTCCAAAGAGTAAATATCAAGTTATGTTCGTAATTAATCTTCACACATTGAAATAAAAGAGTTCAATATTAATCTTCAGTTTAGTAACCACATTGCAACAATTTCCCTGAAACATCTTCAAACTGAAAATCCCAAAAAGGTGCTGTTGTTGTGTATTTCATACATATTTTTCCAAAAAGCATTATACACAATGCGCAATATTTTTAATAACATTATAAAGCACTCAGTACTCAATAACTGTTAGATAACCACAGAAATTATAACAGCCAAAAAAGTAAAGAATGATAAGATGGTTCCAAAACTCGGGTAGCTGTATGAAGGTGTTTCGTTCGTAATTACTGGTTTCACACCAGTATAGATGCGTTGCGGGGCCATATAATAAACTTTATTGCAACGTAATAACTAAAGCGTAGCTCATACGACTCCGTTAAATAACACATTCAACAACAGAATAAAACATACATAAAAAACAAAGGGGAAACATTTATGCCAGTGACTGTGCCAAAGATAATCATGAAGAAAAGTTATCACTAGCGCTTTGCATTAAACAACATGTAACACAGTGCTTCACCAGCCCCCATTAGCGTCAACGATATTATCTGTTGAATCGAACTGGTCCCTCGGACCAGGTAACAATGGTTCGTACACAGACTGCTGATGGCACATTACAGGTTGTCTCCCACGTCCGTTGCGGCTGATCTGTAACTGCTGGTAGAGTGGGTGGAGCGTTAGTCGTGTCCGTGGTGTCTGCAGACGAGTGCACACCATTGTAGGGTACAAGAAAACCGTAAGACTGTCGATAGTGATGGTGGTTGGCGTACCCATCACATCAACTTTGAATGTCTTGTTTTCGCTACTGATGACACGCTAAAGTCCATCGTAGTGAGGCTGCAGTGGCTCGCATACTGCGCCATGCTGTACAAAGACGTGATGACACTACCGTAGCTCATCAAAAACTAAAGGGCGACGGGTCTGCTGATCCCTTGGAGGAACGTGGCGTAGTTGCCTGATTTGTCTACGCAGCTTTTGTAGCAGTCATCTGGCACGTTGGCAAAGAACTCGCCGAGCAGTCCTATCGGCTGGCCATAAACAAATTCGGCAGTCGTGGCCTTCATGCCTTTTTTCAGGGATGCTCGGAGACCCAGAAGGATAATAGGCAACGTCTCTGTCAACCGCTGTGAGTCGTGACATCGAAGCGACACGTTCAGTTGGTGGCGCATGCGCTCAACTTAACCATTCGCAGCCGGATGATAGGCTGTATTTCCAATCAGCTTCGTACCGAGTAGGACGGCGAGTGGTTTGGAAAGATACGACTCAAATTGTCTTCTCTGGTCAGTTGTATTTCGCAGAGGCACACCGAAACGAGCGATCCATCCCCAGAAAAATGCAGTCGCGACAGTGTAACGTCGCCGATCAGGAATACCTCCTGTCATCGTGTAAAACGTTCGATGGCTGTAAGGCGGTAGGTGCATCCTGTGGATGCATGGGAGAGGTCATACAAGGCCGAGGTGTATAAGTTCAAATCGATTATTTGACGGAAGAAATATGGCAAGAGGTGACCTAATGTGCCAGCTAAGTTTATTTCGTTGACAGGCCTCACTCTGTCGCACATATTACTTGCAGTCTTTTTCCATGTGTTGCCGGACAAACTTTCGCTTCACCATGTTGGTAATGGCTCGTACTCCTGGGTACAACATGTTATGTAAGGAGTTGATGGCCTTTTGGCGAAAGTCAATAGTCACAAATAGTCACAGGCTGTTAGTAGCCACGTCACAACATCGGCAGCGCAGTTGACGGTGGCAGCGTAATACGACGGAGTTGTAGGCCTGATGGCTGTGCTAACAAATCTCGTACCTCACAATCTGACTGTTACGATGTGGCAAGAACTTCAAAATCAACAGCATCAGTGATTGCTTCTGTCCGAGAGAGGGCGTCAGATGGCACGTTCAGTTCTCCATCAACGTTGACAATATTGGTAATGAACAGTTCGATACTGTCGAGACATCGCACTTAGCGAGGTGACGCTTTCTCAGGACGCTGTCGGAAAGAATACGATAGTCCTTTGCGATCTGTGATGAGAGTGAACAGTTCTTCCTCTGTCATACATTTAAAAAATGCAACGCCTGAAAAGCAACAAAACAGCAGCCAGAACGAATAAGTTATCTGGAAAATACTCAGAGTACAAGCCCGCCCGGCTAGCCGCGTAGTCTAATGCGCTGCTTCCCAGCACGAATCTGCCTGACGGATTAGTGTTGAGGTCTGGTGTGCCGGCCAGCCTGTCGATGGTTTTAAGGCGGTTTTCCATCTGCCTCAGCGAATGCCGGCTGGTTCCCCTTATTCCGCCTCAGTTACACTATGTCGGCCATTGCTGCGCAAACACTGTCTCCACGTAGGCGTACACCGTAATTACTCTATCACGCAAACATGGGGGTTACACTCGTCTGGTATGAGACGGGGTTACACTCGTCTTGTATGAGACGTTTCAGGGAGGGGGTCCACTAGGGGCCGGATCGCTCAATAACTCGTTCGGTGTGGGGCAGCGGTGAGGTGGGTGGACTGCTGAAGCCTGTCGTAGGGTTGTGAACCACAGAGTGCTACGTTGGGATGAAGCCTCTCTAGGTGCCCAGCTGAATACACACACACACTCAGAATACAAAGGAGACGCCTCGGGAAGGGTACTGGTTTGGGCGTTGGCCAGAAATGTTACGTAGACTCACGAGGTATCACGTGTCGAGCCACGAGGGTGGCAGTGCGTTGGTGGTGACCATAAGTGGTCATACTCGAGGCCTCGAAGGGCGGTGTCCTAAAGTGATAACGTAGAAGGAAATTTTGGAAATTTGTGGTAAGTACTTATGGGATCAAATTGCTAAGGTCATAGGTCCCTAGGCTTATGCACCACTTAATCTAATTTAAACTAACTTAGGCTGAGGACAACAAACACACCCATGTCCGAGGGAGGGCTCCAATCTACAACGGGGATAGCCGCACGAACTATGGCAACACACCTAAGATTGCACGGCTACCCCGCGTGGCTAACGTAGAAGAGGCAGCGTGGCCTGCTGCACAGTATAAAGGCAGAGACGGCGTAGCCCATGAGGGAGAGTACATTACAGACAGTAATCCAAGAGGTACGTCTCTGTAGGACAGGACCGGAGCCTGGACTTGTAGTATTCGCTCTGGCTCTGCTCATGCTAATACTCAGCCACGTACTTTCATCCATAGGATGTAACAATCTGGATTAGTTTACTTCCCCAAGTCATTATACACAAAAAATGGTTCAAATGGCTCTGAGTACTATGGGACTTAACATCTGAGGTCATCAGTCCCATAGAACTTAGAACTACTTAAACCTAACTAACCTAAGGACATCACACGCATCCATGCTCGAGGCAGGATTCGAACCTGCGACCGCAATGATCGCGAGGTTCCAGATTGCAGCGCCTAGAACTGCTCGACCACTCCGGCCGGCCAAGTCATTCTTCTGGTTCAGGAGAGTAATTAAAGATTGTAGTTATCAAGTTTTGCCTTTGTTCGATTATTTTTCCCGACCAAGTTCCGTAACTCTTTCGTACTTCCACTTAGCCGTATCCACGTTAGCTGACTTGATAGACCTTCAGAAGTCTCCAATGTCATTGAGCGTCTACACCGCTCGCTGGTGTCAGATGTTGGTTTGGCCGTGGATTAGCGTGCAGTTACCACGCCATGAGTTAGAGGAACAGGTCATCTCTCTTTAGGATATCAAACCTGTTCAGCCCGACATCAAGCAAAACGACGGAACAGCTGTAACAGTTCCTTTTACATTACTCCAACGCCAGAGCTAGGATTCAGATGACTAACAGAGCTCCCGAGAAGAAGAAGAAGAAGGCGGTTCCTATCCAGTGCCAAGGAATGGCAACAGAAGAAGAGCCCGGGACCACCACACCAGACGGCGCCTGGGGATGGAGTGGTCATTCTGGGAGGCGGGCAGAGACAGTGCAGCCTCAGTGGCAACGAACGGACGGCGCCCGGAGTCACCGAGGATATATGGGAAAGTCGCAAAGGGCGGCTGATGACAGCGCGAGGAAGCGGACGACAGGACGAGGGCAGCGAGCGGCCACGACGGGCTGCGCGGTATCGGAGACGGCGCGCTGAGGCGGTGCATCGGCACCGGCTGTTGCGGACAGCTGCGGGAGGTCGCAGATGGTGCGAGAGACAGCCAACAGTAGCGGCAGCCGCTGCGGGTAGCACAGGGGGACAATGGTTTAAGCGCAAGCTCTAATGCGCCTGAGTTAACAAAGCAGGCTATTCGTTAGTTTGTATGATGTGCTGAGATTAATATACGAAATCTTTTGATGACACTAAGAACACTCTAAATGAGTTCCTTGACAACTGTGATCATGCCCTTGAACTTACAGACGCAGAGCAGAATGATACCATTTTGAAATATCTTAAAACAAAAATAGTGGGCTCAGCACGTAACAAGTTATTAGTCAGAGACTAAGCGCCACTTGACGAGATGTGCGTGCCATATTAGCAGAAAACTATGCTAGTAAAAGGACACTTGACCTAAGGCATATCAGACGTTTGCAAGTCCGCAAGAAGGTGGAAAAACGTATCTCGGTCGGGTTCGAGGTTGGATTCCTGCAGTAATACACTCCTGGAGATGGAAAAAAGAACACATTGACACCGGTGTGTCAGACCCACCATACTTGCTCCGCACACTGCGAGAGGGCTGTACAAGCAATGATCACACGCACGGCACAGCGGACACACCAGGAACCGCGGTGTTGGCCGTCGAATGGCGCTAGCTGCGCAGCATTTGTGCACCGCCGCCGTCAGTGTCAGCCAGTTTGCCGTGGCATACGGAGCTCCATCGCAGTCTTTAACACTGGTAGCATGCCGCGACAGCGTGGACGTGAACCGTATGTGCAGTTGACGGACTTTGAGCGAGGGCGTATAGTGGTCATGCGGGAGGCCGGGTGGACGTACCGCCGAATTGCTCAACACGTGGGGCGTGAGGTCTCCACAGTACATCGATGTTGTCGCCAGTGGTCGGCGGAAGGTGCACGTGCCCGTCGACCTGGGACCGGACCGCAGCGACGCACAGATGCACGCCAAGACCGTAGGATCCTACGCAGTGCCGTAGGGGACCGCACCGCCACTTCCCAGCAAATTAGGGACACTGTTGCTCCTGGGGTATCGGCGAGGACCATTCGCAACCGTCTCCATGAAGCTGGGCTACGGTCCCGCACACCGTTAGGCCGTCTTCCGCTCACGCCCCAACATCGTGCAGCCTGCCTCCAGTGGTGTCGCGACAGGCGTGAATGGAGGGACGAATGGAGACGTGTCGTCTTCAGCGATGAGAGTCGCTTCTGCCTTGGTGCCAATGATGGTCGTATGCGTGTTTGGCGCCGTGCAGGTGAGCGCCACAATCAGGACTGCATACGACCGAGGCACACAGGGCCAACACCCAGCATCATGGTGTGGGGAGCGATCTCCTACACTGGCCGTACACCACTGGTGATCGTCGAGGGGACACTGAATAGTGCACGGTACATCCAAACCGTCATCGAACCCATCGTTCTACCATTCCTAGACCGGCAAGGGACCTTGCTGTTCCAACAGGACAATGCACGTCCGCATGTATCCCGTGCCACCCAACGTGCTCTAGAAGGTGTAAGTCAACTACCCTGGCCAGCAAGATCTCCGGATCTGTCCCCCATTGAGCATGTTTGGGACTGGATGAAGCGTCGTCTCACGTGGTCTGCACGTCCAGCACGAACGCTGGTCCAACTGAGGCGCCAGGTGGAAATGGCATGGCAAGCCGTTCCACAGGACTACATCCAGCATCTCTACGATCGTCTCCATGGGAGAATAGCAGCCTGCATTGCTGCGAAAGGTGGATATACACTGTACTAATGCCGACATTGTGCATGCTCTGTTGCCTGTGTCTATGTGCCTGTGGTTCTGTCAGTGTGATCATGTGATGTATCTGACTCCAGGAATGTGTCAATAAAGTTTCCCCTTCCTGGGACAATGAATTCACGGTGTTCTTATTTCAATTTCCAGGAGTGTATTTCAGGAACCAATCAGAGGTACCATTCGAGAATTGGAGCTAGAAGGCAGCCTTGCTCTCATTTATAAATAAAGCCTAGCAATGTTTATCCAGGGAATTTACGACGGCAGAGTAAAGACAACAGTGCATGCGTGAGGTGAGCAGCTAAAGTTTGCAGAGGCTGTAGAGATAGTTCTTACAGCAGAGAGCGCGATAGCCTCCGCCCGAGAAAGGATGATCGACTGAGGTGGTGGTGTGGTGCCGAGGACCGAGAAGAAAGCCACCGGGTTCCTCACGTGTGGGAAGCCAGGCCATATGGCGCGAGAGGGTCGTGCACATAAAAGAATAAGAAAGGTGGCGCCGGATGTACCGTATCAAGAAAAGGCAGGGAAGCGGACCAGTCACGAATAGTGAGGTGCACACAATGTAATTCGTCAAGTCGTAGACGTCCACGCGCGCATCTGAAGACCGTAACGCGTTTTATACACAAAGGAGACGGTCACTTCCCGAGAGCCTGCCAAAAAAAAGTATGCCTTCACATAACGCACATAGGAGAAGTAAAAGCCAGGAAAACTAAGTAATGGCATAAGAAATCAGTCGCCTTGAGCCTTGCTTGAAAGTTATTAACAGTCGACCGCAAAAGTAAAAACATGTTTATACAATTGGAGTACGTGGACGGTATTACTAATTGTATGAGATATCTCGTAGATAGCGGTGCACAGACAAGCCTAGTTAGGATAAGCAGTTCGAGAAACGAAGGAGAGTATAACCCAGCCCAACGTATTAGGATTCGTGGAGTAGATAATACGCTCTCAATGACAGAGATAACTATAACCGTCGAATTGCGAATGAGAAACGGAATGCAAGTGAGGCACCGTTTCCTGTAATTGGGTGAGATGTTGATCTCCCATTTTACGGGCCGGTGAGCTGAGACTTTTTCAAAGAACATAGAGGCGTAATCGGTTATATCACCGGAAGGCTGTAGATCCCCGGGGAACAGATCAGAATGAACTCTGAGCAGGAGTGTGAGATCCGCCCTGTGCGGATTGGTATTGAAAGTCGGAAACTTGCTAATACGGTACTGCAGGTACAAGAAAGAGAAGGCTCTTAAGCCAGAAAAATATGCAATGGCAAGAGTGAATAGTGACAGAAACTTAGTAACTGTCGTAACGCAACAGAGACAGGCAACAGGTAATGCCGGAGGGGAGCAAACTGAGCGCAAACAAATTGTTTCAGCATTAACAATAGGACCCAAGAAGGAACAAGAGGACCAAATAAAAATAGAGGCGAATTGAATGAGAGAGGCTATCATTCCGAAACAGAAAACAGGTAAAGGCCTGTATTTACCAGAAGCACTAGTAAAAGCACACTGAGCAGAATGCCTAACGAATGTTCTGAAGGCTACAGATGAGAGATGAGAGTTATCAGTAGACTGCCCACGGGTGGTAGCAGTAGCAGTTCCAGAGCGGACATTCCTTTGGAAATCGTTAAATGTGGACCGTATCAGTGAAGGTAAGCCATAGATGAAATCAAGAAGAAGTGTATTAAAAGAGAACATCTAGAATTATTTGAACGCGGAAGAGAAGTCAGCAATCATGGACTTAGGCACCATGTACAACGACGTTTTATATTAACCAGGGTACATATTACTCGTATTTTGCACGGATAGTATCAGGCACGAAATTAAATTGCTACAGAAAGTAGAAGGTAAGGTGATATGTTCGGGACACTCCAAAATACCGCAAACAAAAGAGAAGATGCTCCAGCAGGAAGTTGAAAAGATGTTAATTATAGTGACAAGTAAAAGTGGTTGGAGTTTTCCCTCGAATTTAGATCGGAAAAAGATGGATACCAGTAGAAAACGACTAAACGAGGTCTCCCTAAATTTAGTGTGCCCTTAGCCAAAAATTGATAAAATTCTTGACCGTTTAGGAAAGGTAAAATATTTCTCGACCCTCGACTATGAGAAGGGCTATTATCAAGTCTTACTGGACGAACAGGATCGAGAAAAGACGGCTTTCAGTGCACCGTATGCGCAATACGAGTACAAATAAACGCCCATCGGTCTTGAAACAGCTCCTAGTACATTTCAGAAATTAATTAACACCATGACAGGGCTACAAGTTGACAAATTGTTCATTTATTTGTTGACATGGTAATATTTTGCTCCTCCTTAGAGGAACGTAATGTGCACCTGATGGAGGTATTCGAAAGGCTTAGACTACAAGTGGACAAGTGCGAGTTTTAGTGAAAAGAACTGTGCTCTTTGGGTCATATTTTATCGCCCCAGGGCTTGAGACCAGATCCACAGAAGGTAAGGTGATAAAGGAGTATACACAGCCCAAAATAACGAAGTAATTAAAGGCGTATTTAGACCTTGTTGGATGCTACCGGCGTTTTATAAGAAACTTCAGCAAAATCGCGAAGCCACTACATGAATAATTAAAAAAAGAAATGTCTTACACCTGGAGGTGTCAAGAAAGGAAAAGATTTTCAGCATTTGAAAGAGAAGCTGATCAGTCCACAAATACTACAGTACCCGGACTTTGAAAAGGACTTCATAATTATGACGGACGCTAGCCAGTCAGTTCCATAACTCTTTCAAACTTCCAGTTAGCCATCTCCACTTTTGCTGACTGGACGGACCTTCTCCAGTCTCCAACGTCACTTAGCGTCTAGATCGCTCGTTGGATGCGACACCTCCAACATGTGACGAAAGTTCTTGATAGCTGCATAGGCAGCATAAAGTTCGCGACCATATGTGGACCAATTCTGTTTTGATGGCGATACCGTTTTACTGAAAAAGGCTAAGGGTTGCCAGTGATCGTCTATTCGCTGTTGCAGTGCAGCACTAATTGCAGTGGCAGACGCGTCAACCGTCAGGGCGAGAGGCGCCTGCGGAACTGATTGCGGTAAGTGTAGCGTCTGCGATGGCAGTCTTCACTTTGGTAAATGCCAACTCGGCCTCGCTATTCACCTGCAGCTTCTCCTTTGGCTTCGATGAACCCTGCAAGAATTTATTCAGTGGTGCAACAAGGAGGGCATGATTGCAAACACACCGCGGTAAAAATTGGTTACACCAAGATTCATCCATAGTTCTTTAACTGTCGTGGGCTGTGGAAATTAAGTATAGCTTCTAATTTCTCTCGCGATGGCCATATGCCTTGCGCATTAATAGTATAGCCTAGGAACTGTACTTCAGCGGCTCCTAAGACCGCTTCAACGGGTGGATGAGCAGGCCATGTACACGTAGACGAGTGAAGATCTGCGTAAGTGGGACACGTTTTCTGCCTCTGAGTGTGACATCACCAGGACGTCGTCGATATACACATGCCTAAAGTCTGTCAAGTGTGCCTTCATCCATGATCTGTTGAAATGTCTGGGCAGCATTACAAAGTCGAAAAGGCATTCGGGTAAACTCAAATAATCCTAAAACTGTTCAGATTGCAGTCTTAGCAACGTCGTCTGGTGCCACGGGTATCTGGCAGAATGCACGAACTGAGTCAAACGGACAAAAGGTGTGCTTACCATGGACATTAAATGTAAAGTATTCGATATGCGGTACTGGATATCGATCTGGAATGGTTCTGGCATTGAGCTGGCTGTAATCGCCACATGGAGGTCATTCATTATTCCTTTTTGGGTCCACGTTTAGTGGAGATGACCAACTACTGCTCGACGAGTGGCAGATTCCTTGTGCAAGCACTGACGAGAATTCCGGTATAACTATCTACAGTTTCTATAGTGTCAAGCGGCACGGTCGAGCATGAACTGGTGATTCAGGTGTAGTCAGAAAATAGAGCACCGTCGAGTGCCGCACAGGTGCCAGTTTGAGGGTCTGGAATATGAACTTCAGACACTGTCTGAGGAGCTATATGAACGGAGAATCACCGGTGATCATCTATACTGCTATTTCTTCCACACGACGCACTCTGCCTTGGCTTGACAGATTGGTAGTAGTGTCAAGAAGGCGTCGGTGACGGTCAGGCAGGAAATCACAACACGATAAAAAGTCCGTTCCGAGTATGGGGTGTGTCAAGTCCGCTATGACGAAGTACGATTCAAATTTACGCCATAGGCCTAAGACCAACAATGAAGTGACACAACTACACGTTGCTGTTGCAGAACGATTGGCGGCAAAAAGCTGGCAGTCATCACTGTTACGATGCGGCAGAGGGGCGGATGGGTTGTGTTAATAAAACTGAGCACACACAAAAGATGCTTGTGAGAAGTTTACAAAGCATTACTGCTGAGTGATCCAGGACTAGAAAAAAAAAAGAAAAAGAAAAAAGGGAAAAAGCAAATAATCAATAGGACATTAATGCAAACGGGGATAAAGTGCCTAAAAATTAACTAACGTCTAGAGAAGGTACTATACGTACACTGGAAGACTCTATCAAAAAATTAGTATTGTAGTAGGGAACGGTAATGTTAAGAGTGGAAGAAATGTGGAAAATAACCTAGCAGATACATTGCAGGGCTTAGTCGACACTAGCAGTGTAAATCATACTTACATCGTTGTATACTTCTGGTGTCTACCAAATCCTGTAATGTGTCCTACGGGGTATGCTATTTTTCATACTCCTTCCACTCTCGACGATTTGCTTCCACACTGTAGTACTAATTTGTGGAAATATCTTCCCATGTACAGATGGTACTTCTTCTCGGCGTTAGTTAATTTTTAGGCCTTTTATCCCCCTTCACATTAGTTTACCATTGATTATTAGTTTTTTTACACTTTATTCAAAGCACAGCTCATTCAGTAGTCACGTTTTGTAAACTTTTGACAAAAGTCTTTTCGTACTACTGAATTTAACTATGTTAACTCACCAATGTGGTTTCTCTCTTAACGAGGATAACTTCCCGAATGCTGGGAATTTGTAATTGTCCATATACGCTGAGAAAATATGACTATTATCAGTACCTGTCATTATTTTTTATTGAATTCCAGCACTGTCTACCTTTCTGTACTTATAACATTTCATAAAATATCACACAGTGATTTGTATTCTTTGTAGACAGATGTGAAGCTGCATCGATACTGACATGTAACAGGTAGTTGCTAATAAAGCACCTTCATATAGCAATGCGGCTTTTGGAAACAACTCATCATTCTTGTAATTTTTACGTTATTTTGAATGGTTATTCAGTGCTGAGAGGCCATTTTTCTATTCATCAGACAGTTGTTCGTGCAGTATTTTCCCTGTCTGTTCTTAAAGATTTTCAGTTTAATTCAAATTCAACGTAAGCTACAATAGTAGTCTTGGCCTGGTGCAGGAGACAGATGTTATGACAGTCAGTAAGCTATACAAAGACGAGACTGCCTGTACTGAGTTTTATTTGTCTTGGTAACAGCAGCGGCACCCCGATGCTGCACAGTGGCGGGAATATCGTCGCCCTGCTGTCGCTGCACCCACAGTCCTCGCCGGTATTGGAAAATTTGACTCGTTCCACATCATTACGAAATATCGTATTCATGATCTATGAAACTAATATTAATCTAATCTAATCTAATCTCACCCAGCGCTACCCGATACTACATGGCGTTGCAAATGTTCCTTCTACAACAATTTGATAACAAATTAGCGGAATATAAATCTCAGTATCTGTAACCTTGTCCGGAGGCTCAGCAATGTTTTCCACACATTCTCCCGTCATTATAATTTGCAAGTGGAGTAAATCTGACGAACCGACGCTCACGAGAAAGACAGACAGCGACGCGTACCTCCCAGAAGTGACACTACAGGTCTAACCAGTGCCAGACTGCCAGCAGCCGTCTCCAGCGGGGAGCGAATATATGTTTCAGAAGAGTTTAATAATTCTTAACTGCGCGTTTAAATACATGACAGTTCTCGATAGCACGTGACAAACTTAAGCCTTTAGTGTGCACCTTCTCATCGATATATTGATTTTCCGTGGGCCCTGCACGGAGAGGAGCATTCTCGAAGTATGCGGACAAGCCGGGTAATGTGACGTCACAAATTCGTTGCAGGGTCCGTATTTCTCGTGGGCCCCGCAACCTACTAACGGTCGTTATAGTCTAACAGTTATAAAGTTTAATGCGTGCACTGCCTACAGTCATATCTGTAGAAGTTTCTAAATTGTCATGCGTTGTCCCCTCTTTCATCTCGAAAACTAAACGGAGTATCAGCTAAGTAATTAAAACATGTTTACATCTATACTTAGCATGCATGCAGGAAGTTACTTCAGGAATTAATATTTCTTGCCCCCTTTCCCGGTCCATTCACGAACTGTGCTTGGGAAGACTGACTGTCCGTATTTTTCATGGAACTTATGCATCCCTGTCCTGCATGCAACATGTCTCTTCAGTAGCGTCTACCACTGGAATTTGTTGATGACCTTCGTGTTCTCTCACACAGATTACGGTCTCATGATGAAACACGCAGCTCGTTGTTGGCTTTTCTTTTGAGTTCAATAGAGGGGTGACAGCGGTGGAGGCAACCAAAAATAATTTCACTGTGTATGGGGGTAATGCCATTGGATACAGCATATTTCTCTCGTTTTATGGATGATCGTTTTGACATTAGTGACTCGCCACGTTCAGGAAGATCTTTGGGGTTTGATAAAGATCGTTTAAATGCGTTAATCCACAATGATCCACCTCTTTGTTAAAGAGAATTGTAAAATGTGATGAACTGTGATCATTCGACCACCGTGCGACATTTTCATGCTATGGGGAAGGTTCAAACATCGGGTGCCACATGATGTCAGTCAAACTCAGAAAAATCACCGGATGGCCATTTGAGCACCTCTGCTTGATCATCATCAGTTGCCTTGTGAACAACACCGACTATTCCTATCCTGTATCGTTACTGGTGATGACAAATGGTGTCTTCATGCTAACATAAGGAAAACAAAGGAATGATGGATCCCAAACAAAGCAGCATCTCCTCTACAAAGACCTGCCGGTATCCACAAAAGATAATGTTATGCATCTGGTGGAACGGTGACTATGTAGTGTACTACTTGCTGCATCCCTGTGTTGTAACCATCAATGCTCATGTTTATTGTCAAAAACTGAGACGTCTCGCAGACGCAGCACAAGAACAACGACTACGAAGTTTGCGGCAAACGATGGTAATCCACTATAACGCCCGCCTCCATTCTGCTTCACTGACAGAAAAGGTTTCACGGTAGTTGGATTGGGAAGTCATTCTGTACCCACCTTATTCACCTGATATAGTGCCTTCAGATTTTTCACCTTTTCCGCTCTCTACCGAACAGCCTTCAAGGAACTTCTTTCCCGGATGAAAATGCGCTCAGAACGTGGCTCGACGAGTTCTTCGCCTCAAAACCTCATGAATTCTACAGTCACAGAATCGAAAAAATTACCCTAGCGCTGGCAAAGTGTCGTAAATAGTGAAGGAGAATATGTTACTGACGAATAAAGCCTAATACTTGTATATGTTGTGTTTACTAAACCTACGCAAAAATGCTACAAACTTATACACCAACCCAATATTAATGCCACGTCCTTTTCTTAGAAATAAGCTAGAAATATCGCTGTACGCGCAACTGATATGTGATCACTTCAATGTCAATTGTCATGCTGAGCTGATTAAAATAAATCTTTTCAGATAAATATCTTCTAAATGTTTGTTATACGTATATTGTTCTACATATATCATTTTCTTTTAATTTTATGAAATATAAAATATTTTTATTGTATTTATGAGTTCCTTTTAGATTTGATGTTTTTTGTTTCCAAGTTTCAATACTTTCAGTATTAATTATGCTATATTATTTTTGTAGCATTATCATAACCTTGTACAATAATGAGGAAGTGTCGAATTGTTTGGGCAAAAAAAAATGCTTAATGTATTTCGATTTTGTGCGCCAAGCTCATCGGAAAAATACAATATAATGACAGGAGCGGGAAACGAGACACAATGCCCACTGTCTTTCCCACAGGTGACCAATCTTAACCACGCCCAAGGGCTGTGGTGTGATGGAAACGCTTCAATCCCTCATTCACAACCACATTTCTTCTCCTAGATTCGTCAAACTTTTTAAATATGTCTGGGTAAAAGGTTACATTGAACAGAAACCATCTAAATGTGAGATATCTATTCACTTTTACTTAAAAATCTGTAATCTTGTTTGCCAGCCAGAGTGGCCGAGCGGTTCTAGGCGCTACGGTCCAGAACCGCGCGACCGCTACGGTCGCAGGTTCGAATCCTGCCTCGGGCATGGATGTGAGTGATATCCTTAGGTTAGTTAGGTTTAGGTAGTTCTAAGTTCTAGGGGACTTATGACCTCAGCAGTTAAGTCCCATAGTGCTCAGAGCCATTTGAACCTTTTTTTTTTTTTTTTGTAATCTTGTTTGTGACTATTATGAAATTGCAACTATCCAATGTGCTTGGTACTCAAAATCTAAGTGTATTCAGCATTTTTTTAACAGAATAATTCTGGGCTTTCTCATTGTTATATAGATTTGCAATAATGTACAAACGATACCAAACAAAACGAAATTAAAGACAACATATTAAACTTAATTTATCTTTTCAGTGGGTGTTCCAGCCCCTCAGCGGCCATATGGACAAGTATTGTTCTTGTGGTCTTCAGTCCAGAGACTGGTTTGATACAGCTCTCCATGCTACTCTATTCTGTGCAAGCTTCTTTATCTCCGAGTAACTACTGCAACCTACATCCTTCTGAATCTGCTTAGTTTATTCAGCTCTTGGTCTTCCTCTACGATTTTTACCCTCCATATTTCCCTCCAATACTAATTTGATGATCCCTTGATGCCTCAGACCCCGTCCTACCAACCCGTCCCTTCTTTTAGTCAGGTTGTGCCACAATTTCCTCTTCTCCCAAATTCTCTTCAGTACCGCCTCATCAGTTACGTGATCTACCTATCTAACCTTCAGCATTCTTCTGTAGCACCACATTTCGAAAGCTTCTATCCTCTTCTTGTCTAAACTATTTATAGTCCATGTTCCACTTCCATACATGGCTACACTCCATACAAATACACTTCCAGAAAACATTTCGTAACACTTAAATCTATACTCGATGTTAACAAATTTCTGTTCTTCAAAAATGATTTCCTTGCCATTGTCAGTGTACATTTTATATCCTCTCTTCTTCGACCAGCATCAGTAATTTTGCTCCCCAAATAGCAAAACTCATCTACTACTTTACGTGTCTCATTTCCTGATCTAATTCCCTCAGCATCACCTTATTTAATTCGGTTACATTCCATGATCCCCGGTTTGCTTTTGTTGATGTCCATTCCGTTCAGCTGCTCTTCCAGGTCCTTTGTTGTCTCTGACAGAATTACAACGTCATCGACAAACTTCAAAGTTTTCATTTCTTCTCCATGAATTTTAATTCGTACTCCAGACTTTTCTTTTGTTTCCTATACTGGTTGCTCAATATACAGATTGAATAACTTCGGGGATAGGCTAGAACCCTGTCTCACTCCCTTCTCAATAACTGCTTCCTTACATGCCCCTCTACTATTATATCTGCCACCTGGTTTCTGTACAAATATTAAATAGCTTTTCGCTCCCTGTATTTTATTCCTACCACGTTCATAATTTGAAACAGAGTATTCCAGACAACATTGTCAAAAGCTTTCTCCAAGTCCATAAAGGCTATAAATGTAGGCCTGCCTTTCCTTAATCTATCTTCTAAGACAAGTCGTAGGGTCCGTGTTGCATTTCTACGGAATCCAAACTGATCTTTCCCGGGATCAACTTCTACCAGTTTTTCCATTCGTCTGTAAAGAATTCGTGTTAGTGTTTTGCAACCATGACTTATTAAACTGATAGTTCGGTAATATTCGCACCTGTCGGCACCTACTTTATTTGCGATTGGAATTATTATATTCTTCTCCAAGTCTGAGGGTATTTTTCGTCTGTCTCATACATCTTTCTCACCAGATGGTAGAGTTTTGTCATTGCTGGCTCTTCCAAGACTATCAGTAGCTCTAATGGCATGTTGTCTAGCCCCGGGGCCTTTTTTGAATTAGGTCTTTGAGTGCTCTGTCAAATTCTTCACGCGGCATCATATGTCCCATCTCATCTTCAGCTGTGTTCTCCTCCATTTCCATAATATAGCCCTCAAGTATATCGCCCTTGAGTCGATCCTCTACATATTCCTTCCACCCTTCTTCTTTCCCTGTTTTTGCTAAGGACTGGTTTTCATCTGAGCTCTTGATATTCATACTGGTGGTTCTCTTCTCTCCGAAGGTCTAATTTTCCAGCAGGCGGTATCTATCTTACCTCTAATGATATATGCACTACCTTTTACATTTTCCTCTAGCCATCCTAGCTTAGCCATTTTGCACTTTCTGTCGATCTCGTTTTTGAGACGTTTGTATTCCTTTTCACCTGCTTCATTTACTGCATTTTTGTATTTTCTCCTTTATCCAATTAAATTCAGCATCTCTTCTGTTACCCAACAATTTCTGCTAGCCCTCGTCTTTTTAACTACTTGATCCTCTGCTGCATCCATTATTTCATTTCTCAGAGCTACCAATTCTTCTTCTATTGCATTTCTTTCCCCCGTGTTTGTCAGTCGTTCCCTAATGCTCTTCCTGAAACACTCTACAACCTCAGGTTCTTTCAGTTTATCCAGGTCCAAGCTCCTTAAATTCCTACCTTTCTGCAGTTTTCATCTATAGTTCACAAACAATAAATTATGGTCGGAGTGCACATCTGCTCCTGGAAGTATCTTATAGTTTAGAACCTGGTTATTAAATCTCTGCCCTACCGTTGTACAATCTGTCTGAAATATTTCAGTGTGTTCAGACCTCTTCCAGGTATATAACCTTCTTTCATGGTTCTAAAACTAATTGTTAGCTATGATTAAACTATGCTCTGCGCAAAATCCTACCAGGCGGCTTCGTGTTTCATTGCTTACCCTAAGTCCATATTCGCCTACAACTTTCCCTTCTCTTCCTTTCCCTACTATCGAATTCCAGTCCCCCCATGACTACTAAATTTTCGTTTCCCTTAACTGTCTGAATAAGTTCTTTTATCGCTACAACAAAAATTATGTCTCTTATTTTGCTCTACTCTACAACATATTTAAAGATGCTGGAAATCGAAATGAAATCCCTTGAGTAGATTTCCATATCAGTTCTGCCAGTTCAAAGTGAGAAATATGATTCAAAGGAGGAACCGTATTATGAACTTTCGTGGTGAAACAATTTCGAAAGACCTAATTCTTTATTTCTGCTTTCTGTGTTCCTACCTTTTGGAGTTGGTATGGTCACTGAGCGCCAAAACGGATGAAATCACCCCGCTTAAAAATTTTACTTAATGTAACTTTTTGGAACTTTTAGTCAGAACGATTGATAAAATTTTTCTTTCAAAGTTAATGAAAAGTTTCGTAACGCTTTCTTTACGCTCTTTTCTGCTTCATTCAGCTTTTGTTTGCCAGCTACCCACTGGCGTCGATTACATCTGTGATATAAGTCTCTCTGCTTTCTTAGAATCATTCTAACACGACTACTGAATCACGGTTGGCCTTTCCCATACCTCGCAATCTTCCTCGGCTAGTACTGGTCGCAGGCGTGTGTATGAGGGGCAGTGAAATGAAAACGAGACTAATGGAAAAAAGGAAGTAAACTGTTTATTATTTCCAAATTAATCACCGTATCTGCGAATACATCCACTCCGGCATGAGACAAGCAAGTCAATACTTTCACAGAAAGATGTTTGCGCTTCCCTACGGAAAGCTAATTGTACTCAGGCGTGCACTTCTTTGTGTGAAGCACATTTCTTCATCCCACGTGTTGTCAACGTTGTTTCGACTAGGATTCAGAAGTTTCTTTGGGACGTCATTATACATCCTCCATTCAGTCCCGATCTCCCCTCCCCCCCTTCCCCCACGTAAATTCCATACCTCTAGAGCCCCGAGGGAACACATTTGTGACAGACGAATGGCTTCGGACGAAGAGGTGCATGACTGGATACAATTATGGATACGTATGCAACCGACAAAATTTTTCCATGAAGACATTGACCGCATTGTCTCACAGTGGAGTAGGGAAATAGCCGTTATGACGGTTAATTTTGAAACAATAAAGAGTTCACCCACTTTTGCAGTCTGTCTCGTTTTCATTTGACTGCCCTTAAATAATGCTTTCGATTGCCTACATTTGGTGGCCACATCTTCTTCCTCACATATTTAATCACATATCCCACAATTTGTTTAATGTTATTCTTTCTAAATTAAACTTTTGTGGAATGGCACAGCTCTTGGAAAATATCTGGATAATGATGTGACTGCGTCACTCGATATTAGACTACTGCAGAACGCATAATCCGAGGAAGATGTAGCATGTCCCCATGTTGCACTTGTCAAGCAGCCATAGTGGTTTACGGATAAATGGTGCTCATGAAAAGTAGAACAGACGCGCCTCCTTATTTAAAATTCAGTTCCTCTCTTTTTTTAGCTTTTCATGGTGGGATCCTTTCTATGTATACCGTTCGTATGTATGGAGCGTCGGATAAAATCTGCCATGCATGACGGAAAGAGTAGTTCATTAGTTCATGAAACTGACCAAAAATTTCAAATTTCAAGATATATTTTATGTGTTATTAGAACACATGGACAATAAGTTCCCAAAGTTACAATGATGAAACCCCATTTCCAGTGCCTGAAAAATACAGATGAAAATCCCATTCCTCTATGCGACGTTAGCTGGTGTAAATGTTTACAGGCTAAGAGGTGTAACAGCCCCTACATTCAAAATCAGACCCTTCCAAACTGCATCCAGTTGTCAAGCATACATAAAGGTTTCTGGCCGAGACCGGGCATCTAAAATAATTGTGTACATGGCAAAACCTTTAATCAAAATGAGTCTCTACATTAACTCATATGGAAATGACGACTTAAAACCACACTTTTATCTGCTACCGTTATCAGAATTGGAACCTTTAATGCATTTCTTGTGTTTAATGATGAAAACGTAAGGAGGTTGAAGGTATTAGACAGAACAGTCTTCAAGACAGAAAATTTCACTCAAGACACTCGATAAAAATAAATTTATAAAGCCACATTGCAGATGAAAAATCAATTGAAGACCTGGTCAAGGAAAGAATGCAGGGAACAAGAAACTTGAAAAGAAACCTTGAGGGGAAAGAGGACCCTGAGTAAAAACCTCGGACCTTATAAAGAGGTTACATAAAAAAAACGCTACGTTGAACTTCAAATAGCATTTCTTGAAAATTACTTTATTCATGGCTGTAATTTTCAGCAAAGGTAGAATATATTTTTCAGAATAAAGTTCAGTCGCCAGTTTCGAATATAATTTTAATATGCTGTACCGGTTTCCATAAATGAATTACCAGATAATTATGTTTTTTAAAGGTTGCGTATCTTTTTCTCAGAATCTATGAGATCTACAATCACGAAGTTTTGTGCACTTGTTTGACAAACTTTATATATGTTGTCGCAAGGCTAAATTTTGAAATTTTGAGTGTAAGCTGAGATATGGGACAAACTGCTTGGAATTTTGCACCAATTTTATAATACAATAACAGAATTATAATTTAAAAGTTCATAAACTCGTCCTATTCAATATACACTCCTGGAAATTGAAATAAGAACACCGTGAATTCATTGTCCCAGGAAGGGGAAACTTTATTGACACATTCCTGGGGTCAGATACATCACATGATCACACTGACAGAACCACAGGCACATAGACACAGGCAACAGAGCATGCACAATGTCGGCACTAATACAGTGTATATCCACCTTTCGCAGCAATGCAGGCTGCTATTCGCCCATGGAGACGATCTTAGAGATGCTGGATGTAGTCCTGTGGAACGGCTTGCCATGCCATTTCCACCTGGCGCCTCAGTTGGACCAGCGTTCGTGCTGGACGTGCAGACCGCGTGAGACGACGCTTCATCCAGTCCCAAACATGCTCAATGGGGGACAGATCCGGAGATCTTGCTGGCCAGGGTAGTTGACTTACACCTTCTAGAGCACGTTGGGTGGCACGGGATACATGCGGACGTGCATTGTCCTGTTGGAACAGCAATTTCCCTTGCCGGTCTAGGAATGGTAGAACGATGGGTTCGATGACGGTTTGGATGTACCGTGCACTATTCAGTGTCCCCTCGACGATCACCAGTGGTGTACGGCCAGTGTAGGAGATCGCTCCCCACACCATGATGCCGGGTGTTGGCCCTGTGTGCCTCGGTCGTATGCAGTCCTGATTGTGGCGCTCACCTGCACGGCGCCAAACACGCATACGACCATCATTGGCACCAAGGCAGAAGCGACTCTCATCGCTGAAGACGACACGTCTCCATTCGTCCCTCCATTCACGCCTGTCGCGACACCACTGGAGGCGGGCTGCACGATGTTGGGGCGTGAGCGGAAGACGGCCTAACGGTGTGCGGGACCGTAGCCCAGCTTCATGGAGACGGTTGCGAATGGTCCTCGCCGATACCCCAGGAGCAACAGTGTCCCTAATTTGCTGGGAAGTGGCGGTGCGGTCCCCTACGGCACTGCGTAGGATCCTACGGTCTTGGCGTGCATCCGTGCGTCGCTGCGGTCCGGTCCCAGGTCGACGGGCACGTGCACCTTCCGCCGACCACTGGCGACAACATCGATGTACTGTGGAGACCTCACGCCCCACGTGTTGAGCAATTCGGCGGTACGTCCACCCGGCCTCCCGCATGCCCACTATACGCCCTCGCTCAAAGTCCGTCAACTGCACATAATACGGTTCACGTCCACGCTGTCGCGGCATGCTACCAGTGTTAAAGACTGCGATGGAGCTCCGTATGCCACGGCAAACTGGCTGACACTGACGGCGGCGGTGCACAAATGCTGCGCAGCTAGCGCCATTCGACGGCCAGCAGCGCGGTTCCTGGTGTGTCCGCTGTGCCGTGCGTGTGATCATTGCTTGTACAGCCCTCTCGCAGTGTCCGGAGCAAGTATGGTGGGACTGACACACCGGTGTCAATGTGTTCTTTTTTCCATTTCCAGGAGTGTATTTAAAGAATCCTATGAGAACAGCGTACTACATACAAAGAGATTAAGAGGAAATTTTGAAGGCATCTCTTGAATAGTTTCTGAATAAAAGGTATATACATAATTATTTTGAAAATAAAATTTTTCGGTTCCATAGAAAATTACGTAATCCAAGAATCTTTACTACAGTAAATGTGTTCAATTCATGTAATGCATGGCACAAAATTTGACTGCCATATCTTCGAAATTATGGATTTGGTGCGTCTTTCAAACAGTACCGGTGTTTTTCATGAACGTCCTGCCTTCAGTATTCTGACAGAAATAATAAAAAGTGAGTAGTAGGTGACAGAATCTCTTACGGTATTAGCGTAGAGCGGATTAGTCTACTGAATACGTGCGTTACGTCAGCAGGGAACCAGGTATGTTCGTGTAACATTTTTTATTTGCATCGTGTAACATGCGGTTCTCAAGGAATGAGAATAACGTGCAGCCACGGCTGTTAGCAATCAGGGCTTCTACAAGTTTCTCGCTGGTCGGAGGCCGCCGCATTCCATCATTCGCGCACTAATTGGGGAGGCGGGTCAGCTATTACCGTGCTCACAGAGCAGACGCCTGCGGACGGCTGGCGTGTGCGCGAGTTTCCACTGCGGAATTTCGGCAGCTGCCTGGGTACCAACTTTATACAAGCGCCTGCAGTAATTCCCTTCTGAAAGCTCTGATGCCTGTAGAATGCATTGCAACACTGAAACAGCCTGTTTGCTTTCCAATTGTTTCAGCTGGAAAATTTGATGCGAATGAAAGTGGCTGAACCTAAGCTCTGAGTTATCTACAGAGGAAACAGCTGAGTATCTGTGCAGAATGTCCACACCAAATTGTCCACGATAGGCCGTTTAATTTATCGGAACAAGAGGAACGTTTTCCTCAACTTTTATAGGATGTTTAGTCCCTCAGCAGTTACGAAACAGATAGAAGATCTATATAAGAAAGAACTGCTGACAGGTGTTCATTATTTTAATCTGACATTAGAACCAGAATCAGATACTTCAGAAAGTGAAGTCAAATGAGCCCTAGAAACTTACAAAAACAAGGCTAGTGGACATCTTGAAATGCTAGCCGAATCATTCAGTGTCGTCGATGATAATATGGTGAAAGTATTACTTTAAGTATGTCAGCAAATATGGAGCATCCAACAATGGCCAAACTACTAGAAAAGTTCAGTATTCATCTCAGTTCCAAAGAAGGGACTCTCTAAAGAGTGTCTGAATCACCAAACAATCACTCTTCTCTCATATGTGAGTGAAGTCATGATTGGTACCTTACAGATTAAACTATGGTAACATGTAGGTCGAGAGCGACTTGAAGAAACAAGCCGGATTTCGTAATGAAAGAGGGACTAGAGACCAAATAGCGAATATTCAATGGATTATGGAGAAGGCAAGAGGATTCTAGAAGGATGTGCATCTCTGCTTTACTGATTATGGTAAATGCTTCGACTGCCTCGACTACGAAAAACTATGGGAAGTTCTCAAAAACGTTTGAGTACCACATCATCTCGTTGCCCTCATACGGAATTTATGCTCTGACCATGAAGCCACGGTGAGTGGTATGTATGTGCCAAATTTGCCCCAGAGTTCAAGTTTATGCTGCAAGTCGACGCCACAGTCTTAGCATTGCATGCATTTGTGGTGGTGTAAAATTCAAAAATCCAAGGAGCCAGGCGGTGGAGGATCTAAAAATTGGTGGGAAATTCGGGAAATCGGTGGATCGCAGGAAATTTAAAAATACAAGACTGCAAGAAATTTAACAACTGTTGGGAAATTTACAAGATGATGAAACTAGTCCAATTGTGCTAGTGGGAAATTTTTATAAAATAAGTCAACATGTGGATCAAGCGCAATTGTGCTCATAATATTTATAAAATTTATCATTTATCAAGCACAAAACATTCACTAAAGCAGGTTGCTTTTCATTATTTCTAAATATCAGACTTTTCAGGAAAATGAAATCGTATTATCTTCCCAAATAGGTAAAATTTTAAGCATAAAACACAAGTACAATGGTCCTTCAACTTGATTATTGCCACACGTTAATTGTGTATATTACTTATTAAAATTGAAACAGTTTGCATACTAACATTATCGATAAAAATTTTAGGTTAACCATCTCTCAATAAGATGGAAGTTCGATTGTCGTTCCACGTTTCCCAAGATCTATTTCGACGTCTAAATTGTGAAAATAAATTATTGACATACAAGCAGCTTGCTTGCTAACACTACTTGAACGAATTATAGGTTAGTAGATAACTGTAGTTCAGTCTTTGTACCACTCCTTCAATAGGTAAGAATTGCTTGCGAAACGTGCACATAAGTACTACTTCAGATTTAACTTATAGCCGACAGTACACTGAGAATTAACAGTGTCATCCTGAAGTCAAAAACTCAGTAGATATCAAAGTCACACAAAGTTTGCAGCAATCTAAATCTAGGGTATTACAGTAACTTCATTTTCTAGTTCAAAACATTGTCTTCTGCTATTTTATAGCGTGAAACTGTGGAACTGTATTTCTTTCATTTCTTCTGTGATATCCAGTAATTTCGTTGACTCATTGGAGTAAAGTAAAAACATAAGACCGGTACTGGGTTTCCACTCAGCTAATGGAATGACAACAATGGAAATATTTGTCTATTTTGTGAAGAAGTACGATGAAATGTTGCTACGAACATGCATGCTAGTACGACACGTGGACGACAACACATGGAAGTTTGCGTCTGGCTGTGAGCTCGCATAGCCAAATAAATTAAGGTTACCGTTCACACAAAGCGGGCATTCCGAGTTCAA